>NC_135674.1:19647003-19956515 GCF_964188315.1 Podarcis muralis
CCCGGTAAATTCTGACCCTTTAGCACATAGGCATCAATTTCTGTATGCAAACAATTCAAGAACACTGTGCCTACGGTCTTTAAGGAACGTTTAGTTGAATCTGCCATTGTCACAACTTTAAGGGTTTGCAAATGTCTGCACTTCTGCAAACGGACACTAGATGGCGCCACCAGGTGGTGAGATGCACCACTGTGGATCAACCAGCGTAGATTGCTGCCTTGGCCACGCCCTTGCATCAACGACATTGCTGAAGCCATGTGCTGTGTGCTGTGGGAGTAGCCACGACCTCCTCCTCTTCTTCGACGTCCCCTGGAACTCCTTGTCTGGTAACTAGGGGTAACGGCCTTGGTGCTGTCTTGACCAGGTTCACGTGTGCAGTTCCTGATTAAATGGGAAGAGGAACCACAGCGAAAACAGTGTCTAGCTGCAAAAGCATTTACTGTGTTCTCAAACTCAGCATCCCCACTCTTAGGCACAGCACAACTCCCCTTTGAAGACAAACCTCTTTCTCTTTGTCTTTTATCCTGTTCATCTGCAAGCCGAGAAGAAATGTATTCAAGGGTTAATTCAGTTGAAGGCATAGCTTCCAAAGTTAAAGCTAGAGTCTCATAGCTTTTATCAAGAGAAGACAACAATATGTATGACTGCTGCTCCATAGAGAAAGGAATGCCCAGCTGTCTTAGTTGATTAAAGGCAGACACCATTTTGGCAATATGTTCTTTCACACACACTCCCGGTTGGAGACGTAAATCAAACAAACATCTTGTAGCATGGATCTTGGCCCCCGCAGTGTTTCTGGAATTTAGCCGCTGCAGAACCGTCCAGACCTCATGCGTGTTCTTTAACTCAGAAACATAAGGCATTTGCTCTGGTCCCACTGCCAAAACTAGTAGACCTTGGGCTTTCCTGTCGCGTTTCTGTGAAGCTGCCGCTGCTGCTTTGTCTTCTGCAGACGCGTCTGCAGCTGCCTGTAAAGGCGGTGCTTCAGTACAACTCCACAACTCTTTTGCTTGCAACCAAACCCTTACTCTAGCCTTCCAATCTTGCCAATTTTTCCCATTGAGTCGCGTAAACGGGACAGCAAAACTTTCCTGGGACTCTGCCATCCTCCCTGGGGCTTAGGAACGATACTCACACACCTGTAGACCGTCTCCCAGCTGCTGAGGTGGCTCCTTGAGGAATAAGACGTCTTCCAGCGAGTACAAACTGCGTAGTGCCTGTTTAAAACTTTTTCTAGGCACGTTGCAGGACTCAAGCTGCTTTGAAGGCTTTCGTTGTCGGCAACCGCTTCTGTCTTCGCTCCAGTCCTTTCATAAATCACTCTGAACTGCACTCCTTATCTCCTTCTTGACGTACAAACACCCATAACCTGTCCATTAAACTTTAATTAGTTTAATGTTAAGTAAACGTCCAGTGCGCTTCCAACGCCATAAATCCCATCTCAGCAGAGAATTTCGTGCAGCGGTTGAAGAAGGGCAGGAGAGTCAGTACCTTTCAATGAAGAATCCTGGAGCAAGCACTTTGGAACTCAGGGGAAAAACTTTATTTACAAAAGAAAAGAAAACCCTGGTGATAAAGCACACATGCTTTTATCTCCGGCATAAAGAAAACTTTACTCTAAACTTAACTCATATCAGCAAACACGCCCATGGCCACAAACACACGGGTGAACTGACTATTTATACAAACTAACTCACATTCCTGGATGCTTAATGACTTCCAGCTGCTGAGTGATTAGAGCGACTTGTTACCTCTTAACCCTTTAGTAACAACAAACCCAAGGTCAGTCTCACGCTTGGTAGATTTGTTTTGAAGAGGAATTTTCCAGAGCTTGGTTATTTAGTGGCTTAATTGTTGTTGCAACATAGTCTCCTCTAGGGGGACACACTTCCAACTTCACTTTGCAACTTTTAAAACAAATATGGTCCTTATAAGTCCCCCGTATCCCTAAAAAGCCACAATTTCAATGTCCTTAAAAGTTACTTTATAGTCAGAAGCAGTTCTAAAAACACTATATCTTTCGCAGAGTTACTTCAGGATCCTTTACCCTTAACGTGCTGACAGTCTTCCCACTGATCGGCTTTCCCTGTCATAGGCAGACCGTTCCCAGGTTTTAAAGGCTGCGGATATGTCTTTACTTCCCTCTTTTCTTGCAGGTAAATAATGCTCAAATTTCTCCCCTCCGCTCCTGCAAACAGGAGGGGAAACCACTTTTTTGATGTTGGATTTTAAACCTTCAAGAGACATCTTTCAAAGTTACAGCTTTACAGTCTCTTTGCTTTGATCTATTTACAATCCGGAAAGGCAGACTTCCTGTTTGTGCCTTTCCCGTTTCGGTGCCAAAATTACTCAAAATTTCTTCCGATCAATTCGCTTAAACCTACTCACGGGTAGTTGCTTTAGAGTCCAATTATCCAGAAAGAAATCAGCGCTCTCCGACCGTGGCCGTGCGGCTTCACTCTGCGGAAAGGGTAGACGACTCTCAGCCCCGCGCCGCTCACCCCGTCCCGTTCCAAAGCCTTTAAAAAGGCTCCTTCGCAGCCGGGGGGGGACGCAAATGGTGCCCGCCGAGTCTCCAAGTTCACAGGCTTCACCGCCTGTGATTTTTACGGGTCCCCGCTTCGCCGCAGCGGCAAGACCCAGTCCCGCGGAGCCGATTCCCTCCGGAGCTCAGAGGGAATCCGCCATTAGTCGCTGGCGCTGACCGGAAGTGGTAGGGAAAGGGCTTTGAGGCTGTAATGCCCTCCTTGAGTCTCTCCAGCTGGTTTGGACAACTGCCCCCATCCCTGACCCCTGGCCATACCGCCTGGGCCTGGTGAGAGATGGAGCCCCAGAACACCTGGAGTGCACCAGGCTGGGGATGTCTTGAGGTGGAAGGCAAAAGGAAGGCAGACAGCCCATCCCGGGGTCGGTCCTTTTCCTCCTGCGTGCCACATTTCCGAAAGGCAGCTTCTAGCTTAATGGCTCACCTGAGCCACCATCCTTTAAACTGGGGAAGCAGCAGCGGCTCATCAGAACTCACAAGTTAGGAAGTCCTATGTTATAGTCCCCAGCTTATTGTTATGTCCTGTTGGTGGGGAGAATCGTGCTGTTTTCCTGTGGGTGGGCAGCCAGCCAGCAGCAGGCTGGCAGGTGGGCCCAGGGAAATGGCTTTGTTGGGGGAGCCTCAGAACTCGTCCTCTGCATGTTTGTTCCCTGTTGCCCCAAAGTGGGAACTGTCTTGCGATTCAGGCTTGTGGCACACAGGTAGAGAAGGGGAGCCGTTTGTCTCTTCAGATGCCTAGGAGAAGAGAGCAGTGGGTGGGGACAGCCTCTGCTCCCCCTTCTAGAAAGGAGGCCTTTGCCAACATGGGTGCAATTCTGGTCCATGTGGGGAAAGTGTTTATCCATCATGGATTTGGGGGGATGCTGCTGCCAGCTAATATGGGCTTTGAAGGATTTCTTTTTTACTGTAGGCCTGTTTATTCTGCTGCATTTCAATGTTTGCATATTTTCTGACCTAGTTGTAAAGTACCTTGAGATTCCCACATAAGAGGTTGCAGGTAAATACTCTAAAAATAATAACTCCCCCCCTCCCATCATGTCACAAAGTCAATTGACACAAAGCCTAAAATAATGCCAACGAGCTCTTCTACCTGGAAGTGCAACATCAGCCCTTAAACACATCAGCATGAGGTGCAGTTGTCACACGGCTACGACTCATAAGCCATGAATGCAGGTCTGAATAGTGCTCCTTTGGAAACCCCCACCCTCCATGCAGAAAAAGAGCATCTGCCCCTGAAATCCTTTCAGTATAAAGTGTATGAATGACAGGCAGCTAAAAAACTGTCTCCTCGGCTATTTGGCTCATGTGTCTCTTAGAACAAACTCCGTGGACGAAAACAGCCTTGCCAGGAATGTGAGCCGACTTTAATACAGCCTGCCCTGAAATATCTCAGAAGTGAAGCAGGAGAAAGAGGCCCAGTTTATGGCGGTGAGCTGACTTGGTTTTGAGTAGGAGGGTGTGCGCTGCAGGGGACTGGTCTGCTTATGTGAATAGGCTGGAGTACAAAATCTCTGGCTGCTCTTATATTCTTTTCCTGCAAAGCTGCAGTTAGGTTAGTGAGTGGCAGGCTATTGCCTATCTTGTGTATCAGCAGCACTGTAGAGTCAGGCCAGATGGCAAATCCTGATAGTTGGGGTCGGGATGCATATGGAATGGGTTGGGGAAAGAGGGGTGGCCACTTCCAATCTACCAGGAAGCATTTTTCTGCTGGAGAAGCAGCTTGCACCAGCAGAGGGAGGCAGCACTCCACAGAAAACCTCTCTGTCATACAAGCAGTCCTCTACAAGGAGATCCTTGGGCTGGGAGGGGGCTGGAAGTGACCATATTCCAGATGAGGGGGAGCATGAAGCCAGGCTCTGGGCTTTCGTTTCGTGTTGGAATGGAGATGTAAAATCACTTCTTTTGTATTCAGGTCAGGACAACAGATCCACACCTGGGAGCTTGATGGCAGCTGAAGGGATCCACGGTGATCCAGGGCAAGCTGCACTTGCTGCTCAGGTAAGGCCAGAAGGAGGCTTACCAAGCGTCCCCGGTTGCCAGGGAGAGTCCCCGGATTCAGCAATCTGTCCCCGGAAGAAATTTGTCCCCGGAATGTCCCAGGATTTATGCCTGGGGACTTCCTGCGCTGCAACATGGCTGACGCCATGGCAGCAAGCAGCATCGGAGGTCCCGACTACATCTGGGGACATTAATTAAATTCGGGGACATTCCAGCCAGTTCCAGCCAGCCAATCCGACCTTGCTGCAGCCGCCGCCGCTGAGGAGAGGGAGAGCCCGACCTGAGAGAGCAGACCCAGAGGAAGGTATGTCTGCTTTAACGCCTCATTGCTGAGCAAAAATCAGCGTTCTTGGCCGTTCCTGTTGCATACACCCCTCCCCCCTTTTCTCCAACTGGAAGGCTTGTCTTTGGGGCGTTGAGGCAAAGCACAGCAGAGGGGATCCCCTGCCCCCCCACACTTTGTGGGAGAGCTTGCTTGCAGATAGGGATAGCGCACGGTTGGAGAGCCTTTTATTTGTAATTGCTCTGGTTGCTTAGAAGGGTAGTTGGCGGATGAAGTTAATCAAGTCAACTTTAATCGTTTAACCTGTCAGAAAAAGGGCCAGTTTAAAACAGCGGCTGTCTAGTTCACATAGTTCCTGAACAAGCATGCATGGAAACACTGGTTTCTATAATAACTGAAATGTGCTTCATTTGCAACTAAGTAGAGCCTTTCTGCTAATGCAGAGCACAATCCACAGCTTCAGGCAAGGCCATTTATATACCCAGAATCCAGAGCAGCCTTTTCTCATACTCCTTGCAGGGCAGCAGCTGAAGGAGGAGCAAAAGGGTTTTCTTGTGTGTGTGTTTGTGGCTGATTAGCTGCTCTCCCTGTGCAAAGATCAGAGGGGGCAGGGTTTCTGTTGAGTCAGGTGATTAGCTGTGGGAGGAGCTTATCAGAGCTTGCAGGGCAGCAGCTGAAGGACAGCAACTGCGGCGCGCGCAGTTTGATCCATCTTTTAGATTTAGGGGAGCTAGTCTCAAACGTTTGTTGGGGGAGACCTAGGTTTTTTTTGGGGGGGGGTTATTTGTCCTGTCTTCATGCTTTTTAAGATGGAGGACCACTGTAGCCACCCCCAACGACACGTTTTCAAGATGGAGGGTGAGGGAACAGCTGCAGTCGCCTGCGGTTCCTGCGCAATGCTTGCCGTCTTGCCAAAGGTTGCAGGCAGCTTTACCTGCAGCAATTGTATGTTGATTGCCCTCTTAGAAGACAAAGTCCAGCAACTGGAGGAACGTGTAGCTACGCTCCAAAGAATTAGAGAGCTGGAGCTCTTCTTGGAAGCAACACCGTCTCCACCAAGGAGGAGACAGGGGACACCCCTGAGAAGGAGGCTAGTTCACCAACACAGGTGCCAGATATATGGAGAAACGTGACTCAAAGAAGTAGGAGGCCCAGGGTTCGCTCTGATTGTTTAGAAATACACAATCGCTTTGAAGTCCTCTCCCCTAGCATGGAAGACGAAGAACAGACTCCATTTGAGGATTTCTCCCTCATTACAGTCAATCAGGTATATGAAGACGAGCAGCAACGTCAGTCCTCAGGGAATGTGCAGGCGACCTTGAAATGGACAGCTCACGGAAGAACCCCGACCAAACCTAAGAGGAGGCGTGTAGTGGTGATAGGGGATTCCCTACTGAGGGGAACAGAAGCAATGATCTGTGGGCCTGACAAGATGTCTCGGGAGGTGTGCTGTCTCCCCGGGGCTAAGATCCAAGATGTAACTGAACGACTGCAAGGAATCATAAAACCCACTGACAAATACCCCTTCCTCTTGGTTCATGTGGGAACCAATGACACTGCAAGCAATAGCCTCCAGAAGATCAAAAGAGACTATGAGGCTCTGGGCAGGAAATTGAAGCAATTAAATGCACAAATTGTCATCTCATCTGTCCTCCCAGTTGAACGACGTGGCCCAGGGAGAGAGGGAAAAATAGTGGAAGTGAACAGCTGGCTTCGCAAATGGTGTAAACAGGAACGGTTTGGATTCTTAGATCACGGACTGCAGTTTCTTGAAGATGGACTTCTGGCAAGCGATGGGCTGCACCTCACAACGGTTGGGAGGAACGTTTTTGCCAAAAATCTCAGAAACCTCATCAGGAGGGCTTTAAACTGACTAATGTGGGGGAGGGAGACAGTGCTCCTGAAGGTAGGAGTCTATCAATTGATGAAGATGATCATCCAAATGTCATAGACCAAATGGAGCAAACAGCACGCAGACCTAGTAGTGGGAGGAAAAAATCCTTAAATAAGAGACACGGGGGAATGATTAATGGACTTCAATGTCTGTACACTAATGCGCAAAGCATGGGAAATAAACAAGATGAGCTTGAGCTCTTGGTGCAGCAAACTAAATATGACATAATAGGCATCACTGAAACCTGGTGGGATAAGTCCCACGATTGGAATGTAATAATGGAGGGATACAATCTATTTCAGAGAAACAGACCAGACAAGAAAGGAGGAGGAGTGGCGTTATATGTCAGGGATGTGTATACCTGTGAAGAGATCCAAGATTTAGAACCTCAAAGCCAAAGTGAGAGCATTTGGGTCAAAATTAAGGGAGAGAAGAATAACAGAGACCTCATTGTGGGAGGACATAGATGATGCCTTCCTGGAACAGATGGCCAAGCATGCAAAAGGAAGAGAGATAGTAGTAATGTGGGACTTCAATTACCCGGATATTTGTTGGATGTCAAACTCAGCCAAGAGCATAAGGTCAAACAGATTCCTCACTGGCCTTGCAGACAACTTCATTGTCCAGAAAGTGGGAGAAGCAACAAGAGGAACAGCCATTTTAGATCTGGTCCTAACCAATGTTGATGACCTGGTTAGTGGGGTAGAAGTGGAAGGATCATTAGGCGCGAGTGATCATGCTCTTCTGAAGTTTACTATACAGCGGAAAGGAGCAGCCAAGCATACTAGGACTCAATTTCTTGACTTTAAGAAAGCCGACTTCATAAAACTTAGGGAAGTGCTGGGTGAGATCCCATGGACAGTAATACTAAAAGGAAAGGGAGTTCATGATGTCTGGGAGTTTGTTAAGAGGGAGATAGTAAAAGCACAACTTCAGGCAATACCAATGAGACGGAAACATGGAAGGTGCCTAAAGAAGCCAGGGTGGCTATCTAAAGAACTTTTAACTGAGTTAAGATTAAAAAAGGATGAGAGCCAGTGTGGTGTAGTGGTTAAGAGCGGTAGTCTCGTTATCTGGGGAACCGGGTTCGCGTCTCCGCTCCTCCACATGCAGCTGCTGGGTGACCTTGGGCCAGTCACACTTCTTTGAAGTCTCTCAGCCCCACTCACCTCACAGAGTGTTTGTTGTGGGGGAGGAAGGGAAAGGAGAATGTTAGCCGCTTTGAGACTCCTGAAGGGGAGTGAAAGGCGGGATATCAAATCCAAACTCTTCTTCTTCTTCTTCTACAAAAAATGGAAAAGGGGGGAAACCACCAAAGAGGAATTCAAACAAATAGCCAGCACATGTAGACACAAAGTCAGAAAAGCTAAAGTACAGAATGAACTCAGGCTTGCTAGAGAGGTTAAAAGCAACAAAACAGGCTTTTATGGGTATGTCCGTAGCAAAAGGAAGAACAAAGAAACAGTGGGGTCACTCAGAGGAGAAGATGGTGAAATGCAAACAGGGGACACAGAAAGGGCTGAACTCCACACTTCAAAATGACCTTGACAGATTAGAGAACTGGGCCAAAACAAACAAGATGAACTTTAACAGGGAGAAATGTAAAGTATTGCACTTGGGCAAAAAAAATGAGAGGCACAAATACAAGATGGGTGACACCTGGCTTGAGAGCAGTACATGTGAAAAGGATCTAGGAGTCTTGGTTGACCACAAACTTGACATGAGCCAACAGTGTGACGCGGCAGCTAAAAAAGCCAATGCAATTCTGGGCTGCATCAATAGGAGTATAGCATCTAGATCAAGGGAAGTAATAGGGCCACTGTATTCTGCTCTGGTCAGACCTCACCTGGAGTACTGTGTCCAGTTCTGGGCACCACAGTTCAAGAAGGACACTGACAAACTGGAACGTGCCCAGAGGAGGGCAACCAAAATGGTCAAAGGCCTGGAAACGATGCCTTATGAGGAACGGCTAAGGGAGCTGGGCATGTTTAGCCTGGAGAAGAGGAGGTTAAGGGGTGATATGATAGCCATGTTCAAATATATAAAAGGATGTCATATAGAGGAGGGAGAAAGGTTGTTTTCTGCTGCTCCAGAGAAGCGGACACGGAGCAATGGATCCAAACTACAAGAAAGAAGATTCCACCTAAACATTAGGAAGAACTTCCTGACAGTAAGAGCTGTTCGACAGTGGAATTTGCTGCCAAGGAGTGTGGTGGAGTCTCCTTCTTTGGAGGTCTTTAAGCAGAGGCTTGACAACCATATGTCAGGAGTGCTCTGATGGTGTTTCCTGCTTGGCAGGGGGTTGGACTCGATGGCCCTTGTAGTCTATTCCAACTCTATGATTCTATGATTCTATGATTCTATGCTGAGTTGCTGAGGTCTGTCACGCATGATGCACAAACTCTGCGGATCCCTAAGTGTGCTGGTGTCGCTTGGCATCGGTCGCTGTGATGTTCGGGCTGAAGAAAGCTTATGAAGCTCCCAAACGATCGACCAGGAGGGAGGGAACATGCCAGTCGGGCACGTGTCTCTGCCAGGGTCCTACTCGAGTGTAGGCTGAACTCCTGACAGAAACTACAGAAGGGGAGGTTTTAGTTATGGGGATTTCACCATGCTCTGAAAAGGAATCACATTTACTTAAACAGCAGGCCTGCACAGCAGCAATCTACTCGCCTGCGAGTCTCATCATGATCAGTGGGACTTCTTCCCGAGCCGGCGGTGCATAAGATGGGCTGCACCCCTTACACCCAACTTGTACCTAAAAATCTGCACAAGCCTGCACCAGAGAATAGTGGAGCTGGAAGGGACCCCTGAGGGTCATCAAGCCAACCCCCTGGGGCAATGCAGGAATCTCTCCGTGCATAATTTTTATTAGTTTACAAAATCAAATACAAAGCAAATCATAACATTTCTCTACATTGTCTTTGAAAAACTGACTTCCTTCAGTCTTACCACGAATTGTCCGTAATTTTAATAAACAATATATCTGCATTCCTTTGTTTGTAATGCCATAAATCAATCTTGTTTACACATTTCGTTTGGACATTACCCTTTACCTCTTACAGAGCACCTTTGAAGCCCACCAGGGTTATCTGATCACCAATTAGACTTTCCAGATATCTTGTGAAACTTTCCCAATTTTTAACAAACCTCTGATCTTTAATATATCTAATTTTACCTGTCAACCTGTCCATCTCCGCATATTCTAATAGTTTGGATCTCCACTCCTCCAATGTCGGTATACCCTCTAATTTCCAATTTTTAGCTATTAGAACCCTTGCTGCTGTTATAGCATATTGGAATAGCTTATAATCTTTCTTCTTAATTTCCCTTCCTACCAAACCTAGCAGGAACGCCTCCGGTCTTTTAACAAATGTATATTTTAACATTTTCTTCATTTCATTATATATACTCTCCCAAAACCCTTTAACCTTTTGGCATTCCCACCACATATGGTAGAAGGTCCCCTCCTTTTCTTTGCACTTCCAACATTTGTTGCAGGATCCATACATTCTAGCTAATTTTGCAGGTGTCAAATACCAGCGATAGAACATTTTCATTAAGTTCTCTTTTAATAACACACAGGCCGTGAATTTAAGATGTTGGTTCCAAAGTTTTTCCCACTCCTCAAAATAAATGTTGCGACCTAGATCTCTGGCCCAGTGTGTCATTACTGCCTTAACCTCCTCTTCACCTAGGTTCCATTCCAATAGTTGTTTATACATTTTAGACAAAATCTTGGTGTTGTTTTCCAAAATCTCGGTTTGGAATCTGGATTTTTTATCAGCATATCCTTTGTCTTTAATATCTTTCCTAAACATTCCGTTTATCTGAT
This sequence comes from Podarcis muralis, assembly GCF_964188315.1. Classification (NCBI taxonomy): domain Eukaryota; kingdom Metazoa; phylum Chordata; class Lepidosauria; order Squamata; family Lacertidae; genus Podarcis; species Podarcis muralis. The sequence continues at coordinate 19,657,559 of NC_135674.1, forward strand.
GGTAATGCAGCCAATCATACACTTGGGGCTTAACCTGGTCATATGGCCTCATTTTCCACTTTCCTTCTTCCTTCATTAGTAGTTGTTCATAAGTTGCCCATTTAGTTCTCTTATCGCTCTTTTTGACCGACATAACTTCTAATGGTGACAGCCATTGTGGTGTTTTGGGTTCCAGAGTATTTCTATACCTTTCCCACACTTCCATCAGGGGGCCCCTAAAAATATGGTTCCCAAATTCCTTGTGCATTTTCTTCCTCTCGTGCCACAGATATGCGTGCCACCCAAATCGATTGTCGTGGCCTTCTAAGTCTAGCACTTCCGCGTCTTCTAATTTTATCCATGTTTTGACCCAGCATAGGCATGATGCCTCAAAGTATAATTTCAAATCTGGCAAGGAGAAGCCTCCCCTTTCTTTACTATCCGTTAATAGTTTAAATTTTATTCTCGGCTTCCTCCCTTGCCAGATGAATTTAGAAATCTCCTTGTGCCAGGTTTTGAATATCTTTATTCCTTTGATCACCGGGATGTTTTGAAAATAAAATAGTATTCTTGGAAGTACCGACATTTTAATTGTGGCTATTCTGCCCCAGAATGACAGATTAAGTCTGCCCCACGTTTCTATATCTTTCTTGATTCCTTTCCATACTGTTTCGTAGTTATTTTTGAATAGATCTATGTTCTTTGGCGTTACCCATATGCCCAGGTATTTCACTTTCTTGATCACTTCTATTTCTGTTTCTCTTTGTAATTCCTCGACTTTATCTACCGACATATTTTTAGTTATTATTTTTGTTTTCCTTTTGTTTAATTTAAAGCCCGCTACTTCCCCATATTGATCAAATTCAGCCAATACTTCTTTCATTGAATCGAGAGGGTCTTCCATTGTTACGACCAGGTCGTCGGCAAAAGCCTTAGTTTTAAATTCATGTTGGCCCACCCTGATTCCTTTAATTTCTTTGTTGTCTCTGATGGAATTTAATAAGGTCTCTAATATCATTATAAATAACAGCGGGGACAGCGGGCATCCCTGCCTTGTTCCTTTAGTTACTGTTATTTCTGTCGACTCCACATTATTAATTATCAATTTTGCTCTTTGTTCGGTGTATATTGCTTTTATCCCGTTATAAAATTCATTACCTACTTCCATATATTCCAGTTGTTTTAATAGGAATTCCCAATTAACATTGTCGAACGCTTTCTCAGCGTCCACGAATAACAGTATACCTTCTTTATCGCATCTTTCTGTTAAGTATTCTATAATATTAATGACATTCCTAATGTTTTCTTTCATTTGCCTCCCCGGCAAAAAGCCGGTTTGGTCTTTATGAATGTTTTCTACCAGGATCGTTTTTAGTCTCCTTGCCAGGACTCCTGTAAAGATCTTATAATCTATGTTTAACAAGGAGATCGGTCTGTAATTTTTAATTTGGTCTAGTTCTGAGTCTTGTTTTGGGATTAACGTAATCAAAGCCTCCTTCCACGTCTCTGGTATTTCTCTTTCCTTGAGAATGTTGTTCATTACTTCTTGTAGTGGATTCAACAAAACCGGTTCCATCTCTTTATAATATCTACTAGTAAACCCATCTGGGCCTGGGGCTTTCCCATTTTTTAAATCTGTTATTATTTCTTTAATTTCTTCTGTCTCAATTGGGGCATTTAACTCCTCTTTTGCTGCTGTGGTAATTTTGTTGATGTTTTTGGATTTCAGGTATCTCTCTATTTTTCTCATCATGTTCTTTCCTGTATTTTTAAACAAATTTCCATAGAATTCCGTAAAGGCTCTCCTTATTTCTTTTGGTTTGTTTATCTCTTCTCCTTCCACCACTATCTTGTTTATTATTTTCTGTTCCTTTCTTTTTTTTTTAGCTGCCACGCTAGAAACTTCCCCGGTTTATTGGCATATTCGAAATTCCTCTGTCTCAATCTTTTGACCTTCCATTCTATCTCTCTATTTATCAGCATTGCATACTGGGATTGTAATACCTTAATGTTTTCTTTTGTCTTCTTGTCTTTTGGATTTTGACTTAATTTTTGTTCGTTCTCTGCTATTTGTTGTGCGATTTCTTTTTTCCCCTTTTCCCTTTTTTTGTTCTTGATTGCGCTCTGTTGGATAAAAAAACCCCTCATTACCGCCTTGCCTGCATCCCAGACCACCTTTGGTTTTGTACTTCTGCCAAGGTTATCTTCGAAATATTCTTTTAGACTAATTTGGGCCTTTTCAACTATCTCTTGGTCGTCCAACAGATAGTCCTTGAGCTTCCATCTGTTTAATCTGCTTTCTTGTCCCTTCAGTTCCATTTTTACTGGGCTGTGGTCTGAGATTGTTCTAACCTGGATCTCTGTTCTTATCGATCTTAAGACTAATTCTTTCGAGATCCAAATCTGATCCAGTCTTGATAATGACTCATTAGGTTCTGAATGAAAGGTGTATTGTTTTTCCAGAGGATATTTTAATCTCCAAATATCCACTAGGTTGCAATTTTGAACCAGGGAGAAAAATGTTCTAGGTAGCTTCCCTTCGTTACTCTTGGTGTTTCTTTGCCTATCCAACTCTAACGACACCACACCGTTCATGTCTCCCAGTAGTATAATTTTCTGATCTGAATAGTCTAGTAGCTTTCCTTCAAGTCTCCCATAAAACTCTGATTTATTATCATTGGGGGCGTATATTCCCACTATTATTATCTTTTCCCCTTGCCAATTGATTTGAACTGCTGAAATCCTTCCTTCTTCATCATTAAATAATTGTTTCGCTTCAATTTGTTTGTTGATATATATAACTACCCCCCTCTTTTTACTCTGATCTGAGGAAATAAATTCATTTCCCAGTCTACGATTAATCAAAATTCTTTTATGCTTCCTCGCTATATGAGTCTCTTGGAGACAGATAACATCAAGGCCTTCCTTCTTCAGGATATGCTCAATTTTATTCCTCTTTCCCTTGTCATTCATCCCATTAACATTCCAACTATAAATCTTTAACACAATTTTAGTTTATTTAAAAGAGGGGGAAAGGGAGCTGTTGTTCCTTTTTAGTCTTCTTCTTCCGTCACTCCCTCCTCTCCCTCTTCCTCTCCCGAATTCCTCTCTCCTCCCTCCGGATCCCCCCCAGCCCTCACCTCCTCCCCCCCACTCTCCGCCCCCTGCGGTTTCAGTTCTTTGTATTTCCTTAGAAATTTATCTGTTTCTTCTGGATTTTTGTCTCTTACTCCTATATGTAAAGGAGATGCCTTCAGGGAACTCCCACTTGAACTCAATGTTATTCCTTTTAAGTATCTGTACCAGTTCTTTATAGGGGTCCCTACGTTTTAGGAATCTGACTGGGATGTCTTTAAAAATCACTATGTTGATCCCTTCTATATTTAACCTTTTCTCTCTGTTTTTTTGGAGAACCTTGTTTTTTATTTCTCTATCCTTAAACACAACTAGGCAATCTCCTACAAACTTTTTGTTCTTTGGGGTCTTTGTCTTTAGTCTGAAAGCCGATTGCACTGCCTTTTCAACCTCTTCTATTGGTACACCCAGCCAGGTAGCTAATTCTATTGTTAATTTCTCTTTTATATTTTCTCCTGGGTTTTCGGGTATACCTCTCATCCTGAGGTTGGATTCCCTCTGTCTTAGTTCATTCAGGGCAATCCAATCTTTCATATCCTCTTGACTTTTGTTCAAATCCAGAATCTCAACTCTAATCTTTTCTTCCTCACGTCTTACATCTCTCACTTCTGCTCTTGTCTTTTTCAATCCTTCCTCCACTGTCTGCGTCCTCCTGAATACCTCCTTTAATTGACTCTTCAATTCATTGACTGTATCATCTAATTTCTTATCTACTTCCCCAATTCTGTGTTCTACTTGCTCTAGCTTACGTTCTACATTTTTCTCACTCTGCTTTATCTCCGCAAACATCCTCAGAATCTCTGCTCTGAAGTCCCCCTCTTGCTTTGATCCCTTTCTCTCCACTGGGGTTCCCCCTTCAGGTCTTTTCCCAGTATTTGACATTCTTAATGCTAGAGGAAATCAAATACTTAATACTTAGTACCGCAGATATTATAATTACAGCGCTTCCGACTCGTACTGATTTGCCCTGGTTAACTCTACTCCGCAATTTTTATCAGTCCTTAAATTGTTCACATGAAACCACTTGTTCCTTTTCGCTATGTTGCACCTTCGGGGGTATTAGTAGAACCCACAAATTTGGGATTCAGAAGTCTGAGTGTTCATACGTCAACAACTGGGACCTGCCTTCAATTCACACAGACAGTTCCTTAAAGAGTCATTGAGAATTGTGCGTTGCAGATAGGGAGGTTGGGGTTTTCCCGTCGACAATCTGCGCCTCGTTCTGCCTGGAAAGGAAAGGGAGAGGGAGGCGGGAGGGGAGGCGGGTCCGGAGGAAGGGGGTGGTAAGTATCAAAGGTAAGGAAAGGAGTAGAAGAGAGGGTTGGATCAAATTGGGAAATTCCACACGTAGTAGTCGCTTTGTCCACTAGATGGCACTCTCTATCGCTATTAGACTTGGTTCTGAGAGTAAGTTCTTAGCGCGGGGAGTCCCGCGACACAGATCCCAAACTCACTGAAAGATCCAACAACACAAAGTAGCAATAACGTATCTAGGTAGCGCTCTCATCGCTGTTTAGCTCAAAGAGAAAAACAAAAAAAATAAGTTCACTGCGCGGACATACCAAGGGTCCAGCTGCACCAATAGAGGATCAATAGAGGGCTGTTCCCCTGTCCCGGAGCGACCAACGGGAATCGGGGAGGGCGCAGTTCAAATTAGTTCAACGCTGGGGTGTCGACAAATGAATAGAGTATCGGCAAATGGACAGAAACCCAGTCACAAAGTTCCAAGATCAGGTCAGCTGGGGCAATGCAGGAATCTCAAGTAGACTATCCCTGACCGATGGCCCCCCGTCTTCTGTTTTTCCTCACAGCCAGGACACACATCAACGGCGACTGGAGGTGGGGGGGAAAGATAAATTTTGACGAGGGAAAGGCAATGGGGCCGATTTGTCAGGCACTCACAGGCACAGCTTGAAGACTTTACACAGAGAGGAACCCCACACGGGAGACACAGATACACAAGCACACAGAAGTCAATAACCCAAGAGTGGATTCTAAGTGGGGGGTTGGCTGAGGACAGGGTTGGGCGGAAACATGTGGAGCTTTGCAGAGGTGAGGCAGAAAGCATTTGTCAGAGGGAAACTCACTTTCCCTTTTTAGAAACTGGCCAAGATCCCTTCTGCATTTGCAGTGCTGCTGGTCTTCCAGACAGAATGAAAGGCGCACCCACCGATCCCGCTTCCTTCCTCTCCCCTTCCTGCCCCCCTCCGTTCTTTGCTCACCTGCCTCCTTCCCGTCCTCTCCCCTGCCTGCCTCCTCCAGCCGGGAGCACCCACCCACGACTCCCAGCTTCCCAAGCCACCAGTGAATGTCCCCCCCCCCCCCGCAGGATGACACCCAGTGCGGACCGCCCCCACCTTGCTCCGCCACTGCTCTGGAATAATAATAATAATAATAATAATAATAATGGGAGAAAATAATAATTTATTTATACCATTTATTTATACCCCGCCCATCTAGCTGGGCTTCCCCAGCCACTCTGGGCGGCTTCCAGGAAATATTAAAATACTGTGATACATCAAACATTAAAAGCCTCCCTAAACAGGGCTGCCTTCAGATGTCTTCTAAAAGTCTGGTAGTTGTTGTTCTTTTTGAGATCTGGAGGGAGGGCGCCACTACCGAGAAGGCCCTCTGCCTGGTTCCCTGTAACTTGGCTTCTCGCAGTGAGGGAACCGCCAGAAGGCCCTCGGTGCTGGACCTCAGTGTCCGGGTAGAACGATGGCGGTGGAGACGCTCCTTCAGATATACTGGACTGAGGCCGTTTAGGGCTTTAAAGGCCAGCACCAACACTTTGAATTGTGCTCGGAAACATACTGGGAACCAATGTAGGTCGTCGTGTTATATGGTCTCGGCGGCCACTCCCAGCCACCAGTCTAGCTGCCGCATTCTGCTGGACATCTGTGAAGACTTGGCTGGGGTTCTGTAATCTCTGGTGATACATCCCACTGGTTGAGGTGTGGTGAGCTGCAGACTGACTCCCACAAGTCACCAGCTGAGAGTTCCATGGTCCAGATGCCACTACACCCATAGGTGCTGAAAAGTACCAACTTGAATGGTTCTGAAAGGAAATCAGACAAATTCAACGTTGATATTTATATGCTGTCCATCGGACTGGGTTGCCCCAGCCATTCTGGGCGCTCCCAGCAAATTGAAACATCCAAAACAGTAAAACACACCAAAATCTTTCCTGTACCGAAGCCAATTGGATTGACTGTTGAATCTTCTTCCAAGTACTTTGGAAAGGACAGGAGCTTTCCCTGCACTTGAGAGCAGTCAGCTAACGTAGGGGTACAGGACAGGCCACAGGGCACTCCCAGCTCAATCCCCTCACCTCAGCATCGGCCGCCTGAGACAGCTGCCTCATTCTGGCTCATCAGAGGTCCGGCCCTGCTTGGGAATATGAGTGAGAGAGGGCCATTGCACTCAGGTCCTGCTTATGGGCTTGTTGTGAGCCTCTGCTGGGCAACTACGGGGAACAAGGTGCTGGACTAGATCATCCATTGGTCTAATCCAGAAGGACTGTTCTTACATCCGGGGTGGACTGGAGGCAACTCCAACTTGCAAAAAGCCCTGGAACACCAAGAATTGCAGACTCCCACACTCGCAAGCAAATGAGCTATTGCTTCTTTAAAAAAAACAAAAAAAACAAACCCCTTTTGCCAAGCTTGGCGACCACGTCCAGTAGCAAACAGACCAATGAAAGATGGCGAACGGCACTTAGTCAGCGTGAGTGTGAGCTCTCTGATTTATCTTTTAAAGATTGTTTTATTGAGTATAGAAGCCTATTAAATTTTAACTTTAGTTTTTAGTTTTTTTTAGCTTTTTAGTTTTAGTTTTAAACTAGTAAGTAGGAGGACGTCTCTTTCTATCGGGGAGAGAACCATTGACCTTGTAACTTGGGGCGGCTGTATGAAGAGAGAAAGGACTAAGCAATTATACAGCCCTGCTTGTGGGAGAGGAACTGGGAAACGTACCAGAGATTCCAGAGACTTAGACGACACAGAGGAACTGAGATGCCTGCCTCTTGCTAAACAAACAAAAATTAGTGAATCTGAAAGTACAAAGGATACTTTTAATATTCCGGTTTCAAACTCTTTCACACTGCTAGCAGAGATGAATGACGAGGAAACCACTGTGAAAGAACCTTTTGATAACCTGCCTACTAAACCTTCAAGTAATAATAATACTGGTATCCACTCGAATGACTGCACTAGAGCCCGTGAGAGCTGCATTGATGAGATACTATTTGAACACTCGACTACTCTAGACCTAGTTGCTAAAACAGTGGACTATATCCTTAAATACATAAAAGACATCCGAGGATCCTTGGAGAAGATTATCTCGCTTGTATCCCTAACAGGTAAAGACAGTTCCCTTGATGTACCACCTGAGATGAAGCCCATACAAATGCCCAGAGCACCCGTTTTACCTCACACCTCCTGTATAATTCCTCAAGTTGCTGGCAATCAGAAAAGTGAGCAAAGTGAGCAAAATAAGAAGGAACAACACTTTGCACCTCCTCACAAACTGCTGCTGCAAGCTACCAAAATCTGCCTAATGGTTTGCCCCTTTAGAGGCAAGGTGATAAACTGGCATTATAAGAGTGATATAAGGAGACACCTAGCGGAGCTTCTGGGGGTAATCCCTAGCTCTATTGACCTGAAGCATACTGACCATATTAGCAGCAGACCTCAGAGGCAGAGAGTGCTGCTCTCCTTTAAAACCAAAAAGCTCCCTGCACTTATTATGTCCTCAAGAAGCCTTCTAATTAACTATGGAATCCTTGCTACAAGAGTCTTTACCAATACCAAGATCTGCCCCCTCTTACCAAACTGCTTGTTCAAAAAGAAAGCAGACAAGTCTGAGGGTCCGCCAATTGCCACGACTCCAACTCCCCTGGCCGCAGATCTAATCAACTGGATTGACGCCCCCCTGCCTCCACTGACAAAGGCTATACATCTGGAGAATTCTACGGAGCGTGAGTTACTTCTATCCTTCTCCCAATTGCCAAAACTGGAGCGAACAGAGATAACGGACAGATTGGACGAGTTGCTACTCTGTCTCCGTAACTCAGAAGATCATGCTCATGTAAATAAGATGAATTCCTCACCAATTGTAGATCAGTCTACACAAGCCCAAGTGGAACCCGTTTTAACGACCTTTGATCTGCAACCTGGCTGTACACGGCCTCGGGACGTCAAGCCCGAGCAGGATACAGTGGAAGATTCCACAACTCTCTGGTCAAACTCGGAAGCTGTGGCAAGACTGAATGCTCTTTTGGAGGCAAACCGAAAAGGATGCCTTCCACCTGCCTTACACTGCATGTTCCCTACAGCAACCGCAGACCCAAAAGGCCCACCCCCTTCAATCTTAGAGTATACCTTAAATGCAGAGTCTATGGACCTGTCGTTAAGTGATACTCCCGTGCACCAGAATCCATCCCTGCAGCTACCAATAATTAAGCCTCAATCCATGGCTGCGGCTGCGGTAAGTGGTGCTCGGAAATTGCCTGGTAAGCAAGCTACAATTACTTCCTTCTTCCAGCCTATTGCCCCCCCTCGCCGCATGCATTCCCAGGTGGATTCTGCCGTGCTGGTTCCGCAAGGCCCAGCATGACTCGAAGGGGTGACCAGGAGATCACTTACTTTCTTATCCTGGAATGTAGCTGGCATTAAACCTAAGCTGATGGACCCATCCTTTGTCGCCTACATAAAAGGCAGCCGTATTCTTTTACTGCAAGAGACCTGGGCTTGTGAGGGCTTCTCCTTATCAGGGTATAAGGGCTTCTACCTGAATGCACAACAGAATCCACTATCACCTGGTAGACCACAAGGTGGGTTGGCTACCTTAGTTTCTTTGGCCTTAAATCTGCAGGTGGAACAAATCAGCATCCAGTTGTCATCGATGCTGGGTGTAAAGCTACAAACAGCGGAGGAAGTGTTCGTGGTGATTAATGTTTATTTGCACCCAACCTACAAGAAAAAGTTGAGCCACTGCCAATATATGACAATTTAGTAGAACTGCTAAAACCTTCGTTGGCTAAGGCCCCGGTAACGAATAGTAACCATTTCTCTCATAAAAAGTGGTTTGACGAGGAATGTAGACACTTCAAGAACAACCTATATAATGAATTCTTGTCATATAGGGCATCAAATGACCCCGCACCTAGCAGTCACCTTATGAACCTCAAGAGAAGGTATAAAGCACTATTAAAGGAAAAGAAGCTGGCGGCAGAAAGAAATGATTGGAATAACCTTCTAAAAGCTGCAGAAAATAGAAATCCCTCCTCCTTTTGGCACCAAATTTCTCAATACCTGGGTAGACCATTGTCAAGGATAGAACCCCAAATTTCAGCTGACACCTGGGAAAGCTTCTTCTCCGATTTATATGCAGCTCACGCTGCCAGCGGAAGAAGGATAGAATTGGCCCCCTTGCCTGAGTGGGATCCTGTTACCTGCTCTGAAGTGGAAACACTTATAGGCCAATTTGAGGCGGGCAAGGCACCCGGAGACGATCTTATTTCCATAGATGTTATTAAAGCCAATAAGGATTGGTGGTGTCCACCCCTAGCAGCTCTTTTTACCTATATAAACAAAACAGCACAATTTCCTCCAAGCTGGAACTCTGCACTAATTGTGTTAATTCACAAGAAAGGGCCGCGCACAGATCTGGCCAATTTTAGACCAATTAGCCTGCTAAATGTTATCGGAAAGATCTATTCAAGATTTCTACTTAACAAATTAACGACCTGGATGGAAAGCAACAATATCATAGCAGAGGAACAGGCGGGTTTCCGCCCTGGAAGATCAACAACAGACCAAATCTTAATCCTAAATCACTTGGCCACCAAGTACGCTGGCAATGGCCTAAAAGCCCTCCACGTCGCCTTTATAGACTTTAAGCAGGCCTTTGATCTAATTCCCAGGAACCAGCTATGGACAAAATTGGCAGCGACATCTATCGACCACCGCCTTCTCCTGCTGATTATTAATTTGCATACAAATACCCTCCTGAGGATTAGGCTAGATAGTAAGGGGCTAGTCTCCAATCCGGTTGCCACCACTAGGGGGGTAAGACAGGGCTGTTTGCTTGCCCCTGCTCTGTTTAATTTCTATATTAATTCGCTAGTGGTGCATATGGCAAATGCTGATTTCCATCCACCAAAACTGGCAGGACGAGCCTTGAATGTCCTACTGTATGCGGCCGATGCCGCCCTATTAGCTACCTCCCCCATCGGATTAAGGAGGATGCTTCGAGCTCTCCATGAATATGAGACCCAACATGAGCTCCAACTAAATTATGCCAAGACCAACATAATGGTCTTTGCTGCTCGACTGAAATCTAATTTATGGTCAATTAATGGTATTCCTTTAGAGCAGGTTAGTTGCTTTAAATACCTGGGTCAGGTTGTAAGATCAAATAGGTCCTTCTTGGCGCACAGAGAATACATAGCCTCGAACACATCCAAAGCAGCCTTGGTGATTAGAACCCTGTACTCCAAGAAACAGGCACAAACTGTCAAAGTTGCTTTGCGACTCTTTAAAATGAAAGTCCTCCCTCTTCTGCTGGTGGGCATTGCCTTGGGCTCACGTAGGGACTTTGAAAAATTGGAATCTATCCAAACCCAATTCCTCAGGGCCATACTCAGGATCCCCCCCTCCGTGGCAGGTGCGATCATGAGATTGGAAACTGGTTGTCAAGCCTTTAGGTATGTGGCCCTGAAAGCGAAGTTATGGCTATGGCTCAAGCTTTGTTTCAGACCGGTGGGTTTGGCCCCCTTGATTCTGAGGGATAACTTTAAATCTCCATGGGAAGGGGAGATAGCGGAGGAAGTGCAGAAGTGTGGGTTGTCCTCCCTTTATATAGAGTCCATGACGTATAGCCACGCAAAGGCGGTGATCGCTCAAAGATTAAGGGATATTGCCAGACAGGAGGACATAGCCCGTGTGAAACCTGGGTTGTTTCTGGGGGAGCAGTTGTATCGGGCTGCTCCAGCTCGCTACCTGGTGGATATCCACTACCTGGAATACCGCAGACTATTTACTGCGGCTAGGCTGAATGTTCTTGACTCGGCGGTTCTGAAGGGAAGATATGGAGGAGTCCCATATGACCAGAGATTATGCCACTGTGCGTTGGGTGAGGTAGAATCCACAGATCACATTTTACTGAGCTGTCCCTTCTACGACGATTTAAGACAGTATCTTATAACTCCATACTTACCCCAGCTCAGTTCCCGACAAAGAGGAAAGCAGACAGCATATCTGCTAAATACGTCTTCTGGGAAAACAACTTTGTCAGTGGCTAAATTCCTTTTCCTGGCACTCAAGTGTCGGAAACGTATAACTGAATGCTTTGATGTGGGTTATCTGTGAGAGGTCTAGTACTGTGGCCCTACCTTTTTATGTACCCCTATGATGTTTTAGTTTATAATTCTGTATTGTGTAATGTTTATTTCTGACCATCGGTCGAATAAAGGAAATTGATTGACATGCTTCTTAAACCCAAAGAAAAAAACAAACCCCTTTTGCCAAGCTTGGCGACCATGTCCAGTAGCAAACAGACCAATGAAAGTTGCATTTTTGCATGGGTAGGAAGGGTGTCATTTTCCTTTGGCTGATTTAGGTCCTCGGCTTTTAGACTCCAGAACTGGCACAAACAGGGATGGAAATCTGCTTCAGTTCAAAGGGAGGTATGATTGGCAGGCAAGGTGACTGAAATATACTCAGAGTCGCAAAGTGATTTCATGCTCTTTATTCAGCTCATAGTGGTGAGGAGGAATGAATGAATGTCCCCTCAAAGTATCTGCTTTATATACATTATTTACACAATGGGCTGCACATGATTGGCTAATTCCGGAATTCTACTGTAAGCCAATCAGGTTGTGGATTCACTTCTATCTGGAGCATGATTGGGTAGTTCCTGCCAACCAATCATACTGCTGCATTGTTCTAGGACCAATCAGACTGCTACATTCTGAATCCTATTGTTCTAGGACCAATCAGACTGCTGCAGTTTGGATCCTATTCAACTCAATACATAACACCCCTCCCCTCTAAGTTCCAGTCCTGCCCGGGAGGTCACATTCATAGTCCTCAAGGTACGCCGGCGGCCTACGTGTGCGTTGCGGCCTGGGGTGTTCCCTGGTCCGGGGTTCAGGTTCTGACTCGTGTTACAAGGATGCTGGCTGTGATGGGGCTGTTTGGTCTGGCGCAACCGGCTCGCTCAGTCGTGGTTCTGGTTCCAGTGTCCTTTCGGCCTCGCAGGTCCTCTCTGTATTTACTGATTCTGCCTCTCCTGCTGGCTCCTCATGCTCTATGGGCCTCACTGCCCCTCTGTTCCCTTGGGACTCCTCTGCCCTTTCCTCCTCCTGGTTTTCTCCCAGGAATCGTCGCCGTATCTGGTCGCAGTGGCGGCGCCAGCATTGCCCCCCATCTGTTAGCACCTCGTACGACACGGGGCCAGTGACCCTGGTGACTGTGGCGGGTACCCATGCTGGGCCTGCCCCAAAATTCTTTGCGTACACTGGGTCCTGAGCCTCGAAGGTCCGGGGGTTCTTGCCTTCCCCCACCACTACCTCATCCTGAGCTCTATCGGGGTGAAGGCGGTCCAATCTGATTGCAAGGCGCCGACCCATTAGTAGTTCAGCGGGGCTCCGGCCAGTCGTTGAGCTGGGGGTGCTGTGCTGTGCTAGAAGGAATGTGGCAAGGCGGTACTCCCAATCCCCTTGCGTCATGCGGCGAAGGGTGTCCTTGGTGGTCCGCACCATGCGTTCTGCTTGGCCATTGGTGGCAGAGTGGAATGGTGCCGAACGGATGTGGCGGATGCCCTTCTGCGCTGTGAAGGTTTGTAATTCTCCTGACGTAAATGCAGTCCCGTTGTCTGAGACGAGAGTGTCAGGGAGCCCGTGGGTTGCAAACAGCCTGCGTAGTACCCGGATGGCTGCGGACGTAGAAGTGGACGGTACCAGTGCGACTTCCAGCCATTTGGTGTAGGAGTCCACCACGATGAAGAATGTTTTCCCCTGAAAGGGGCCAGCGAAGTCCACATGCAGGCGTGACCATGGTGCTCGGGCGGACTCCCAGGACTGGACTGGGGCCCTTGGGGGATCTGGGCGGGATTCTTGGCAGGCCTGGCAGTGTTTGACCCAGGCCTCTATCTCTCCGTCGATCCCCGGCCACCACACATAACTCCTGGCAAGGGCCTTCATTCTTACTACCCCTGGGTGTGTCTCGTGTAGGGCTGTGAGGACCCTTTTGCGGAGGGGCTGGGGAACAACGACCCTGCTTCCCCATAACAGGCACCCCTTGTGGGCCGACAGTTCATGTTTGCGGGTTGTGTAGCTGGCGAATTCTGGCCCGGGGCTGCTGCTGGGCCATCCCCTCCACGCCCAGTCCAGGACCCGGGAGATGACCCTATCTTTCTTGGAATGGTGTGCAACTTCTTGTGCCTGAATGGGGCGGTCGGGAAGCAGCTCCAGGCTCATAACCTCTTGTGCAGGGGCTGGGTCGGGGCCTGTTTCCGGTAGTGGTAGCCTGCTGAGGGCGTCCACATGGCCCATCGCCTTCCCAGGACGGTGAATCAGTGCATACTGGTAGCTGGCAAGGAAAATTGACCACCTGAGGACGCGAGGAGACAGCACTTGGGGGGTCTGCTTTTCAGGGACGAACAAGCCAAGCAACGGCTTGTGGTCAGTCACTACGGTGAAGGGCCGCCCGTACAAGAAATCATGGAATTTTTTTACTCCCTTCACGATTGCCAGACCCTCCTTGTCGATTTGCGAGTAGTTCCGCTTGGTTGCGTTGAGTGTCTGGGAAAAGTATGCCACTGGTACCTCTCTTCCATCCGGGAGTTGGTGTCCCAGGACAGCGCCAATTCCATAGGGCGAGGCGTCGCATGCTAGCACCACTGGCAGCCTCTCGTCGAAGTGTGCCAAGACCGGGTTTGAGACAAGCAAGTCCTTGACTGCCTGGAATGCGGCCTCCTGGCGCTGGCCCCACACCCAAGGGGCCCGCTTGTCCAGGAGTCTGTGTAGGGGCTCCGCTACCGCCGCCTTGTGGGGAAGGAAGGAATGGTAAAAGTTCAATAGTCCCAAGAAGGCCTGAAGTTCAGTCTTGTTCTTGGGCGCTGGGGCATCACAAATGGCCCGTACCTTGTCCCCAGTCGGGTGGACCCCTTCTGCGTCCACCATAAATCCCAGAAAGTCCACCTGAGGCACTCCTAGTAGACATTTTTCCCGCTTCACCTTGAGACCCGCCGTCTGGAAACGGTGCAGAACGGTGCGGAGGCGGTCCTCAAACTCCTCTGGTGTGGGCCCGGCAATCAACACATCATCGAAGAAGGGGGTGACGCCAGGAATCCCTTTAAGGAGAGAGTCCATTAGATTCTGGAATATGCCTGGTGCCACACTGACACCGAATTGCAGCCGCTTTACCCTGAATGCTCCTCTGTGCGTCACAATCGTCTGTGCCTCTGCTGTGGCATCATCTACTGGCAGCTGTTGATATGCTTGGGCCAAGTCCAGCTTGCCAAAAATTTTCGACCCAGCCAGGGTGGCAAGAACATGGCTGACCACAGGCACTGGGTATGCATGGGCCGTGAGGGCCTTGTTTATGGTACATTTGTAGTCTGTGCAGATGCGGACCGAACCATTAGGCTTGACGGGTGTGACGATTGGGGTTTCCCAGGGGGCATTAGGCACCGGCTCCAGCACTCCTTGCTCCACGAGCCGGTCCAATTCCTCGTCTATACGGGGTTTCAGGGCGAACGGGACCTGGCGGGCCTTGAGCCTGACCCGTCGTACTGCGGGGTCAAGCTGTAGAGCAATGGGGGGGGGCCTGTATACTGTCCCAATTTCCCATCGAAAACCCCCGGAAATTCCTTGCATATGGCGTCCACGTCCACTTGTAAGCTAGTGTGGTTCACCCCGGTGACGGCTAGCCCCAGTGGTCCAAACCATGCCAATCCCAGTAAGCTAATGTAGGGGCCCTTGACCACAAGCAAGTACAGTTGCCGCGTCCGCCCTCGGTATTGCACCCTGAAGGTCCCCACCCCCATTGTGGGGACCTTACGTTTCTGGAAGTCCCGGAGGGTGAATGGGGCCGGCCTGAGTTTGGGACCCCCAGTAGGACATAGTTTCCTTAAGGTCCTTGCCGAGATTATGGATAGAGTTGAATCCGTGTCAAGCTCCATGCGGCATGGGGCCCCATCTATCTGTACGTCAACATAAATTTTCTCTACGTTGGGGTGGAGCAACTGGTATACCTGGAAGTCCGTGAGCTCTGTCGAGTTGCCTTGATGCGTTGGGCCCCGGGACCTGGGGCTCTTGGATTGGTCATCTGATGCCTGGCGTTGGGTGGGCCGAGCCCAACACACCCGGGCGATGTGTCCCAATTTTCTGCACTGCCTGCACTCTGCGTTGCGGAAACGGCAGGTCCTCCTCTCGTGACTTTCTCCACAGCTTGCGCAGTTCCCTCCTTCTCGTCAAGGCAGCTGTGGTATGTGGGCTGCTTGAGTGCGCTGCTGTACTCGGTGCACCTCCTCCCTGCCGGATCCTGAGTCGTCGGTGAGGTCTTCGTGGTGGACCCTTGGTTGGGACAGCTGGCTCGGCCGTGCCTCTTGCGTCGACCTCTCGGCAGCTTCCATTGCCAGGGCCTCCTCCAGAGCGACCTGGAAGGTTAGGTTCTTCTTAGCGTAGAGGCGTCGTTGCAGCTTCTCATCTTTCAGGCCACCGACGAGGCGGTCACGAAGCATGTTCTCCAGCTCTGAGAAGTTGCAGAACCGGGCGGCTTGGCGGAGAGAGGTCACAAACCCAGTTATGGTTTCCCCAGGGGCTTGCTGCTTTGCGTAAAAGGCATTTTGACGAGCCACCACTGAGGGCTGTGGCGAAAAGTGCCCCTTCAGCTGTTCCATTATTGTTTTGTATGGAACAGTAGCGACGTCTTCAGGCGCAAGGAGAGCCCGGGCGATTTCAAACGTCTCCTCTCCGCAGACGCGGAAGAATATCGCCCTCTTCTTGGCATCTTCTTCGTCGGTGACCCCTTTGGCTTCTAGGAGGAAGGTGAAACGGGAGGCGTACACTTCCCAGTCTCCAGATGCTGGGTTGAACGACGAGAAGCTGCTGTCGGTTGCCATTCTGAGTTCCTTGTGTCCCGGAGCTGAAGCCTGGATACATGGTGCGAGGCAGCGGTGCGGCAGGTGGCGGTGCTGCGGTGCTGTGTGTGGCAGTCAGCTCAGTGGGATCCCACCTTCGTCGCCAGTGAAACATACTCAGAGTCGCAAAGTGATTTCATGCTCTTTATTCAGCTCATAGTGGTGAGGAGGAATGAATGAATGTCCCCTCAAAGTATCTGCCTTATATACATTATTTACACAATGGGCTGCACATGATTGGCTAATTCCGGAATTCTACTGTAAGCCAATCAGGTTGTGGATTCACTTCTACCTGGAGCATGATTGGGTAGTTCCTGCCAACCAATCATACTGCTGCATTGTTCTAGGACCAATCAGACTGCTACATTCTGAATCCTATTGTTCTAGGACCAATCAGACTGCTGCGTTTTGGATCCTATTGTTCTAGGACCAATCAGACTGCTGCAGTTTGGATCCTATTCAACTCAGTACATAACAGTGACACAGCCAGTTATGTGGAAGGGAGGAGGAGGAGGGTGGGGAGGTCACAAGGGAGGAAAGAGCTCTGCACCTCAGCTCGGAATTATTTTGGAAGAGTGGAGGGGAACAGAGGAAACCTTTCTTCCCTTTCAGTCTTTTCTCCCCCCCTCCTTTTCCCTTTTTTTCCTTTTTTAAGAATATGCTATACGGAATTTCCGAGGGGGAAATTCGCTAGGGATCTCGTCTTCCCCAGAAACCCCTCCACATACCTAGGGCGCGAGACAATGAGCTCGAGAAAGCCCTTTCCTTCCCCTGTCGCACCAAGCACCACATCTTTTTTTTATTAAGAAAAGACCCTGCTTCCCTCTTTCTGGTATGAAACCGTATCAATATGAACGGGGACTTGGGTATGAACTCTGTATTTACATACTGCTGCGTATAGCCCAATCAAAAGCATCGGATTTGGACAGCTAGCCAATAGCGGATAGCGGCCTCTAGTGGACAGAATCTTTCTTGTACCGCTGCCTGTTTCTGTTCTGCAGAGCAGTGGAGCTTTGCCAGCTTGACTGAGCTCCTGAGTGGCCGCCTGCTGAGAGAACAATGGACTGAGTCCATCAAAAGCCCATTAACTGGTTTCTATTGCCAAAAGTGATCCTTTGTTGCAAGAAATATGTCAAGCCACTTCCCTTATGGACTGCCGGCTTAGGAAAAGCCCCTCACTTCTGAAAATCCTCGAAACTCAACCCCCTGCATCAATTTCCTCCATTCCAACGCCATTCTTGCCCTTAAGGAAAGGACTCTTTCCCCCTCTATCTCC
Organism: Podarcis muralis; assembly: GCF_964188315.1. NCBI lineage: Eukaryota > Metazoa > Chordata > Lepidosauria > Squamata > Lacertidae > Podarcis > Podarcis muralis. The sequence continues at coordinate 19,675,098 of NC_135674.1, forward strand.
TGCCATAATCCCTCAAGCGTGAGGACACGTGTACACCCCCCACCCACCCACCCAGGGAAGTGCCCAAAGGTGACAATTACTGAGCAGTTAGTTGGCCAAAGAAACCAAGAGCCCATCACCAGACTTGCCCCAGGGTATGGATGTGCAGGAGGGACGCGGGTGGCGCAGTGGTTTAAACCTGGCGCTGTGATCTGTTGGTGAAAACAGTACCAGGAGACTCTTTCAGGTGGTTCATAGTCTAACAGAACCACCTTTGCCATCAGGGTCTGATACAGAGTCCAAGATCTCCTGTAATGACTCCTGTAATGAGTTTTTTTGCAGATAAAATTGCTCAGGTTTGGAAAGAGGTAGACTCCACCAAGGTAGGAGGGTGCCAGAGCTCTGCCTAGTCAGAGACATAGTATGGCTTGCCAATTCCCGGGGCCACGTGGAGGAGGGGGTAGGAGGGAGAGAAACAGACGGAGTATGCATGCGCATTCAACTGCCTAATGGCATCCACATCACCCAGGGGATCACAGCCACAGAGATAAGAAAAGAAGAGCCATCCCATTGTCTGGAGAGGTCACTTACCTGATCGCATGGACAAGCCGTTGTCATTGGATCCCAGTGATGCCTGGGGCAACTGCCCCTGTGCCCCCGCAGCCCACTACGCCACTGGGTCAAGTTGGATGGAATCCATTACAACCTGTTGCCTCTGAGGATGTGGACAGACTTGAACGAGTGAAACCTACCACCTGAAGAAGTGATTGTTAAACTGCTTATTAAAAAGACATATTTGGACCTGGCCATTATGTCCAATTATCGTCCAGTCTCAAACTTTCCATTCCTGGGCAAGGTGATTGAACGGATGGTCACTGAACAACGCCAGGCATGTCTGGAGAATAATGCAAAATATAGATGTCTTGGTAAAATCTCAGGATATACTATAAATAGGTCCAAATCAGAGTTGATGTTATTAGGAAATATACATTTTTGTTCAACTGTGTAAACAATACCAATTTCATACTTGTACTGAAAATGTTAATTATCTAGGCACATTACTACCATGAGATTTATCAGCAAAGTATTCCCCTCAGCTCCTCCTCCTGACTAGGCGGCTTCTGTGGGAGAAGAGAGCTGTCACGTGCCTTGCCCGCTACCTTTCTAACAACCCAGCTGACCTCAGTGCATTTTGTCCTTTCCCTCAGGCAGCAAAATGTCTTAGGCTGGCCTTGGGCATAAGTACTCGCCAAGTTGCAACGTTTTGTTTCAGAACCCACTTGCATAAATTAAAAAAGGAAAAGAAGGGAATGCTTTTTTAAAAAAATGATGTGCCCAGAACTCCTTTCTCTGATCAGTGAGTAAGCCCAAACAGCTCCCACACATCTGGCCTTAGGACTTCCAGAGCGGATGTGTGATCCCAAGCTATTGTTTGACATGCCATATTTTTCATTTCAGAATTGGAGCGCTCTTGCAGAGACTGTCCCTTTGTTCAGAATGTCACAGGCCCAGAGTGAAAAACTGACACTCCTAATTTCAAGCTTAGGCCCTCCAGGTGTTTCTGGACTCCAGATCCTATAATCCCAGACCATTGGTCATGATGGTGATGGGCATTGGAGACCACCAAAATCTGGAGGGACACAGATCAACTCTCAGCCAAAAGTTTGGCTTTTGCTATTTTTGTTTTTTTATTTTATAAATATTTTATTAAGTTTTCTTTCAGATATTCAGAAGTTTACAGAATAAAAAGTAGAAAGTAAAAGTAAGAAAAAGAAAGTATACATAAATTCCAACTTTCCAAAATACTTTGACAATTCCAATTGGACTTCCCCACATCTTCCGAATTCTGCGTTCTTTGCAATTGTAACATCAGCAATTTGTTACCTTATTTCATGTCTTACTGTATCTTTCAAATACTATGTTTCCACATTTAAAATACTGTATCTCAGTTATTTGTACCCTATAAGTAAACATAGTATGGTTACTTCATGTTGTCTGCCTCATCTTTCTTATAGCTTAATTTCCAATTCACCTATTCAAGTTGCTGAAGCAAAAATTTCCAAATCGTACACATTCTTAACATTCATACAACTTATAATGTTTTTGCAGATAGTCCTTAAATTTTTTCCAGTCCTCCTCCATTATTTCTTCTCCCAAATCACGGATTCTGCCAGTCATTTCAGCCAGTTCCATGTAGTCCATCAACTGCGTCTGCCATTCTTCCAGCGTGGGTAAATCTGGTGTCTTCCAGTGCTTTGCGATGAGAATTCTTGCTGCTGTAGTAGCATACATAAACAAAGTTCTATCCTTCTTTAACACTTTCTGGTCCACCATGCCCAGGAGGAAGGCCTCTGGTTTCTTGGGAAAGGTATACCTAAATACCTTTTTTAGCTCATTGTGTATCATTTCCCAGAAGGCCTTCACTTTTGGGCAGGTCCACCAGAGGTGAAAGAATGTCCCTTCAGCCTCCTTACATTTCCAGCATTTATTGTCAGACAAATGGTATATCTTAGCAAGCTTGACTGGGGTCATGTACCACCGGTATATCATTTTCATAATGTTTTCCTTCAAGGCATTACATGCCGTGAATTTCATTCCGGTGTTCCATAACCTTTCCCAGTCCTCAAACATAATGTTATGCCCAATGTCCTGTGCCCACTTTATCATGGCAGATTTTACTGTCTCATCCTGTGTATTCCATTTAAGCAGCAAGTTGTACATTCTAGAAAGTATCTTAGTCTTTGGTTCTAACAGTTCCGTCTCTAATTTCGATTTTTCCACCTGGAAACCAACTTTTTTATCTATTTTAAACACCTCTTGAATTTGAGCATAATGTAACCAGTCTCGCACCCTATTTTTTAGTTTCTCCTGGCTCTGCAGCCTCCAATTGTCTCCAATTTTTTCAATTATTTCCCAATATTTCGGCCAGTAGGCCTCCATGTTAGGTCTTTTTCGAGCCTTGGCCTCCATCGGTGATAGCCACCTCGGGGTCTTGCCCTCTAGCAAGTCCTTGTATTTCATCCAGACCATGAATAATGCTTTTCTGACAATATGGTTTTTAAACAATTTGTGAGCTTTAACCTTGTCGTACCACAAATATGCATGCCAACCAAAGGCATTGTCAAACCCTTCCAGATCTAGGACATCAGTGTTCTCCAACAAAAACCAGTCCTTCAACCAGCAGAAGGCTGCAGATTCATAATACAACCTCAAGTCTGGCAGGGCAAACCCCCCTCTTTCTTTCGAGTCAGTTAGTATTTTAAACTTTATTCGGGGCTTTTTGCCCTGCCAGACAAATTTGGAAATATCCTTCTGCCACTTTCCAAAACATTCCACTCTGTCCACAATCTGTAGGGCTTGGAACAAAAATAACATTTTCGGCAATACATTCATTTTTATAGCTGCAATTCGACCCAACAAGGAAAGTTTCAGTCTTGACCAAATTTCCAAATCTTTTTTGATTTCTACCCAACATTTTTCATAATTGTCTTTGAATAAATTCAGATTTTTAGAGGACAAATGGACCCCCAGGTATTTCACTTTTTTAACCACACTTAGTCCTGTCTCTCTCTGAAACCCATCCGTTTCTGTAGATGTCAAATTTTTAGCCAAAACCTTAGTTTTTTGCTTGTTCAACTTAAATCCCGCCACCCGACCAAATTCCTGAATCAGTTCTAACACTCTTTTTGTACTAGATTCTGGCTCCTGTAATGTTAAAACCAGGTCATCTGCAAATGCTTTCAGTTTATATTGTTTCACTCCGACCTGTATTCCTTGTACCGTCCGGTCCTCCCTAATCATGTTCAAAAGCACCTCCAGGACTGAAATAAATAAAAGAGGGGATAAGGGGCACCCCTGTCGTGTCCCTTTTTCAATTTTAAACTCCTCTGTCACCACATTGTTCACTATCAGTTTAGCCTTCTGCTCTGAATAGATTGCTTCTATTCCATTTTCAAACCCCCGTCCCACTCCCATCCCTTCCAAATTTTTCTTCATGAACATCCAAGAAATGTTGTCAAAGGCCTCCTCCGCATCAATAAAGATTAACACTGCTCTCATATTGATATTTGTTTGTAAAAGTTCCAAAATATCAATAATGTTCCTAGTGTTATCAAACAAATGCCTGCCAGGGAGAAAGCCAGCCTGGTCCTTATGAATTACTTCATTCAAAACTTTTTTAAGTCTACTTGCCAGGATATCTGCAAAGATTTTGTAATCCACATTTAGGAGTGAGATGGGACGGTAATTTTTAAGTTGAGTCTTTTCAGTTTCCACTTTAGGAATCAATGTGATGAAAGCTTCTTTCCACGACTCCGGGGCCTTCTTCCCCTCCATAATCTGGTTACAAACCTCCATCAAAGGTTGTATCAGACAGTCTTTCAAGGTCTTATAATATTTGGAGGTAAGCCCATCAGGACCTGGAGATTTGCCTAGTTGCATATTCTGAATGGCACCTTCAATTTCCTGTTGCGTTATTTTGCAATTCAGGCTTGTTCTCTTTTCCTGGGTTATTTTTGATAATCCATTGGTTTTTAAGAATTGATCTATTTCAAACTCTCTCTGTGGCCCCTGTGCATAAAGTTCTTTAAAGTATCTCTGGAAACACTTTCTAATTTCTTCTGGTTTCTGGACGATTCTCCCTTCAATCTCTAGATTTGTAACTGTATTCAATTTTTGTCTCTTTTTCAACTGCCAAGCAAGCAGTTTTCCACATTTATTTGCTGATTCAAACGATCTTTGCTTCATTTGTTTAATTTTCCATTCCACCTCTTGATTAATCAGTTTCGAATATTGTGCTTGATGGAATTTAATTTCTCTCAGCACCTCCTTCGACTTTGGTTTGGTTCTCAATTTTTTCTCTCCTTCCCTTATTTTCTCCAAGATCTTCTCCTTTTTTTTCATTCCAGAGTCTTTTCTTGATCGTATTTTGTTGTATCAGAAACCCTCTCATAACTGCTTTGCTTGCGTCCCAAATTGTTCTTTTTTCTACCGTAGTATTCAGGTTTATTTCAAAATAGTCTCTTAAAGTTTTTTGGGCCTTCTTCACAATCTCCTGATCTCTTAGTAAGGTGTCATTCATTTTCCATCTGAAGGAACCGGTTGGCTTTTGCTATTTTTGGACACCCTTGGTCATGAGCCAAGTGTGATTCTCAAACTCTGAATGCTGACTTTGCCAAATCCATACAGGCCCTTTTCATCTCTCATGCTCAGGAAGTAGCAGCCACAGCTCAGGAGAGGATTTTTCATTTGCTCCTTTTCCATGGGGTGGGGAAAACTCAACACTTTTAATCTTGCCTTATTTTTATGCAAATTGGGTGGTCCAAAACAAGGAGACTTATATCTGCACCCTCTCTTTAGCACAGATGGCCTGCAGGAGAATTTCCTGTCCTTAAAAGTAAAACTGAACTTTGTTGGCAGTGCAACTGCAGGGAAGGCATTGTCTGCCATGTTTGCAGTTGAAGGCAGAGCGTGGGGGGGGGGGGGCAGGAATGTTCAGCAGAGGGCAACCAAAATTATCAAGGCACTGGAGCAACTCCCAGATGAGAAGCTAAAACGTTTAGGGCTTTCTAGTTTAGGGAGGAAATGAGTAAGGGAGGACACGGTCAGGGGTACACGCATAGTGTAGAGAAAGTGGAATGCGATACGTTTTTCATCCCTCCATAATTCCAGAACCCAATGGGGCTATCCAATTGTGGGTTACTGGGTGGTTGTTGTTTTTATTTTGATTACAGTCGTACCTTGGAAGTTGAATGGAATCAGTTCTGGGAGCCAATACGTTCAAGAACTAAGCTGTTTGAAAACGAGGGTACAACTGTTTTTATTTTTTGGTTTTATATTTTCATTTTACTTTGTGAAACACCCTGAGACCTGCAGGTATAGGGTGGTATATAAATTCAATAAGTAATAAATAATTAAATAATATATTGAAGAGCAAAAAAAGAGGACAGCCTGAGGCACTGCCAGCCCGAGCTGGGAAAAGAGGTGTGTGGGGTCGCCACTGCCATGCCCCTTTCCCCAGCTTGGGCTGGCAAGGGCCATGACGGGCAGAGCAGCCCAATCCCGAGCCACTTGAGCCCGAGACCCCAACAGCTCCCCCTCAACCTGGACATTTCCTTTAAAATGTAAAAAATCGACTTCCGGAGGCGGCGCCATCGGCAATGGCGGATTCCCTCTAGTCTGGAGGGAGAAGCTCCGCGGAAACTGGGTTGTGCCGCTACGGCGAAACGGGGACCCTATCGAAAACCACAGGCGGGTGAAGCCTGTGACCGTGGGACTCGGCGGGCACCAAAAGCGCCCCCCTAACTTGCAAGGGAATCCTGAGAGAGGCTCCGGAACGGAACGGGGGATGGCGCGGTGCTGAGAGTAGATCGCTACTTCCGTGGAGTGAAGCCGCGCAGCTGTTGCCGGAGAGTGCTGACCTCTTTTCCTGTGACAATTCGGCGACTAAACAACAACCCGTGAGTAGGGCAAGCTTTAAGATCGGAGGCTAAAGGAAAAATAAGGTGTAATTTGGCACTGAAGCGGGAAGGTGTAAACAGGAAGTCCACCTTCCGTTTTGTATAAAGATCAAAGCAAAGACTGTTTAAGCTAAGACCGGGTGAGGCGCATTAAAAAGACTTAAAATCCAAACGTCAAATCAAAGGAATTCCCTCCCTGAATTGAAGGAGAGGGAGGGAAGAAGGGAAAGTATTTTCTGCTTATTAAAAATTGAAAGGAGAAAGAAGAGAAGGACAGAAAAGGGATATAAGACCATCACTCAATTCTTGGGAACGGACTGCCAAGATTAAATAGAATTGCTGTATTGAGAGTCGCACTATTTATGGACAATGTAACTTTCTGACAGCCAACTCTGCAAGGGAGATATTTTGGACTTGAAACTGTTATTTATTCTGCTGAAGGGGGGCTTTTGAGAAGTTGGTAAGATACTCTGTTCCATTTTTACTGACTGTTACTGTGTCCCCCTAGAGGCTCACTGGAATTGATACAACAGGTTGGGGAATTTTCCATTTCTAACTAGCCTGGGAAACTTCCACTGCAAAACAAGCTTGGTCGTGGGATCGACCTTGACTCTCATACAAAGTGTTATGGATGAAAGGACAACAAGATCGGGCAAGGTCAGACAACAACAGACTAGTGCAGTATTGCAGCAACGCAGAGCATCTGCATCTGGCCCTCCTGTATCACAAGGGGAAGACTCAGCACAAGCTGGGGCAAAAGGTATGACATCGGAAGAAGGATTTACTTCAGTTTTAAACAAAATTTATGAATCCTTGGATAAACTAAGCAAACAAGTCACTGAAGCGACAAATAAAATTGACCAAAACACTACAAGTATTAACAACTTGGGGCAGAAGGTGAACTCAAATACAGAATCTATTGAAAGATTGCTGCAAGAATCCACGTCAAATCAAAAGATAGCTCAGGAAGCAATAGAAAAAGCAGTGGCTGTAGAGGAAAAGATACCACCGATATGTAAGCAGCTTGGAGACCATCAGACACAGCTTGGGGCCCACCAGTCAATTTTGTCTATGATTGAACTGAAGGAGATGCAGACCAATCTCAGGATTAGGCCCTGAACTTGAGAAAGACAGCCTAAGTGACTTTCTAACACAGGAATTTGCAAACTTTTGGAAACTGGATGACAAGCAAGACTTTAAGATAGTAAGTGCTTTTAGACTTGGAAGAGGAGGGAGAAAGAATAGGGTGAGAGACTGTTTGATTACCCTTCGATCCAAAGAAGAAAGAGATAAAATATTGAGTCTGCACTACCAGAATACCTTGGAAATAAACGAATCAAGAGTGGAGATATTTAAGGATATCCCGAAATATCTTTTGGATCTGAGGTCTAACTACGGAGATTTGGTGACCCTGCTGAAAGGTAATAGAATCATTTTTAGGTGGGAATTTCCCCAAGGACTATCTTTTACCTATAAAGGTAAAAAGTTTAAAATAAGATCAGTGGAGGATAAAGAAAAATTTCTGAGAGACCACGGAGAAGACCTGCAAAAAGAAGGTGAAGAAGAGGTAAGAGCCCTAAGACCAGGAATACTAGACAAAGCACCACTACCTTTGGGACTGGACAAGTTAGAGAAAGTGATACCACCGCCAGAACAAGAGGATTTATTGGGAGCAGTAGGAGGAGAAGCGATTTAAATACATCATGTCTCTGCAACTATTAAGCTGGAACATTCATGGACTGAATTCCCCGGAGAAAAGGAAAAAAGTTTTCCATTTATTGAAAAGAGAACAATTGGACCTGATTTGTTTACAGGAAACACATGTGATAAGGCTACATAGGAAAATTCTGATTAATAAAAGATTGGGCCAAGAGTTTATCTCATCGGACAAGGTTAAAAAGCGAGGAGTAGTTATTTATGCAAAAGAGAGCCTATCACCGAAATTTGTTTTTAAAGATGATCAAGGAAGATTTGTAGCAATTGAAATTCAATCACAAGGAGAAAAATTTTTGATAGTAGGAGTATATGCACCAAATGAGGGGAAATCTGAATTCTTCAAGAAGTGGCATGAGACTTTGTTGGATTACATGGACTATAACATTATTTTGATGGGAGATATGAATGGAGTGGTATCCACAAACATGGACAAGTCGCAGAGACAGGTAGTTACTAAAGATGGCAGACTGAAGGAAAGCATTGCTTCTGCACATATGGGAAGTCTTGTTTCTAAGCTTTGTTTTGCTCACACTGCACAAACCGTGCTGACGCTAAAACATTCCCTCATCACCCTGGTACGTTCCGTTCACCTTGAGATCACACCATATCAATCTGTACTTACCCCTCCTTGTACATTCCTTTTTCGTACCACTCTGGTACGGGCAGTCCGAACCCATGCCTGTGTAAACTCCGCGTTCCTTTTCCCAACCTTTAACCTGTCTATGATTAATGTCTTATATGCAACCCTTGTTTTGAACTTACGTTAACCAATCAGCAACAAGCACACGTGGCAAACGCAGTAATAATCAATAAAAGGGAGTCTCTGAGGCTTGCTCGAGAGACGCCTCCCACATGACACCTATCTGCTCGTCTGTTGTTCATTTTCAACCCAACATCTGGTGACCCTCGACGTGCCAGATCCCTTTCTGCAGCCTCATATTTCACTCGACTGGAAAAGTCTCAGCGTGCTACATCGTGAGTATGGGGGGGGGGAAGCTTACAAAGTCCCAAAAAGAGCATGCTAAAGAACTGTTTCATTTAGTCAGGCAGAGAGTAGCAGGTGTGCATATTTCCTTGAAAGAAATTGAACGATTGTTATGTCATATTGCTTGTGAGTGCCCCTGGTACCCAGAAACAGGATCTTTGGGGATGGAGACTTGGCAAAAAATTGGAAAAACCCTCTTCGCAGAAGTGTGCGGATGCCGTCGCTAGATTAGGTCCCCAGGTGTCTCTGTCGGCACCCACAGCAGACAATTCCCCACCACCTGCCCTTTTAGCCACAACAGACAATCTACCTCCTTACCCAAAGCTTTTGCCTCCATCGCAACTTTCTCTAACCCCCCCCTTCGCCTCAGCCCACATCCACCCCCACCCCCCCTTCCCTCCCTCCTTTGCCTGCTCCTACAGGAGCTGTGCATGCTGCACTTTTTCAAGCTAGACAGGAAGGAATTCTTTCCTTGGAGGAGGAGGCGGGGTGGGCCGGGGAAATGCCGTCTGCCTTCCCTATTTCCTATACAAACCCAGGAATTGCGCAACAACAGGTACTGTACGAAACACTTCCTTATTCTGTAATGAGAGAATTAAGAAAAGCCATTGCTGATTCCGGTTTAAAATCCTCCTATGTAATAGGAATGCTGGAGGGAATAGCAAATGGTTATACAATGCTACCTCAAGACTGGAAAGATCTGATGCGCATGCTTTTGTCCCCGGCTCAGTATGTAGTTTTTGAAAGTGAATTTAAACATAGCGCATCAGCCCTGTCTGATCCACAGCATTCAGCCAATCAACTTTATGGTGCTGGTCCATATGATAATATAACAGCTCAGACAACGCTGACACCTTTACATTTCAGTTGCACCGCGACCTTTCTACAGCGCGCCTTTCGGAAAGTCCCTGTCTCAGGGCAACCGCTGAGCTCCTTTGTTAATATTAAGCAACAACATTCAGAGCCCTACCATCAATTTATAGATAGATTGAAAGAATCAGTCACTAGGCAGATTGATAACACCACAGCTCAAAATGAGTTGATGAAAAAGTTGGCTTTTGAAAACGCAAACACCGATTGCAAAAAGGCTTTGCAGTCAATCATACATCATGTTAAATATGACCTGGCCGACATGATCCAAGCCTGTGCAGATGTTGGTAGCCAGAGTCATGCGATGTCTTTGTCAGGATTCTCAGCCGCAGTCAGAGGTAACTGGCCTCACCCCAGGCATTCGGCTCGAGATCCTTGATGACCTTCCCGGCTGCGTCTACCGGCAGGTTACAGGCAAGGTCACAAATCGGCGATCCCACTCAACGTGAGAGGGACACACCCTCCTCCCTGCTTCCCTCAGGGAGGGGAAAGAGACAGACAGAAATCTATTTACATCTCTTTATTTCTGTCATTCTAGCAGTACAGAGAAACATGTCTGTACCCTCCAGTCTCCAGCAAAAGACCAAACTGACTCCACCCATGCACTTCCAGTACAGGTCAGATGACACTCTGAGCTAACATCCGGTGCTCAGTACACTGAATAGACTGCCCCCTTTTTCCAATAGTACAGTCCCAGACATCAACATTGTGTTTTGCATTCCAGACACCTGCAGCTTGCTTTTGCATTGCTGCTTTTTCCTGACAACCTCCCCCAAAAGCATCAATGCGTGTTGCGGCCAGCAAAGCTTGATCCAGAGAAGAAAACAAACAGTTGTTATACATATAACACACCCCTGTTCTTTCAGTTCCACCCTTGGAACTCCCCGCCACTGGTTTCCCCAGTGTACCTCTCTGGTTGTCTGGCTTCCAAGGAATGAGTGCATCTGCATTACCTTGGCTAGCAACTCTCTGTTGTGTCTTTGTCTCTGACTTTGACACAGCTTCAACCTGTCCTCGGTTGTGTACAACAGCAACACATGCAACAGCTAAGTTAGCAAACTCTTTTGAGTACCTCTTTGGTGGTACACCCTTTGTAACTCTCTCAGACCTGCGTATGAGGTGCTGATCCTCTCTGCTCACTGGTTCAGCCTCTGGACTTTGCTGAGAACCAGTACCAATGGTAAACAGTGGTTCATCCTTCATCTGTGAAGGTCTATCCATTATGTGAGATTTCCTCTCAATGACTGTGTCAACTGAGCTCTGTGAGCTATCACTGTCATCATCAGTACCACTGTAATCTGACGCACCATTGTAATCAGAAAAATCATCATCATCATCACTGTCCTCTGTGGGAAATGCGTGAACAATCACTCTCTCCTGTTCAGGAGCACTCTCTAGAAATTTTGTGAGAATCACCTGACCAGATTCAGACAAAATTACTCTGTAGAGACCCTTTTCATAACCCACGAAAATGCCTCTGGCATTCTTTACTCCACCTGGAGCTTCTGTTCTCACTTGAGACCCGAAAACCTTAAAATAGGCAACAGAAGGTTTTCTATGGAACAGCTTCTCAAAAGGAGAACTTCCCAACTCTTTTGAGACCTTTCTCAACCACACGTGAACATAGGACATTAACGACTCCGCCCAATATTCATGTGGCAAATGTGAACTAAGCAATTGCGCATTCATCCCCTTTTGCAATTCTTTGTTCACCCTTACACAGACACCCCTGTTCCACGCTTCCGCTGAAACAGCAACCTTGTGTCTTATCCTTTTCTTCTGCAGGAACTTCTGAAAATCCTGTAAAAGAAAAACTGGCTTGTCATCTGTGAAAAGACAATCAATGTTAGCATCATGCATATTTTTAACCTTGTCACAAAACTGCTAAAACCTTTCTAAGGCTTCTCGTGGTTTCCCTAAAACATAAATCCAGACATAATTAGAGAAATGATCCACAAGCACAAGATAAAATCTTGCATGGCCTCTAGATGGTGCTAGAGGACCAATCACATCAGCATACACCCGCTGAAATACCCTGTCGACCCTTGTGGGCACCTTCCTGGCGTCCGTCTTGGTCACACCTGCGAGAGAGATTACGTTAGAATCAGAAGAATTACATTTCATGTAATCACTTTGATCAAAAGTCAACAAATACAGTCCATCTTTCTCTTTGGCAGAAAGATACAGCTCTCCATCTTTGTAGATCTTGCAGCTTTTAGCATCATAGGACAGTTTCAGTCCTTTCTTTGCAATCTGCGAAACACTCAGCAGATTAAACTTCAATTCAGGAACCAAGTACACATTGTGTATAGTCAAGTTCAGACTCTCAAGATACACAGTTCCAATCCCTGTCGCTTCCAACTCCTGACCGTTGGCCTGTTGCACAGTGAAGCTTTGCTTCTTAAATGTCGAAAACAGTCCTCTGTGTGGACTGAGATGCTGTGTACACCCAGTGTCCAGAGCAAATGTGTTGCCCACTTCTGGTGTGGCTTTTAGCGACATTAAAGCCATCGCAGGCCTCACCTGAGACTTGGTACGACATTTGCCTGATGCTTCAGGCGTTCCAGAACTCCACTTGGCTCCGTTTCCTTGCCGACGTGGCGTCTTACAGCTCCGCTGAAGATGCCCAGACTGTCCACAACTGTAACAGCGGACAACTTTCAATGCTACAGCATTCTCTCCAGTAGCAACACCAGTGAGGGAATTAGAACTCCGTTCCTCCCTCCCCCTGTCAGCAACACCCATTGTTGCTCGCACAGGAACATCAGCAGCAACAGTTCCTTCACTCCCCCATCTGGGGTTAAAGCTCTCCTCAGCTTTCGATGAGCTCTTAGGAACTTGGCCAGCATCATCTTGGCTCACCCCTTCTGGGGTAGTTACCCATCCAGACCATGATGAATAACTGTCTCTAGTCAGGGGAGATGGGCAAGGTATGTCTTCCCCCTTCTTGGCATCCATCTAGAATCCAAGTCTCATCTCTCACTCTTCAGCCCGCTAAAATCCAATAGCTGGCTTGTTTACGCTCTTGGCACCTGGCAGCTAAACTCTGGCTGCTATGGAAAGTCCCTTCCAAGAGCACGTGAGACTTCTAGTCAAAACAACTCCGTTGTCTTCTTTCGCCTCTTCCAGGCCCAGCCTCACAGTCCAGTTGCTTAGCAACTGTGCATTCCTTTCTTTGAACAGGAAAGCTTATCAACCACAAAAATTTGTGGAATGCGGCTGAGCGTCCAAGCTGCAGCCTCTTCTCTTAGAGCTGTTTTTCTTCCCAAACACAGCTCCGTGAACCAGAGAATGAAGCAATCTGCGTTCACTCTTTTAGCCCGAAATTCAGCATACCTTGGGCTCCGTTGCTTGGAAAACACCTCCTCTCGGTTTCCAGCCGTCTGTACAGCTTCTGGCTGTTCGCAGACGTTATCTTCTTTCCTTTGGTGCAGAGGATGGCAAATGATCCATCTACCTCTCATTCTTGCATTCCATGGATCAGAAAACCACCGGTAATGCTACCAGATGTCAGGATTCTCAGCCGCAGTCAGAGGTAACTGGCCTCACCCCAGGCATTCGGCTCGAGATCCTTGATGACCTTCCCGGCTGCGTCTACCGGCAGGTTACAGGCAAGGTCACAAATCGGCGATCCCACTCAACGTGAGAGGGACACACCCTCCTCCCTGCTTCCCTCAGGGAGGGGAAAGAGACAGACAGAAATCTATTTACATCTCTTTATTTCTGTCATTCTAGCAGTACAGAGAAACATGTCTGTACCCTCCAGTCTCCAGCAAAAGACCAAACTGACTCCACCCATGCACTTCCAGTACAGGTCAGATGACACTCTGAGCTAACATCCGGTGCTCAGTACACTGAATAGACTGCCCCCTTTTTGCCGACGGTACAGTCCCAGACATCAACATTGTGTTTTGCATTCCAGACACCTGCAGCTTGCTTTTGCATTGCTGCTTTTTCCTGACAGTCTTTGCTTGCCGGTGCGATCCAAGCTAATAATAGACCTACAGGTAATTGCTTTAATTGCAAGCGCCCAGGCCATTTTGCTAAACAATGCAGAGCCCCTGGCGGGGGGGGGGGGCGGGGAACAGGAATGGTGATGCCAACAAAGCCAGACCTTCCAAAAAATGCCCGAAATGTGGTAAAGGCTATCATTGGGCTAATCAATGCAGGAGTCCGGGAAACTCCATTGCGGCCCCACTCTCGGGCCAGGACAATTAGAGAGTTTTCCGCCTTTAGTTTCTGCTGCTGAAAAGCTTTCTAAAAATACACCTTCTGAATTTGCCATTGATTTGATCAATCAAGAGACCAAAGACACTGTTTTACCTGGTGAAATTGTGCTTATGCCCACCCAATTGGCGGGCCCACTACCTCCTAAAGTCGCAGGTTTAATTTTACCCAAATTTTCTGCGGCAAAAGAAGGAATCCAGGTTATTCCAGGAGTCCTGGATCCTGACTATGTGGGCACAATAATGGTTCAACTTTAGAGCCATATTCCCATGCAGTTAAAAAAGGGTGAGTCCTGGGCGCATTTGGTGGTGCTCCCTTCTCACCATACTGCTTCTATTATTGATAGTAATTTGCACGAGCTCTCTCCTTTCCCCCCACAGCTGTTAGCTGTAATCCAGCGGATTGGTCATCAGAAACTTCTTCGTAAGTACAAAATAAATGGCAAGGTTCTGGAAGGCTTGATTGACACAGGCGCGGACATTTCTGTAATTTTCAGTAGTTGCTGGGACCCCACGTGGCCCCTTGAGTCTGCTCCTGCAGTTTGGGGTGTGGGTGGTCACCAAACGTCTTCCAAAGCGTACAGTGGCTGCCTGTTTCTCTGCCTGATAGCTCTGAAGCCATTGCATACATCCAGCCCTGTGTGCTGAAAATCCACCTCAATTTGTGGGGCAGAGACTTACTACAACAATTAGAAGCTACCATTCAATTTAATGAGTAAGCTTGCACTTCCCCTCAGCTGGAAATCTACCAGCCCTGTATGGGTGGAACAATGGCCCATAACGGGGGGAAATAACTGCTTTAAAAAATTTGGTGAATGAACAATTATTGGCAGACCATATAGAGCCTTCAGTTAGCCCCTATAATACCCCCATCTTCGTCATAAAAAAGAAGAGTGGCAAATGGAGATTTCTCCAAGATTTAAGGAGAATTAACGAAATCCTTGAACCCATGGGGCCCTTGCAGTGTGGTCTGCCTAATCCAAATGTAATGCCTCATTCTTATCAATTGGCTATCATAGATTTGCAAGATTGCTTCTTTTCCATCCCCTTACAGGAGAAGGATCGTAAATTCTTTGCTTTTACTATTCCTGTGTTAAATAATAGCCAGCCCACGGAACGGCATCAATGGAAAGTCTTACCACAGGGAATGTTGAATTCCCCTACCATGTGCCAATATTATGTGAATCAAGCCGTCCAGCCTTTCCGTCTTCAGTATCCAGGCAAATAAAATCACTCTCATTTCAGGCTGAACAGCTAAGGAAGGAGAAGCAGCTGGAAGCAAGCCCTGATAATTTGCTTCTGTGCCTCATTTCGTGCCTTAATATAAATTCCATGATAGTGCTCACTTTCAGCGTTTTGTTTTTGCCTCTTTCTGCTTCCGCTCTTAATAGCGGTAACTCCACACCAACAAATGTGTGGGAATCTTTTGCAAAGACCCTCAATATTTCTTCCTTTTGCCTAACCCAACAGGTATCAATAGGTGAAATCCTTGGCTCTTGCCTTATCCCTGTTTGCCATGATCCTTTTGACATACAAAATGATACCTGGTTTTTCTCATCCCTACCCCAAAATGATTCTCTCCGCACCCTTGGTTATTCCGGTTACCACAACTGGGGTAACCAGGTGCACCGACGCCCACCTCTGGCCATTGATTTATTGACCCCATACGTGGCTTCTTTTAATGTCACTTGCGCCCGTATGGTAAATTGCACAAAAACCAACTGTGTAAAAATGGGCAGGGATAATTTCCACTGCTCTAATTATGTAAATATTTCTTATGTATATAAATACACAGAACTACCTGCTGGCTGGTTCTGGACATGTCCTGGCTATACATTTAATTACATTCCAGCAAACATCAGCCATGGCACACCCTGTTGCTTAAGCCGTCTGTCCATCGTATTACCCAAAAAGCATCACTTGACCCGCTCTCAATATCGCCGCAATATTGAACTGACTAACGATTGTGATGATTCTATTTCTCTTCCCAGTAGGTCTGAATATATCTCTTTAGCTGTTTCTCTCCTAGGAGTCCCTGGATTGGCTGTACGCAATAGTAGGAACATTAACTCTTTAGCTTGTTCTGCAGCAAAAGCCCTGAATTTTACTTCTCAAGCGCTTCATCTTTTGAATAAAGAGCAGAGTGAACTCCAGCATGGTCTCCTGCAGAACCGCGCTGCTATCGATTATCTATTGATGCTTCATCATTACGGCTGTGAACAAGTGGATCACATGTGTTGTTTTAATATTACGGATAATTCCAAAACCATCCAAAAGCAAATCTCTCATTTGCAAAATCTTACACACCACATTAAACAGGACGTTGGACTTCCTGGCCTGTGGGACTCATTCACCCAGTGGCTCACTGGCTGGTTGCCAAACCTGAATTGGCTTCGTAATCTCTTTCAATATGCCATTGTTATAATATGTATATTGATTTTGCTATGTTGCTTCCTCCAATGCATTCCTGGACTCATAAGTCTTTTGTCTCGGCTTCTCTCTCCCCCACAACCACCCAATAAAATCATTGCTGCCTACTTTGCGAAGTGGCAGCACCAACAGTAATTAGTAGGGGGATGTGGGCGGACTTATTTTGGGCATGCGCTGGCATACCACGTATCCCAAAGTATTTTTGTCCCATCAACCCTGGGGAACTTATTTCGGGCATGCGCTGGCATACCACGTATCCCGAAGTATTTTTGTCTTATTCACCCAGAACACCTCGCAAATAAGAAAAGAAAGGGGGAGATGAAGGAAAGCATTGCTTCTGCACATATGGGAAGTCTTGTTTCTAAGGTTTGTTTTGCTCACACTGCACAAACCGTGCTGACGCTAAAACATTCCCTCATCACCCTGGTACGTTCTGTTCACCTTGAGATCACACCATATCAATCTGTACTTACCCCTCCTTGTACATTCCTTTTTCGTACCACTCTGGTACGGGCAGTCTGAACCCATGCCTGTGTAAACTCCGCGTTCCTTTTCCCAACCTTTAACCTGTCTATGATTAATGTCTTATATGCAACCCTTGTTTTGAACTTATGTTAACCAATCAGCAACAAGCACACGTGGCAAACGCAGTAATATTCAATAAAAGGGAGTCTCCGAGGCTTGCTCGAGAGACGCCTCCCACATGACACCTATCTGCTCGTCTGTCGTTCATTTTCAACCCAACAGCAGACTACCAAAAACTTTTTTTGAACTGACTGACAACATGGACTTGATTGACACTTGGAGAACTAGGAATCCCTTGGGTATAGAGGGAACCTTCTTTTCTGAAGCCAAAATGACATGGACAAGAATTGACCAAATCTGGATAACTAGAGGACTGGCACCTAAGATTCGGAAAGTAGAGATCTGCCCTAAAACGTGCTCTGACCATAATGCTGTGAAAATGGAGATGAAATTAACACCAACCGGTTCCTTCAGATGGAGGATGAATGACACCTTGTTTAGAGATCAAGAGGTTATTGACAAGAGAAGAGACGGTGGAAGAGGACTGGAAAAAATTCAAAGACTATTTACAAAAGTATTATAAATTGTATGAATGTTAGGAGAATGCACGACTGAAAGAAACACGGCAGCAGTAAATTTATTGTAAGACATATGAGAATAAGCGATGTGTAATGAAATGATGAAATTTGAAGTAATATTATGTTCAAGCCAAATAGTTTAATTTATGATAAAACCATTTAAAAGTTGGAACAGAATATGTGAGATTTATAAAATAAGAATGGAAGTAAGGTAACAAATTGCTGCATATAACTATATGATTGAGAACGCAGGGAAGGGCGATGTGAGGAAGCTTAAAGATTATGAAAATATGTCTTATGAACAATTTTATTTTACTTGTATTTTCTTTTCTCATTTTTTTTCTTTCTCTATCTTATAATCTTACTTTGTTCTTTTTTGTTTGTTATACTTTATATGCTTGGTGGTCTGTTTGTTGTTTAAAAATTGAAATAAATATCTTTATAAAAAAAAAAATAGAGATCAAGAGGTTATTAAGAAGGCCCAAAAAACTTTGAGAGACTATTTTGAGATAAATTTGAACACCACCATTGAAAAAAGAGTAATCTGGGACGCAAGTAAAGCAGTTATGAGGGGGTTTCTGATTCAACAGAATTCAATAAAAAAGAGAGCTTAAAATGAGAAAAAAGAAAAAATTTGGAAAAAATAAAGGAGGGTGAGAAGAAATTGAGAGTGAAACCAAATTCACAAGAGATTCTGAGAGACATAAAGTTATATCAAGTGCAATATATGAAGATGACGAATCAGGAAATTGAATGGAAAATCAAACAAATGAGACAAAGGACTTTTGAATCGGCTAATAAATGTGGGAAACTGTTAGCTTGGCAAATGAAAAAAAGACAAAAGCTTAAAACTATTACCAATTTGGAAGTGGAAGGAAAGAACATTCAGAATCCAGTGGAAATTAGAAAATGTTTCCAGAGGTATTTCAAACAGTTATATACACAAGGGCCACAGAAAGAGTTTGATATAGACCAATTCTTAAAAACAAATGGATTACAAAAATCTCTCAAGAAAACAAGACAATGCTGAATTATAAAATTACAGAACAGGAGGTAGAAGGTGCCATCCAGAATATGCAGTTGGGCAAATCTCCAGGGCCGGATGGTTTAACCTCAAAATACTACAGAACTTTGAAGGACTGGATAATTAAACCACTAAAGGAGGTTTGCAATGAAATCTTGGAGGGGGGAAAAAGCGCCAGAGTCGTGGAAAGAAGCATATATTACACTTATACCGAAAACGGAGTCTGAAAAGACACAACTTAAGAACTACCGCCCCATATCCCTGCTTAATGTGGATTACAAACTTTTTGCTGACATTTTGGCCAAAAGATTAAAAAGAGTATTAGTAGAAGAGATTCACAAGGACCAAGCTGGTTTTCTCCCAGGTAGACACTTGTCTGATAATACGAGGAACATAATTAACATTTTGGAGAAGTTACAAGTGGACGTCAACACTAAAGCAGTCTTAATTTTTGTGGATGCGGAGAAAGCCTTTGACAATATTTCTTGGAGTTTCATGAAGAAAAAACTTCAGGGAATGGGGGTTGGTCAAGGGTTTGAAAATGGTATAAGTGCAATTTACTCAGAACAAAAGGCCAAACTAATAGTTAATAACGTGGTGACAGAGGAATTTAAGATAGAGAAAGGGACATGACAGGGTTGCCCAATTTCCCCATTACTGTTTATTTCGGTCCTGGAGGTTTTACTAAATATGATCAGAAGGGACCATCTGATCAAAGGCATAAAAGTCGGAGCTAAATGATTTAGTATTGACATTACAGGAGCCAGAATCTAGTACCAAAAGAGTACTAGAAATGATTCAAGAATTTGGTCATGTGGCAGGGTTTAAGTTGAACAAATCAAAAACTAAAGTTCTTGAGAAAAACTTAACACCAATTGAGAAAGAGAGGTTTCAGAATGAGACAGGTTTAACATTGGTTAAGAAAGTGAAATACCTGGGGATTAACATGACAGCTAAAAATGGGAATTTATTTAAAGACAACTATGAAAAATGCTGGTCAGAAGTGAAAAAGGACCTAGAAATATGGTCAATTTTGAAGCTTGCCTTGTTGGGGCGAATTGCGGCTATAAAGATGAATGTATTGCCAAGAATGTTATTTCTGTTTCAATCACTACAAGTTTTGGACAAAGTGGACTGTTTCAAGAAGTGGCAGAGAGATATATCTAGATTTGTCTGGCAGGGCAAGAAGCCCAGAATAAAATTTAAAATATTAACTGATGCAAAGGAAAGAGGTGGATTTGCCCTGCCAGACCTTAAACTTTATTATGAATCAGCAGCATTCTGCTGGTTGAAAGAATGGCTGCTTCTTGAGAACACTGACATTTTGGATTTAGAAGGTTTTAATAATGTTTTTGGGTGGCATGCATATTTGTGGTACGACAAGGTTAAAGCACATAAAGCATTTAAAAACCATATTGTCAGGAAAGCATTGTTTAATGTCTGGACAAGATATAAGGACTTATTTGAGAATAAAACTCCAAGGTGGTTGTCACCGATGGAAGCAAAGGCTCAGAGAAAGCTCAATATGGAGGCCAAGTGGCCGAAATATTGGGAAATTTTGGAGCAAGAAGGAGACAATTTGAATCTGCAGAGTTTTGAGAAATTAAAAGACAAAGTGCGAGACTGGCTTCATTATTATCAAATAAGAGAGGCTTATAATCTGGATAAAAAAATTGGCTTCCAGGTGGAAACATCAAAATTGGAAACAGAACTGTTAGAACCCAAAACTAAGATACTTTCTTTTTTTAAAAAAGATATTTATTAAGATTTTTTAGAGAGATACATAAGAACATATAAAAAATAAAACAATACAAAACATAGAGCAAAGAAGATAAAGAATACATAAAAAAAAGAAAGAAAGACTAAACATTTTTCCCTTTAAAGTTATGAATTTCTTAACTCTGTTTCTTGGCTTCCCCACACCTCCCTTCCTTGTGTTCCTGTTTACCATCAGATTCAGCAAATCCCTATCCTCTTTCAAATCTCGTTATCTATTAAAATATTTAAGTAAGTCTTATTTCCAAACTTTCATCCCTATTACATTCCTTATTGCATAATCATAACTTATTCACTAATGCCATATTATTTTATATCTCACATCATTTTAACATTCATGGATTTTACAATGTGTCTGCAGGTAGTCTTTAAATTTCTTCCAGTCCTTTCCCACCAAGTCTTCTCCCTGGTCTCAGATTCTGCCAGTCATTTCTGCCATCTCCATATAGTCAATTACTTGCATCTGCCATTCTTCCACGGTGGGTAGATCTTGCGTCTTCCAATGCTTTGCAATAAGTATTCTTGCTGCTGTTGTTGCATACATAAAAAAAGTTCTATCCTTTTTTAACACTGATTGGCTGACTATGCCCAGGAGAAAGGCCTCTGGTTTCTTCAGAAAGGTATATTTAAATACCTTTTTCATTTCATTATAGATCATCTCCCAGAATGCCTTAATCTTTGGGCATGTCCACCAAAGGTGAAAGAATGTACCTTCAGTTTCATTATATTTCCAACATTTATTATCGGGCAAATGGTAAATTAAGATACTTTCAAGAATGTATAACTTGCTGTTAAAATGGAACACTCAGGATGAAACGGTGAAATCTGCTATGATTAAATGGGCACAAGATGTTGGACATAATATTATGTTTGCTGACTGGGAACAGTTGTGGACCACAGGTATGAAATTTATGGCATGTAATGCCTTAAGGGAGAATATTATGAAAATGATTTACAGGTGGTACTTGACACCAGTCAAGCTTGCAAAAATCTATCATTTGCCCGATAATAAATGTTGGAAATGTAAAGAAACTGAAGGTACATTCTTTCACCTTTGGTGGACGTGCCCAAAGATTAAGGCTTTCTGGGAGATGATCTATAATGAAATGAAAAAGGTATTTAAATATACCTTCCTGAAGAAACCAGAGGCCTTCCTCTTGGGCATAGTCGGCCAATTGGTGCCAAAGAAGGATAGAACATTTTTTATGTACGCAACAACAGCAGCAAGAATACTGATTGCAAAGTATTGGAAGACACAAGATTTACCCACACTGGAAGAATGGCAGACGAAGGTGATAGACTATATGGAATTGGCAGAAATGACTGGCAGAATCCGAGACCAGGGAGAAGAGTCGGTGGAAGAAGATTGGAAGAAATTTAAAGACTATTTGCAGAAATACTGTAAAATTAATGAATGTTAAAATGATGTTGGATTGAAAATAAGTGGTATTGGCTACAAGTTTAATAAGAACATGCAAATATGGATGGATAATGGATGAAAATATACAGTTATAATAAGCTAAGATATAGAGTAAAGATAAATGAAAGAGGGTAAGGATTTGCTGAAATGTGTTTGTAAATGGGAATACAAAAAGGGGACGTGTGAGGAGGTCAAGGAAACAAGTAAATGAGCCCAAAGATATTGAAAAATTGAGATATTTTCTTTTTAAATTTCTTTTTTTCAGCTATTTGCTCTTTGTATTTTTTATCTTTTTTATTCTTTTGTTTTTCTATGTGTGTTTTTTAGTTTGTTAATCTTTGTTATAATTTTCTCTATTTTGTAAACCTATGTTTTCTTTTTGTAAAATTACAATAAATATCTTTTTTAAAAAAAATCGCCCAGATAGGCATGTTGGTCCCCAAAAAGAGGACATGTCCGGGTTTCCCCAGACATATGGCAACCCTAAATTGTGGTGGAAGATGACCCTGAAAATACTGGCAAAGCCTTGTATGGTACGGCATGGAAAGGGGAACTAGAATAAAGGACTGAAGGGGCTGCATTAGTGAGGTTGTTAGAGCAAGTTTCCTTGGAATGAGGCTCAGCGGAGACTGTGGTGTCTTTATGATATATGGTTTATTCACACACACATATACAACCTGAGCCGAAGATAGAGAGGCTCACAGCATTAACGCCCCAGAAGGTCTTGCTTCTTCCAGTTACAGCCTTCGAATCAAGAAGAAATCAGGCATGGCTCTCTCTCTGTGACTTCTGCCAACTTCCAGCCCAGCTCTCTCACACAACTCTGACCTTTTCCTTTCTCATTCCCAGCCAGGCGAGGGAGGAGGCCCACCCTCATTTGCCCTCTGGCACAGAGCAACCACAGGGTACATAGGTGGCAACTATGACCCTTGCTTGGTTAATTCAACAATGGAATCCTCCATTAGATTTTCACCCTTGCAGACTAGCTCCCAAACTCATAAGGCTGAGGGACTAGGCAAGACCAAGGCTATTTCAAAACCAGTTTTTAGGTGCATTTAGCTTTGTGTTCTATAGCTTTTAGCCCAATATTGATTGATGGGGAATGGAGGCTTATTTTGGGATGGTTTGTGGTGCACAGCCCTGTCTGTCTTGTCCTTGTGTGTGTGTGTGTGTGTGTGTGTGTGTGTGTGTGTGTGTGTGCTTTTTGCTTGTTCACCGGGATCCTTCAGAAGGAAGAGACAAAAGAGTAGTGGCATTTTAGGACAACATAACAAAAACTTATGCAGGCATAGCCTATTTCATCAGAAGCATAAAGGAGATTGAGGAGGTTGATTGATAGTTTGAGGTATTGGTTGAGGCTAAGGCACCTGAAAAATCATATCACCCCTTATATACCCAATTGATGGCTCTGCTCTGCAGATGACGGCTTCCTGCAGGTACCATCTTATCGGGGGTCCCTTCTCTGCTATCTTTTCAATGCCTACTTCCTCTTCCTCTTTCAAGAAGCCTTCTAAGAAGAGAGTTTTCTTTGTCTGTTTCTGTGTTGGAACTGTTTTTGGATGTTTTGGTTGTTTAACTGTTGTGTGTTTGCTGCCCTGGACTCCTTTGGGAGGAAGGGTGGGATATAATGATGCCGAGTAGTGCCTCCTGCCCATAAGTGAAGGTTTTGTGGAGGCGCCATAGCCTCAGTGTGTCAGCACCTGCATTGCATGCAGAAGGTCCCAGGTGCAGTCCCTAGCACCTGCAGTTAGAAGCTCAATGTAGGTAGGAGCCTCTCTCTGCCCAAGACCTTGGAGAGCTTCTGCCACTCAGGCTGGAAGTGGGCAATACTGGGCTAAATGGATCAATAAGGTTTAGGATCAGGGACTTCCTTCTCTTAAATGAGCTACCTTCCCAGGTGGATGAGCCCCACTGCTCTTCACTTCCCTCTACAGCACGGGCAGAAACCACTTTCTTGACTGTTGGACCCCCTAGTGGTCTCATCTGCTCAATTGTCCGGAGCCTGGCTGTCAGGGCTGATTCAGCTGCAGTTCAGCATCAAAACTCAGAGATGAGCAGTAAGGTGGACTCTTTCTTCAGAAAGACAAAACCCGACAGAGAAACTCCACAGGCAGGACTAGCCCCAGTTGCCAGAATGGAGGATCTTAGCCTCCTCCTAAGGTAGGGCTATCATACATCAACAGCTTCTGGGTCTTCCTTTAAGAAGCTCAACAATTTGGGGGTCTTCCTGAAAATAGCTCCACAGCTTTCGGGGTGTCTTGGTTTCTACTTTTAGAAATATGGCATCCCTAGCCTAAGGCTCCTCCCCAATCAGCTGACTTCCCAACAGTCGTGGAGGGGCTCTCTGTGCCTTTTGTTCTGCTCCATGTAATGCCTCCCTTGTTCCTGGGGACAGAGGAGGAGGGGAGAAGGGAACAGTGGACATGGCAGGTGCCTGGGGATCTGTTGCAACCTCAGCCTCCTCCTCCTCAGCTGCCTCAGTCTCCCTTAAACCTGTTGCTTGTTTAGCCTCCAAGCCATCTGCTCCCCCTTCTTCTTCTTCTTCTGACCTGTCTCCTGTCAGAAGAAGTCTGACACCAGCAGTCTCCTGGCTTGGGGCCTTCCCACTTTGATGCTTCCCTGGGGGGTTCCCTGGCTGTAGCCTCCTGCCATTCCTCCTCCTCTAGCCAGTACCCGGCACTAGCTTAGCGTGCAGGGGAAGCCCCTTACTCACTGAGGGTTTGAGACCCATCAACTCCCCTCACCTGGTTAGCCCGCCAGTTGAAGCCATTCCTGGGGTGCAGCTGCTGCTGCAGACTGACAGTTTCTAAGAGCTGCAGGTGAGAGCTGTAGTGACCAAAGGTGGACAAACTACCCCAGAAGGAGCACAACGTGCCCCCCACCAGAGGTACTAGCCCTCCCCTCGCACCCTAGATTCATGAAGGACAGAGAGTGGAGAGTTGAATGTGTGTAGAAACCAGCCTCCCTTAGCAAAACAAAGTTTACATTCATCACTCCACCCACTTTCACCTGTGGCCCCTCCCACCACAGGCACACGGCCCCTGGAAGGCTTCCCAGAGGAGAATATGGCCCTTAAGACTGAAAAAGAGTCCCCAACTCCAAATTAGTGACGAACTGCCATTGATGGCTCCAGCTGGATGTTGAAATCTCCCTCTAAGCTCCTTCTCAGATCCATGTTCCCTTTCAACAACTGGCTACCTCCTGCAGGTCAAACAGTCCCCTCAGTACAAGGACCCATTGTTGCTCCATGTGCATTTTCAGCGGCCTTCTAGGTGACTGCCAGTGATAACCTTTTTACCATCCTCAGATTTTGCCCCACCCCCAGCAGCTTAAAATTCTCATTAGCTTATATCTAAAAAGGAAATAAGACATCTCCAGCTGAGCAAGACCTGGTATTTTCCCCTCTTCAGATAGCTCTGGATCTTCAGCTGCAGAGGGAAAATTGTTGGGGTATGAGTACTACGCAGCTGCAAACAAGCAGCTCGATGTTTACATCACATGATGGAGCTGACCGTGGGACCGGAAGCTTCAGTGAATTCACAGGGCTTTGTTCTTTGTGTCATATGAGACCTTCCTGTTGTTTTTGTGAAGGAAGCTTTTTGCAGTTGCTCGGTGGAGACTGAGTGAACGGACATGTTTTTTGTACAGTTGTAAAGTCAGAAATAAACTGTAGATGTAAAAGACTTTCTGACTATCTTCTTTCTCCTGCTGGCATGCAAGGAAGAAGGGGGTGTGCACCTTTCACGCAGGGAGGTGTCGCCTATATCAATATCTCCCTGGACTGCTGGGATGTCAGCCAGGGGAGATCACCGGCAAACAAGCCCCGGGAGCCTGGGAGGGGGCTAGTTTTTCAACAAGTGGTAGCACGCGGATGGCAGAGGCTACAAAGCAATACTAAGGACGGCTGGAGCACCCGGTGGAGAAGTTTTTTTGCTGTTTGCAACGTTCCACGGACCTCTGATTTATGGCTGCATGGTGAACGCGGATTGAACGGTTCTCCGGTTCACTGAAGAGCTGCTGTTTTTTGGATTAAAAACAGCCAGAGAGAGCCACATTCCGAGCATTCCGGGGGAGCTGATAAAACTGCCGTCGCCTGCCAAGAAATAGTGAGTAATTTTGGGCTGATTTATGGGCTCATAAAGCATCAAAGGCAAGAGGGAGGCGAGCCGGAGCTGAACAGGGCTCAGAGGCTGAGAATAGCTGTTGGAATTTTCAGCGTAGTTTGCTGCTCACCGGCTATTGGAAGGGATTTTCCAAGCGGAAGCTTGCTGCCAAGGGCTTGCAGCTTGTAAACAGCTGACAGGCTGTTGGATTTTTCAGCTTGTAGCTGAAAGTTGTAACTTGGAATCAAGATGGATGCCAAGCAAGGGGCGGGTTTGCCTTATCCACCCCCCCTAACTAATGACAATTATTCCTCATGGTCTTTGAAAATGAAAGCCCTACTTCAGAGACAGAGAATATTTGGGGTGATTGAAAATCCCATCCCAGTAAGCACCCACAAGGGCTTGGACTGAACAGAATGTGAAAGCCAGGTCGGCTATCATCTTATGTGTTTCTGACGATCAACTTGTGCATATTGCGGATTTAGACTTTGCGCACGAAATTTGGCTTACGCTACAGCGAATTCATCAGAGAGATGCCACAGGGCACTGCGCTGCTGCATTTTGAGAAACTCACAAATATGAGACTGAAGCCTGATGGGGATATGCAGGTGCATTTGACAGAGATGAAATTTCTACGCCAGCAGATGGCGCAAAGAAATTTTCCTCTTCAGGAAGATATATTCTGTTTTATGATTATTAACAGCTTGAACCAGACTTACAAAACTGTTGCAAGTCAACTTGGTTCTCTACCTGCCGCGGATCTGACGGTGGAGAGAATTTGTTCCGTGGTTCTTAATGAGAGAGACCGCCTTGCTGCAATAGCTGTTGCTGATGGGGGGAGTGAAGCTCAGAGTTCAAGTGCCCCCACTGTTGTTGCTACAGAGGAGCAAGCTGTAGCTTTGAACGTTGTTCGTTGTTACAATTGTGGCCAGCCTGGGCATGTTCAGAAGAACTATAAAAGGCCACGTCAGTCAAAAGGAGCCAAGGGAGGCTCTGCAAAGCCAGAGGCTTCAGGCAAGGGTCGTGCCAAGTCGCAGGCAAGACCCGCAAAGGCTTTGATGTCGCCAATAGCCTCATCATCGATTGAGAATGCATTTATCTTAGACACTGGGGCCACACAGCATTTATCCTCATGCAAGGAGTTGTTTTCTATATTTGAGAAGCAACGCTTCACTGTGAAACAGGCCAACGGTCAAGAGATGGATGCGACCGGGATTGGAACTGTCTATTTGGAAAGTCTGAACTTGACTATAAATAATGTTTATTTTGTTCCTGATTTAAAATTCAATTTGCTGAGTGTTTCTCAGATGACAAAAAAAGGACTGGTGTTGTCCTATGATAAGCAGAGTTGCAAAATCTTTAAAGACGGAGAGCTATATCTTTCTGCCAGAGAGAAAGATGGACTATATCTATTAACTTTTAAAGAATCTGATTACAGAGTGTCTAAAGCATGTGATACTAAGATGTTTTCTCTTACAGGTGTATCGAAAGAAGCCACGGGAAGAAAGCAAACAAAGATTGACAGTGTTTTTCAGCGAGTGTATGCTGAAGTAATTAGTCCTCTAGCACCATCTAGAGGCAATGCTAAATACTATCTTGTGTTTGTTGATCACTATTCTCAATATGTATGGATATACGTATTGCAATCACCAAAGGAAACCTTAACAAGGTTTAAAGAGTTTTGTGATAAGGCTAAGACTGTTCATAATGCTAATATTGATTATCTTTTCACAGATGAAAAGCCAATTTTTCTTTCACAGGATTTTCAAGATTTCCTTGAGAAACAAGGGATAGAGCATAAGATTGCTGTATCTGAAGCTTCATGGAACAAGAGTGTGTGTGTTAAGGTGAACAAAGAGTTGCAAAATGGCATGAAAGCACAATTGCTGAGTTCACATTTGCCACATGAGTTCTGGGCTGAATCTTTATCCTCTTATAGTTACACTTGGGTGAGAAAGGTTCCAAAAGGTATGGAAAGTTCTCCTTTTGAGAAGCTGTTCCACAGGAAACCTTTGGTAAAACACTTTAAGGTTTTTGGATCTCACGTCAACACGGAAACTCCACAAGGGGTTAAAAATGCCAGAGGCATTTTTGTGGGTTATGAAAAGGGGTTTTACAGAGTAATTTTGTCTGAATCTGGTCAGGTGATTCTCACAAAGTTTCTAGAGAGCACTCTGAAACAGGAGAGAGAGGTTCTCCACATTTGTCCCACTGATGACAATGCAGATGAATATTCTGATACTGAGAGTGACACAGAGAGCTCAGAGAGCTCTGCTGACACAGTTATTGAGAGGGGTTCACACACAATGTATAGTCCTCCACAGGTTAAGGCTGAACTAGAATTGACTGAACCACTGTTTACTGTTGGGCGTGGTTCTCCCAAAAGTCCAGAGGACGAACCAGTCAGCAAGGATGATCTGCACCTCATTCGCAGGTCTGAGAGAGTCACAAAGGGCATACCACCCAAAAGGTACTCTCAAGAGTTTGCTAACTCAGCTGTTGCATGTGTTACTATTGTTAACAACTCAAACCAAGTTAAAGGTGTGTCTAAGTCAGAGACAAAGACACAACTAGGAGTTACTAAGCATAATACTAACTTCCCTAGCCGAGGTAATGCAGAAGCACTCATTCCTTGGAAAACAGACAACCAGAGAGTTACACTGGTGGAACCAGTGGAGGGTAGTTCCAAAGGTGGAACTGAAACAACAGGGGATTGTTACGTGTATAACAACTGTTTGTTTTCTTCCCTGGATAAAGCTTTGTTCGCAGATAACGTCGAATCATATGGGGGAGTATGTTGGGATATGAGTACTACACAGCTGCAAACAAGCAGCTCGATGCTTACATCACATGATGGAGCTGACCGTGGGACCGGAAGCTTCAGTGAATTCACAGGGCTTTGTTCTTTGTGTCATATGAGACCTTCCTGTTGTTTTTGTGAAGGAAGCTTTTTGCAGTTGCTCAGTGGAGACTGAGTGAACGGACATGTTTTTTGTACAGTTGTAAAGTCAGAAATAAACTGTAGATGTAAAAGACTTTCTGACTATCTTCTTTCTCCTGCTGGCATGCAAGGAAGAAGGGGGTGTGCACCTTTCACGCAGGGAGGTGTCGCCTATATCAAGATCTCCCTGGACTGCCGGGATGTCAGCCAGGGGAGATCACCAGCAAACAAGCCCCGGGAGCCTGGGAGAGGAGCCCGCCTCTCCCGAGGTGGCAAGTTTTCCAACAAAAATTCCCACGGTCCTTTCAAAATTTCCCATGTATTCTTAGGAACATCACTTGTCTTGGAAAAAAGGAAGGAACAAATGTCTCAGATGCAAGCCCTTTAATCTGGAATTGCTATTCTTAACTCCATGTGGCTGGGGTGTTCTGGGGCTTCTATACCTTGAACTAATAATTTCTTGTTTGCATGTTCTACCCCAGCTGCTGCTCCCTGTTCAGTTCAGCTGGGGGATTAATTATGCCTTGTCATTTGATTCGTCAGGGTCTGTTCCATACATGCCGGGTGGATAAAACGACTAATTCATGTCATGTCTTTTTTTTATAAATATTTATTAAGATTTTTTAACAACCAAAACAACATCAAACAGACAAGAAAAAAGGAAAGATAAAACCAAACTCCAAGAAAAAGAAGAATACAAAAGGAAAATACAAATAAAATAACAGTATTCATAAATTATGTTTTCATAAACTTTGGACTTCCTCACATCTCCCTTGCCTGTGTTCCCGACAATATAATTGTATGCAGCAATTTGTTACCTTACTTCCATTCTTATTTTATAAATCTCAGGTATTCAATTTCGACTTTTAACTTGTATTTGTCATAAATTCAACTCCTTCTATTGAACCAAATATTACTTCCATTTTCGACGTTAGCTCAAACATCATATGTTCTCAAATATCTTACAATAATTTTACTGTTGCCATGTTACTTTCATTTGTGCATTCTCCTAGCATTCATACAATTTGTAATGTTTTTGTAAATAGTCTTTAAATTTTTTCCAGTCCTCTTCCATCGTCTCTTCTCCCAGATCTCGGATTCTGCCAGTCATTTCAGCCAATTCCATGTAGTCTATCAGTTGCGTCTGCCATTCTTCCAGGGTGGGCAAATTCTGTGTCTTCCAATACTTTGCAATGAGAATTCTTGCTGCTGTTGTCGCGTACATAAAGAAAGTTCTATCCTTCTTTAACACCCCTTGGCCGACAATGCCCAGAAGGAAGGCCTCTGGTTTCTTAAGGAAGGTATACTTAAATACCTTTTTTAGTTCATTATAAATCTTTTCCCAGAAAGCCTTAACCTTTGGGCATGTCCACCAAAGATGAAAGAATGTTCCCTCAGCTTCTTTACATTTCCAACATTTGTTATCGGGCAAGTGATATATTTTTGCCAGCTTAACTGGGGTCATGTACCACCTATATATCATTTTCATAATGTTTTCTTTCAAGGCATTACATGCCGTGAACCTTACTCCGGTGGTCCATAACTTTTCCCAGTCAGCAAACATAATATTATACCCAATGTCCTGAGCCCATTTTATCATAGCTGATTTGACAATTTCATCCTGCGTATTCCATTTCAACAGCAAGTTATACATTTTTGAAAGTACTTTGGTCTTAGGTTCTAACAGCTCTGTTTCTAATTTCAATTTTTCCACCTGGAAACCTACTTTCTTGTCCAACTTAAAAACCTCCTTGATCTGAGCATAATGTAACCAATCTCGCACTTTACCTTTTAATTTCTCAAAACTCTGCAATCTCCAAGTATCACCTTCTTTTTCTATTATCTCCCAATATTTTGGCCAATTGGCCTCCATATTGAGTCTTTTCGGGGCCTTGGCTTCCATTGATGACAGCCACCTTGGGGTCTTGTTTTCTAATAAGTCTTTGTATTTTATCCAGACATTAAACACAGCTTTCCTGACAATATGGTTCTTAAAGGCCTTATGCATTTTTACCTTGTCGTACCACAAGTATGCATGCCATCCAAAAGCATTATTAAACCCTTCCAGATCTAGGACATCAGTGTTCTCAAGTAAAAACCAATCCTTCAACCAGCAGAAAGCCGCCGATTCATAATACAGTCTCAAATCCGGCAGGGCAAACCCCCCTCTTTCTTTAGCATCAGTTAGAATTTTAAATTTTATTTGGGGCTTTTTGCCCTGCCAGACAAACTTAGAAATATCTCTCTGCCATTTTGTAAAACATTCCACTCTGTCCACGATCTGTAGGGTCTGAAACAAGAATAACATCTTTGGCAATACATTCATTTTTATCACAGCAATTCTACCCAACAAGGAGAGTTTCAGTCTTGACCAAGTTTCTAAGTCCTTCTTAATTTCTGTCCAACACTTTTCATAATTATCCTTAAATAGATACAAGTTTTTAGAAGTCATATTAACCCCTAGGTATTTCACCTTCTTAACAATTTTTAAATCTGTCTCTTTCTGAAACCTTTCTGATTCCTCAGTTGTCAATTTTTTTCCCAGAACCTTTGTCTTCTGCTTATTTAATTTAAAACCCGCCAACCGACCAAACTCTTGAATCAGTTCCAAAACTCTTTTCGTACTAGAGTCTGGTTCCTGCAATGTCAAAACCAGGTCATCTGCAAAAGCTTTAAGTTTGTACTGTTTGGCTCCGACCTGAATCCCTTCCACCAACCGATCCCCTCTAATCATATTCAAGAGCACCTCCAGGACCGAAATGAATAACAAAGGGGAAATCGGGCAACCTTGTCGTGTTCCTTTTTGAATTTTAAAATCTTCTGTCACCACATTGTTAACTATTAATTTAGCTTTTTGTTCTGAATAGATTGCCTCTATAGCATTTTCAAACCCCCGTCCAACTCCCATCCCTTCAAAAAAAAAATTCATGAACATCCAAGATATATTGTCAAAGGCCTTCTCCGCATCTATAAAAATCAACACTGCTCTTGTATTCATATTTGTTTGTAAAAGTTCCAAAATGTCTATGATGTTTCTAGTATTAACAAAAATGTGTCTGCCTGGGAGAAAGCCTGCCTGATCTTTATGAATTACTTCGTTTAACACTTTTTTAAGTCTACTTGCCAAAATGTCAGCAAAAATTTTGTAATCCACATTCAGGAGAGAGATGGGACGCATGTCATGTCTAACTGGTTTGAGCGAAAGGCTTCTCAGAAGCTTTGTTGTTTGTTGTTGTTGTTGTTTAGTTGTTTAGTCATGTCCGACTCTTCGTGACCCCATGGACCAGAGCACGCCAGGCACTTCTGTCCTCCACTGCTTCCCGCAGTTTGATCAAACTTATGCTGGTAGCTTCAAGAACACCATCCAACCATCTCATCCTCTGTCGTCCCCTTCTCCTTGTGCCCTCCATCTTTCCCAACATCAGGGTCTTTTCCGGTCTCAGAAGCTAGGGCATGTCATAAAAGACAGCAATGTACAAAAGCGGGTGTAGGGTGGACATTAAAATCAGTCCAAAGAATTCAAATGTCTGGGTGCTCAAGAAATGTTTAAATGGTAGCACAGAGCTGTTGGCATAAAAAAGGTCTTCAAGAGATGCCTGAAAGTCAGCATTTCATTACAGATCAGCCTTCTCATGGATTCAGTCGCTTGTGCAGACTGCTCAAATTCTGCAACCAATGACCTCCTGCAGAGTGTAGCCACAAAAGAGAGTTTTGGGAGGACTGTAGGACAGGCTTGCAGTTCATTCAGGGCAGAAGCAATGGGAGAAGGGCCATAGCTTAGTGGTAAAGCAGCTGCTTACATGCAGAAGCTCTCCGGTTCAATCTGTTGTATCTCCAGCTAGAATGTCCTCTGTCTGAAACCCTGGAGAGTTTTTGCCATCCATTGTAGACAAGACTGAGCTAGATAGAGCCATAGTGGGACTCAGTATAAGGCAGCCTCCTATTGTCGCAGCAACAAGCCTTTGCCACGCACAGAGGACTCCTTAAAGACATGAAATAAATAAAGCTGCCCTGGAAAGGGATGCTGAAAATGAGTCACAATTAGAAAGCCCTGGGACAACAAAACACTCGGACACAGTGCCTTTAAAGCACGGACCTGGGCCTAGGAAGCATGGGGCACAAGGTAACTGTGGCTGAGCCTTGAGAGACTGCTGTCCAACGTGCTGAAGGGATTGACTACAAAGATGCAACTGTTAGAATGTCAAGTGGCATGATGGTGCTTTGAATGCATAAAGCAGATGCGGCCTAACTTGCACAGTTGCAGAATTAACTGAATTGAGCTGGAAGAAGCAGGACAACATGGGATGTAGAACGCTATACAGGAAATGGCTCTGGGTGGCCCACTGGGAGAGGCACATGATGCAAAAAGCGGCGGTTTCAATCCACTCATGGGAAACAGAGCTCTGAAATCCTGGAGAGCAGCTGCTGGCTGTGGCAGACCATACAGAACCAGATGGCCCAGTGGTCTCACTGGGTTTTCAAGCCAGAACACAGCTTCAGCGCCCCCAGAACAAACCATTTTTAATTCCCCAAACTCTTACTAATCAGAGTTTCATTTTTAAAGGAGGGATAAGGTGTTAGAATATTTCCGTTCCACCTTAAAAGGGAGCAGGCTGTGAGTCACAGAGTCTGCGTATTTCCTGTTCACAGGATGTTTATGTTTGCTATTGCTTTCGTTTTCTCTATCTGTGCTTGAACGCTGAAGCAGACGGTCATGTCTTTCCTTTGTTCTGACCAACGTTGAATAAACTGTAAATATGCTCTCCTGCTGTGCATCTTTTGCTGTGTGGATTCTGCTGAAAGAGTGTGCACCAGCCTAGGAATGTGGCTTCTAAGGCTTCGTGTCGCTAATTGCTGATACTGCGTGACTGCGTGACTACGGGAGGTCGATGGATCGTCCGGCAGCCGGCTTGGGGCTCAGATGGACGTTATCTCCCTGGCAGTATCCCAACAACAAGGTTTCGGGCCCAGATTCACGGCACTTACAGGAGAGTAAAATTGCAACAGACTGCTGAGGTATGTGGAAAAGCGAAAGCAGAGGCTTTTCTGTGGGCCGCGGCAAGAGTCTCAGAACTCCGGCTGGCTTAATTGGTCTGGGAGCGACGCCAGAGAATTCGTGATTTATGAGCTGCCGAGATAACACGTCTTTGAAGGCATAAAGGCTAAAGCAGAAAGCTGGAATGGAGTTTTCCCAAGCTTCTCAGGCCACTGAGTGCCCAAAGTTAAATCGGCACAATTATCAGACCTGGGCAAAATGGTGTGAAAGTTTGTTGCGACAGTATGGAGTGTGGCATACTGTGTCTCAAGCCCTTCCAGTTCCTCTGGCAGAGAAATGAGAGGCCCAGAATTCGAGGGCCATTGACATAATAGTCTTATCCGTCTCTCTGGAGAAAATTGCCACGCTAGCTGGCAACACGACTGCACGTAAAATGTGGAATGCTTTGAAAGCTGCCCATCTGCCAGTCATCCCAGCCCAGAGTTTGAATGCATCAGAGGTCCTGGCTGTTTCCCAGAATGCGAATGAATGCAGGGATGCTGAGGGCACCGGTTGCAAGCTGCAGGGGGAGTTGACTGTCACGTCATCCCAGGCAGCATTCCAGTCTCCAGGGGGAGCCAAGGAGTCGGCAGCTGAGAGCTCTGTTTCTCGTGGGAACCAAGGTCATCGCCTTTGCAAAGGCTGGAAGGCCAGAGGTAAACAAAGCAAGATGCCTGCAGATGGCCCGAAGCAGCGGGGGGGGGGGCAAGCAGCAAAAGCCCACGCCAGGGAAAAACAAAGCGTTGTTTGCTGGCACTGCTTCACCAAAGGCTAAAGGCAAGTCTCATGGCCAGGAGCAGGGGGGCAAGCTGCAAAAACCCACGCTGGTGGAAAACAAGGTTTTGCTTGCTGCAGAGACTGCTCCAAAGGCTAAGGCCAGGTTTATTGTGGATTCGGGGTGCACGCGCCATCTTTCGAAGGACCGCCATCTCTTTATCTCCTTCACACCTCAAGACGGAGAGATCCACCTGGCTGATGGAAGGACGTTGCAAATTGCAGGAAAAGGGACTGTGAAACTTGCAAGTAATGTACTGTATGTTCCAGGAGCTGCGGACAATTTGCTCAGTGTCCCACAGCTGATTCTGCGTGGTTTTGAGATTTCCTTCAAGAGGAACGGCTGTGTCATCAGGAAAGGCAAAGAGGACATTTTGCATGCAAAGTTTATAGATGGTTTATTCTGTATAACTTATGATGACAATGCTGTTGTGTCTAATGCTGATTCTTGTTGTGTTGCTCAAACTAACAAAGTTCTTCATGCAGGATGCATTCACGATGCACATTGAAGATTTTGTCACATGTCTTGGCAAGCGCTGGCCAAGATGCCTGAGTTGGTTGAAGGTTTGAACATCAAACCCTGTAAATTTCACATGAAATGTGTATCTTGTGCAGAGAACAAGGTGAAGGTTGCTCCAAAAGGCAAGGAGTCTAGCAGGCAGGCTTCCAAACCCTACCAGCTAGTGCACGCAGACCTGGTTGGTCCTCTTGCACCCTCTTTGGGAGGAGCAAGGTACTTCATGGTTCTAATTGATTCTTTTTCCAGGTACATTCATGTGTTTATGCTCGAGCAGAAATCGCAAGCATTTCCTAGGTTTAAGGCATTCTGTGCTTGGTTGGAGAATACTCACGGTAAACGTATCGGCTGTCTGTTTACTGATCGGGGCGGGGAGTTCACTTCTCAGCAGTTGGAAGCTTTCCTGACTGAGAAGGGAATCCAGCATGACATGTCAATGCCTAGATCGCCATGGATGAATGGACTTGCGGAGCGAGCAAATCAAACGTTGCTGCAAGGAATGAAAACCTTGTTGCATGATGCCAACCTCCCTGAGAAGTTTTGGGGGGAAGCTCTGTCAACGGTAGTTTATACCGTTAATCGCAGACTGTCATCACCTATTGGTTGTACTCCGTACGAGAAGATGTTTGGTAAAAAACCTAACATCAAGCACATGAGAATCTTTGGTTCTGACATGTGGGTGCACACCCCACAAAGCAACAAGCCTGGGAAGCGTGGGGCACATGGTTTGTTCATGGGGTATGAAAAGGGTGCATACAGGGTATGGATGACTGACTCTAAATCCATTAAGTTCACAAGGAGTGTTGAGTACAATCCTAAGAGGGGGGGAAATGTGGGAATTTTCCAGAGTTACCCAGAGGAGGATGAAGGTGATGTGAAAAAGGCAGATGATGTTGAGGAAGATGAGGATGAGGATGAGGATGATGATGATCAGAGTTCGGATTCCAGTTCAGTGGGTGGCACTGCTGCTGGTGTCAGTGACAGTGATGACACTGCAGACTACCAGAGCGCAAAGGCCTCAGTCAGACCATCTGATGCGTCTGACAATGAACTGGAAGAACCACTGTTCACCATTGGTCACTTTTCTCCAAAGAAGGAGGAGATGAGTCCAGAAGACTTGCGTCTGGTTCGCAGGTCTGAAAGGGCGACCAAAGGCAGACCTCCAAAGAGATTTGCTGATGAGTTTGCTAAGACAGCAACTGTTGTTCTTAGTAGCTCAGAGAAGGTGTGGGAACCTTCAAGCTTCAAAGAGGTTCAGGAGTTAACCTCTAAAGATGCTGAGCCTTGGCTTAATGCCATGAAGGCTGAAGTTGATTCCTTGAACAGGAACCAAACTTGGGAACTGGTACCGGTAGTCCCAGGAATGAGACTGGTTGGCAGCAAATGGGTCTTCAAGGCCAAGACAGACCAGAATGGCAAGGTTGTCAGACACAAAGCCAGATTGGTTGCCAGAGGTTTTTCACAGGTACCAGGACAGGATTACCACGAGACCTACTCGCCCACCGTCAAATATGAGAGCATTCGGCTGATGCTCAAGATCGCTGCGGAGGAGAAACTGCATGTTTCCCATCATGACATAAATACAGCTTTTTTGTACGGGATTTTGAACGAGGAGCTGTTTATGCTTCCACCTGATGGAATGCAGATACAGAAGGGAATGGTCTGTAAACTGCGGAAATCCTTATATGGTCTCAAGCAGAGTGCCAGGTGTTGGAACACAAAACTCACTGAGACGTTGCTTTCTCTAGGTTTTCACCAGGGCAAAGCTGATCCATGTGTGTTTGTCAAGGAGGAGGGGCAAAACAAACTGTATTGTTTATGTTTTGTTGATGATCTTCTGATGTTTTGGAAGAATCAGGCTTTCTATCAAAGCACCCTAGCTCAGCTGAAGGAGCACTTTAACATGAAGGATCTTGGTGAGGTATCCAACTATCTTTCTCTGCAGGTGGAGAGGGACCAAGCAGGTAATTTTCTGGTACACCAAACACAGAAAATTGCTGATGTATTAACCAGGTTGAATTTGGTTGATGCAAACCCAGCAGACACACCGATGGTGACAGGTTACCAGGTAGATAGTACTGCTGAAGCGTTTTCTGACACTACGCTGTACAGATGTATTCTAGGCAAGTTGAATTTCATTGCTAGATGCTCAAGACCTGACATAGCTGTAAGCACTAACCTGCTTAGCAGACATGCTAACAATCCTACTGTTCAGGATTGGAAAGCTCTGAAGCGCATAGCCCGCTATTTGAAAGGGACTATGCACTACAGGCTGAGGTTCACCAGTCAGAAGACTGGAGGTCTTGAAATCTTTGCAGATGCTAGTTTTGGAAGTGACACCACGGATGGTACAAGCACTTCTGGAGTATGCTACATGTACAACCACTGCCTGTTTGACTGGTTGTGCAAGAAGCAGATGACAGTGAGCCTAAGTTCCTGTGAAGCAGAACTCAATGCTCTGTCATTTTCACTCATGGATTGTGAATGGTTGATGCAACTGTTTAAGGACATCGGGGTTTCTGTGAAATGTCCTATACAAGTGTATCAAGACAATAGATCCTGTTTGGCTTTGCTGAACTCAGAGAGTTGCAAGCAGAGAACCAAATACTTGCAGATTAAGCTACATCGTGCAAGAGAGTGTATTCAAAAGGGACTGATTCGGGTGTCCTACATGGCAGGAAATGAAATTCCTGCTGATCTGTTGTCTAAGGTTGTTAACAGAGAACAACTTAAGGTTTGCGTACAAAGGTTGCAATTGGGTTGAACCACAGGTACTACAGGTTACACGGAAAGGGGGAGGATGTTAGGATATTTCCGTTCCACCTTAAAAGGGAGCAGGCTGTGAGTCACAGAGTCTGCGTACTTCCTGTTCACAGGATGTTTATGTTTGCTATTGCTTTCGTTTTCTCTGTCTGTGCTTGAACGCTGAAGCAGACGGTCATGTCTTTCCTTTGTTCTGACCAACATTGAATAAACTGTAAATATGCTCTCCTGCTGTGCATCTTTTGCTGTGTGGATTCTGCTGAAAGAGTGTGCACCAGCCTAGGAATGTGGCTTCTAAGGCTTCGTGTCGCTAATTGCTGATACTGCGTGACTGCGTGACTACGGGAGGTCGATGGATCGTCCGGCAGCCGGCTTGGGGCTCAGATGGACGTTATCTCCCTGGCAGTATCCCAACATAAGGAGGAGGACTCCGAACAAAGATATGCCTGCCCTTATAGAGACATTTTAAATTGCCCGCCCTGGAGTCCAAGACCACCCCCAGAAACATCATACCTACATCACAGAAAGGGCGGTCTACAACAGACATCTGAGTGCGTTGTTTACCTCCTGTCTGGCAGGTTACCTGTTAGTGCTCACTTGATTGGGTACCCTGGGGAGCCTGGCCAGTCTTTTGTAATGACAAAGACTTCATTCCTGAGCCAGGTCCCAGGCTCAGCCTATGTAGGAGTGCAAATATCCAGAGATGTAGTGATCAGAACGGATTACTATGAGGAATTATAAAAGACCCTGATGCTGGGAAAGATGGAGGGCACTAGGAGAAGGGGATGACAGAGGACGAGATGGTTGGACAGTGTTCTTGAAGCTACCAGCATGAGTTTGACCAAACTGCGGGAGGCCTGGTGTGCTCTGGTCCATGGGGTCACAAAGAGTCGGATACGACTAAACAACAACAACAACAACAACAACAAAGCTCTCCATTCCTTTTCTGCAATAAACTTGATTATTGGAGGACAGGAAAATACTAGCAAAAGAAAAGGGGGGGAAAGCTGACCTTGTCTTGTGTTTCTTTCCTGGAATAAGAAAATAATGGAGAGACACGAGAATTCTAAGGTGCCAAAACAAGCTTTGCTGGCTACTGGTAGTAAACAAACCAGCAAAGAAAGAAGATGACCGACTTTCCATCGAAGAGGCCTTGAACCGTTTGAATAAAGGTAAGAAGAAAGATAGGGCTCAGTGCTTATGCCCCAATCCAGCAAAGAAGAAAAAGACATGTAAATCAGCTCCAGTACGTTTGTCTCTTGCTGGATCACGAACTGGGAATAAAGCTGGTGCATATCTGAGTGTTAGTACTGAAATGCATTGTTTCCAATATGATGTGCTTCTGAATGGGTACTCCTATTCATCTTTTAGCTCATCAAGCCATACTTTAAAATGGTGTTTACATCTGACTAGGGTTGGGTAAGGTCCTTACTGTAAGGATGTTAATACTTGGCTGCTCAGTTGAAGTTTATCCCATTCTCTTCAGCTGTTTAAGAACTGCCCCTGTTTCTGATTTACTTCCGCTGAACTTTGTGCCATCTGCAGATTTCAACATGCTTCTACTTAACCTGACCCAAACCATTGGTTGGCTTTCATTGAGTTCTGTGGACACAGTAAAAAAAAGCTGCCATCTGGTTTCTCTCTGGATGTTCGGATTGTTGAACACAGATTTGCTCTCCACCGTAACAATGTCTCTCAGCATACCACTTTATTTCCCCCCAGATAGGTGGCTACTATTCACTTGTAGGAAGATGTGCTTATTTAGATTACAACATTGCAGCGGGAGCAAAAGCCACCTTTCTTCTCTCAAGAGGGTTAGTCGAGTTTCTGTTGTTACGGAAAAATCCAGGTGGGAGGCTGCTCAGAGCCCGTGGGTCCCTGTGGAACAAAGAAGGAGTCCAGCCACCAACCGGAGCAAATAGCGGAGACCAAAGTTTATTGCGCAACAGGTTCAGAGATGAATTGAACCCCGAGAACGGGGTGACAAGGACTTTTAAAAGTTCCTATCTTATCCCAGCAGACAGTTCGCTAAACATCACCACTCCATCAGAAAAGGGGAGGGTTATACATGATTAACATAGGAGGAATGTGTTGGGGTAACATGCAAATACAGGATATGTCTTGGGAAGTGCATTCT
Organism: Podarcis muralis; assembly: GCF_964188315.1. NCBI lineage: Eukaryota > Metazoa > Chordata > Lepidosauria > Squamata > Lacertidae > Podarcis > Podarcis muralis. The sequence continues at coordinate 19,715,355 of NC_135674.1, forward strand.
AAGCACCTACTGCAAGAGGACAATAGAACTTTGGTTTGCATAGTCTGCCGCCTGGGTAAGTCCGGAGGAGAGCTTTTGCCCAGCGATTGTCACCTACGGGTAAAGTACCTTCCTGTGAGTAGGTGACCTCCCGCTTGGGGAATTCTGGCGGGGACCGAGGGGTTCCCAAGTCCTTGGCCAACGAAGCAGACTGGCGGTGGAATGAAGAGAATCGGTGAAACCAGTGATTTTCTATGAATTTCCAAGTGTTTTTAGGCTTTTTTAAGACAGACGGTTCTTTTCGGAAGTGGCCTGGCCTCACATTGCTACATCGTATCTAGCTGGACCATAAAGAAGGCTGATCGCCGAAGAATGGATGCTTTTGAATTCTGGTGCTGGAGGAGACTCTTGAGAGTCCCATGGACTGCAAGAAGATCAAACCTCTCCATTCTGAAGGAAATCAGCCCTGAGTGCTCACTGGAAGGACAGATCCTGAAGCTGAGGCTCCAAGACTTTGGCCACCTCATGAGAAGAGAAGACTCCCTGGAAAAGACCCTGATGCTGGGAAAGATGGAGGGCACAAGGAGAAGGGGATGACAGAGGACGAGATGGTGGGACCGTGTTCTCGAAGCTACCAGCATGAGTTTGACCAAACTGCGGGAGGCAGTGGAAGACAGGAGGGCCTGGCGTGCTCTGGTCCAGGGGGTCAAGAAGAGTCGGACACGACTAAACGACTAAACAACATCTAGTTTTGATTGGATTAACAGGGTAACGAGGTTTCCATTGATTCAGTTTTTTGTTCTCGCAGCGGGAGCTGTCATCACCTTGTCAGCGCTCAGTGGAGCGTGCAAAACAGCTGGAGCTGAGCTGCCTCTGCAGAGCCATGGCATTGCTGCGATTGGCTGAAGGGCTACATTCAACGCCATCTGATTGGGTAGAGCGCATCCTCATGCAAATAGATTGTTCATTCCTAAAATACATCGATCATGTATAGCATCGGGATACGGGGTCAGAAATGGCGCTTTCTTCTTGTGGGATGTAAACACAGGAGCAGTCAATGACAACATTCCTAGAGTGTACATGTTAGAACATGGGGAGGGATGTCTGTCCAGCAAGCAGGTAAATTTCCTGGGGACGGACTTCCTCCGCATGTGACCAGAGGTGGGTGTGGCCTCACCTGTGCAGGTAAATGATAAAAGCACAGGGCAGGCAGCCATTCTCTCTCTTGCCTCTCTTGCCTCTTGCCTCTCATCTTCATCTTCTGAAGGAGCAACATGCCCTCTTGGCTCTCAGCTAAGAGAGGAGGATAGGAGTATCTTGCTATAAGATAGATTCTGAATGTATGTAACTTTTTAAAGTCTGTCTGCCTTCTGGGATCATACTGTGATACAGAACGTGAGTAAGCTCTTTTATACATTTATAAAGACTGTGTCGTGTCTTGTATTTTAAGAGGGAACAAAGGGGAAATTACCAGAGTAATTATTATAGAGGTTCTAGCGAACCTGTGGAGACGTTACCATTGCGAACTTAAAGGGGAATGTCTATAAACTCTGCTGATATTTTGGGAACTTGTTAGCACAAGTTGGATAAGGATATAATTAGTCAATATATCCTCTCCTGCGCCCCAGAAAATTCCCACACGTCTTGGGGTTTTGGACTTTTGTGCGGTGCTTGGTGCAACGTTGTGACGGGGCGAGGGGAGTCCTAGTGTGGCAGGGTTCCCTTGAAGTCATCGCCTCGGGCTCTGCATCTCTTACTCGGGAGTAAGACTTCGTTCATATGCCCCCCCTCCATTCCGTAACACTCTTCATATGGACTTCATGGAGTGTGCACTCTTTTTTTTTTTAACATGATATTTATTAACAGTTTAAAAATTACAGAAAAAAGAAGAAAAGAAAACAAAAAAAAAATAACAAGACATACATTACGATACATAAAAAAGGGGGGGGGGAATTAAAAAGCATAAAAACCAATACAACAATACAACAATAAAAAACACACATCCAATATTCCATATCTTTATCTTTCATTTACTTGTTTCATCGACCTCCTCACACCTCCCTTTTGGAAAGAGAGCATATTCCATCAGAAGCTCAAGCTGGTTTTAGAGCAAAGCGTTCAACTATAGACCAGGCCCTTATCCTTCAACACCTGGCAGACAAATACTCTAGAAAAGGGGGGTCTTTATATGCAGCTTTTGTGGATTTTAAATTGGCTTTTGATCTAATACCAAGGGACAGACTCTGGGAAAAGCTTGGCGCTACAAACATAGACAAGCGCTTATTACGCCTTATCCGTGGTCTATACGAAAACACCAGGGTGAGGGTAAGATGCGACCGGTCAGGCCATCTAACTAAAGAAATCCAAACGCACTATGGGGTTAAACAAGGATGTGTCCTCGCGCCAATGCTATTTAATTTCTACATCAACTCTTTAGCAGTAAATATGGAGAAAGAAAATGCCCACCCTCCCAAACTGGCAGGTATGCCCCTCCCGGTGCTTCTGTATGCGGACGACGCAGTCCTGCTCTCCTTTTCCTGCGTTGGCTTGAGGAAGCTTTTGAGATCACTTGCTGACTATTGTCAAGCGGAACAACTATCATATGGACTTCATGGAGTGTGCACTCTTTTTTTTTTTTAACATGATATTTATTAACAGTTTAAAAATTACAGAAAAAAGAAGAAAACAACAAAAAAATTAACAAGACATACATTACGATACATAAAAAAGGGGGGGGGATTAAAAAGCATAAAAGCCAATACAACAATACAACAATAAAAAACACACATCCAATATTCCATAACTTTATCTTTCATTTACTTGTTTCATCGACCTCCTCACACCTCCCTTTTTGTATTCTAGTTTAATTAATTGTTTCAGCAAATTCTTTCCATCTTTCTCAATTTTTGTTGGGTGGTTTATCTTAACAGTCTAACCTATTAATTAACTCAGCAAATCCTTTCCATCTTTCACTATATTCTGTCGTTCAATTTACCTTAATTTATTTTAACCTTATCTTACCATAAAATACCTTAAAGCTTAAAACTTAATACTTATTTATACATAACTCCTTATATCATTTCTACTAAAGCCAAATAGTTTCATTCCAACATTTTTCCTAATACTCGTTAATTTTACACTAATTCCCGAAATAATTTTTTTTTTAAAAAAAAAACTTTCTTCCAATCTTCATCCAACGTCTCTTCTTCTTGGTCTCGGGTTATGTCAGTCCTTACTATCCATTCCATCTAGTCCATCAACCTGGTAATCTTATGTCCGAGGCTCTTAAGTCTTTTCCATGTCCCTTCTGCAGATCATCTTCTTGTTTGTACCTGCACTTTACCTTGTATTTTATTGATCTCTTTCTTAATTTCTTTCCTTTCCCATTGAGGAGTAGGTCTCGGGGAAACTCCAACCCAAAAGTATCTCCATCTCCCCTCAACAGATCAGCCCATTCCCCACAGTCAACAGTGTAGTCCAGAAAGTATTTAAAAGCATGTTTCAAAGTCCCTCCAAAATTAAGAGCCCCCACAACTCCAGATCCCCCCTGGCCCACTCCAGATTCAGTCTTCAAGAACAGCGGCTTATGCTCCTGCAGGGCCTCGGTTCTCTCCATTTGTGTTACTTGAGGCTCAGCAGCAACCTCCTCCATTATCTTCTGCACTTGCTCTTGCCCTGTCAAAACAGGTTCCTGGGTTGGTTCCTGAATGGTTTCTATATGAGTATTCGCCGTTTGTCCAAAGTTTTTGACTGCAACAGTCATCAAATCCATCTTCTCATGCATCTGCTCCAACAAAGCGCTTGCCTTGCAAAAAGCAAGCACCAAAACTTCTTCTAAACACATTTTTATTCAAGGACTCTCCTGTGTGAGTGTCTGAGGGCCCTGCTCCTTCCTGCCACTCACCATCTGGCCCAGGGCGGGGCCTGAAGCCTCATAATGACTGCTGTGCTCCGCTGCCCAGGAGGACTCTCCTGTGTGAGTGTCTGAGGGCCCTGCTCCTTCCTGCCACTCACCATCTGGCCTGCGGTGGGGCCTGAAGCCTCATAATGACTGCTGTGCTCCGCTGCCCAGGAGGACTCTCCTGTGTGAGTGTCTGAGGGCCCTGCTTCTTCCTGCCACTCACCATCTGGCCTGGGGCGGGGCCTGAAGCCTCATAAGGACTGCTGTGCTCCGCTGGAGGGGTGCAGAGTGCTTTTAAAATGTTTTTAAATTTTTCTTTTGAATTTTTTGTATGGAGTGGGGTGGGGTGGGATGGATGTTTATTGGGCCTGGGAATTTGTTTGATTTTATGTTTTTGTAATTTTTATTGTTTTTTGTTTGTATTGTTTTATTTGTTTTTTTTTAAAGGTGTTATTTTGTTCTTAAGGGGAGGGCTCAGGGCTGCTGGGGAGTACGTCCCAGCCAACAAAATGGCTGGGGCATGTTCCACAGGGGGGAATGCACTGGGACAACCGATCTCAGTGATCACGGGTAGGAGGAGGAGTTACGCTAAAACCAGACCATGTCATTACAGAGGAGGCAGGTTTAGTCGTTGTCTGAGGACTATCCCTGCCTCCGGGTCTGGTCCTGACCGGATGGATACTAGAATCAGCAAGGGATACCCACACGACCTGAAAGTGTTGCTGTGCAATGCCAGGTCAATGATTCATAAGACCACTGCCATCCATGACTTGATCATGGATGGAGGACTTGACCTGGCATGTGTAACAGAGACTTGGTTGGATGAAGCAGATGGGCCTGTCCTTGCCGCTGCTTGTCCACCAGGTTTCTCTTACGCACAGCAACCCAGGTCATGTGGGCGGGGAGGGGGGGTTGCAGTGATTTTTAGGAAGTCATTAGTTTGCACCAGGCGTCCTATTGGGAAGACCCAGTTTTCCGAGTGCATGTTCTGGAAGTTGGGCAATAGGGGCAGTACAGGATTCCTTTTGGTGTACCGACCTCCCCGCTGCACCAAGGATTCCCTGTCCGAGCTGCTTCAGGTTGTGGCGGATGTTCTCCTGGAGACACCTAGCTTGGTTGTCCTAGGAGATTTTAACATCCATGCCGACACGACCTTACAAGGGGCTGCTCGGGACTTCGTGGAAAGCATGGCCTCCATGGGGCTGTCCCTGAATAAGTTTGGCCCAACCCATAGCCGCGGACATGCCTTGGACCTGGTGTTTACCTCTATGGATGTTGGTGATCTGACACTAAGTAAAAGCGAAACGAAAGAAGTGCCATGGTCAGATCACTTCCTGGTGCAACTGGACTTCTCTGCGACCCATCCCCTCTGCAGGGAGGTGGGACCGATTCGGATGGTCCGCCCCCGCCACTTAATGGATCCAAATGGTTTCCAGAGAGTGGTGGGGGATGCTCTATCCCATGTTGATGGCCTTTCAGCCGATGCCCTGGTGGCCCGCTGGAATGTGGAGTTAACCAGGGCTATTGACTGTTTGGCTCCGAAGCGACCTCTCTGATTGCATGGAGCCCGGAGAGCCCCGTGGTTTTCCATGGATCTGAGGGCAATGAAACAATCGTTGAGACGGCTAGAGCGCCGGTGGCGGATAACTCATTCCGAATCTGACCGGACACAGGTTAGAGCTCAACGTCGAGCCTACCAAGTGGCGATAGCGACGGCGAAGAGGACTTTCTTCGCCGCCTCTATTGCATCTGCAGAAAACAGCAGCAGGAGACTTTTTCAGGTGGTTCACAATTTAGCGGAACCACCTGCGACATCGGGGCCCAGTACGGGCCACATGATCTCCTGCAATGCTTTTGCAAAGTTTTTTGCAGATAAAATCGCTCAGATTCGGGAAGAAGTAGACTCCACTGTGGGAGCAGGGCCAGGGCGGGAGAGTGCTAGAGTCCTGTCTAGTCAAGTTGTGTGGGATCAATTCCAATCTGTTACCTCCGAGGATGTGGACAGGCTGCTTGGACGAGTGAAGCCAACCACCTGTCTCCTGGATCCTTGCCCATCCTGGCTTATAAAAGCTAGCCACGAAGGACTGGGCGATGGGCTTCGTGGGGTGGTGAATGCTTCCCTCCATGAGGGAGCCTTCCCAGACCCGCTGAAAGAGGCGGTTATTAAACCGCTTCTTAAAAAACCATCTTTAGATTGCGGCCACGATGGCCAATTATCGCCCAGTCTCAAATCTTCCATTCTCGGGCAAGGTGATTGAGCGAGTGGTTGCTGAACAACTCCAGGCACGCCTGGAAGAAGCGGACCATTTGGATCCCTTCCAGTCGGGATTCAGGCCTCATCATGGGACTGAAACTGCCTTGGTCGCACTGGTTGGGCTAGGGACAAGGTGAGAGCTGTTTCCTAGTTCTGCTGGATCTCTCAGCGACCTTTGATACCATTGACCATAACATCCTTCTGGACCATCTTGAGGGGCTGGGAGCTGGGGGCACTGTCATACAGTGGTTCTGCTCCTTCCTCCTGGGCTGTGTTCAGAAAGTGGTGGTGGGGGATGAGTGTTCAGACCCCTGGGCTCTCACTTGTGGGGTGCCTCAGGGTTCTGTCCTCTCCCCCATGCTTTTCAACATTTACATGCAGCCACTGGGAGAGATCATCAGGAGGTTTGGGCTGGGTGTTCATCAGTATGCGGATGATACCCAGCTCTACCTCTCTTTTAAATCAGAACCAGTGAAGGCGGTGAAGGTCCTGTGTGAGTGTCTGGAAGCGGTTGGAGGATGGATGGTGGCTAACAGATTGAGGTTGAATCCTGACAAGACAGAAGTACTGTTTTGGGGGGACAGGAGGCTGGCAGGTGTGGAGGATTGCCTGCTCCTGAATGGGGTAACTGTGCCCCTGAAGGACCAGGTGCGCAGCCTGGGAGTCATTTTGGACTCACAGCTGTCCATGGAGGCACAGGTCAAATCTGTATCCAGGGCAGCTGTTTACCAGCTCCATCTGGTACGCAGGCTGAGACCCTATCTGCCTGCAGACTGTCTCGCCAGAGTGGTACATGCTCTGGTTATCTCCCGCTTGGACTACTGCAATGCGCTCTACGTGGGGCTACCTTTGAAGGTGACCCGGAAACTACAACTAATCCAGAATGCGGCAGCTAGACTGGTGACTGGGAGCGGCCGCCGAGACCATATAACACCGGTCTTGAAAGACCTACATTGGCTCCCAGTACGTTTCTGAGCACAATTCAAAGTGTTGGTGCTGACCTTTAAAGCCCTAAACGGCCTTGGTCCAGTATATCTGAAGGAGCGTCTCCTCCCCCATCGTTCTGCCCGGACACTGAGGTCCAGCTCCGAGGGCCTTCTGGCGGTTCCCTCACTGCGAGAGGCCAAGTTACAGGGAACCAGGCACAGGGCCTTCTCGGTAGTGGTGCCCGCCCTGTGGAATGCCCTCCCATCAGATGTCAAAGCGATAAACATCTACCTGACATTCAGAAGACATCTGAAGGCAGCCCTGTTCAGGGAAGTTTTTAATATGTGACATTTTAGTGTATCTTTCATCTTTGTTGGAAGCCGCCCAGAGTGGCTGGGGAAACCCAGCCAGATGGGCGGGGTACAAATAATAAATTATTATTATTATTATTATTATTATTATTATTATTATTATTAGGTCAGAGTCTGGTCCCACGATCCTAATCTCCACAGCTGTGAAATCCCCAGATCGACTCCAGCAACAATTTAACAAGCTCCCTCTAGGGGAGACAATTTCTATTTGTATCCATCTTTTGAAAACAGGTCCAACAAAGGAAAATTACTTTCATTTTTCAAATATTTTGTTTCTTTTAAATGCAGAAGGCAACATTGGAATCAATTTGTTTCTCTTCTTTAACTATCTGTCAAAAGACGTTCCATTCACAGTCAATGAACTTCCCCAAAAATTTCTGTCTCTGACACCCCGTTCCCAGGTTTGAGACGGTGGAAATTTATCTTTCTTTACTCTCTCTCCTGCAGGCTTGAACAATCAAAATTCCCCCCCCCCCTTTTCTCCTGCTTCCAAGAGGGGGTTTGGTGGTTAAAACTGAAGGAAGTTTAGACCTTTATATGCGACTTTCCAGACTGTAGCTTGCAAATTTTTGCTTCAGTCTATTTACAAAAACGGAAGGCAGACTTCCTGTTTAGAACCTTCCCGCTTCAGTGCCAAATTAAATTGTTTCTTAATCCAATTTTCCATTCTACTCACGGGTACTTGTTTAGAGTCCAATTGTCCACAGGAAAAAGTCAGCGCTCTCCGGCAACGGCTGTGCGGCTTCACTCCATAAAAGTAGCGGTCGATTCAAAACACCGCGCCGCTCACCCCACGTCGCTTCAGATCGCCGAAAAAGGGTTTCCCTGCGAGTAGGCTCCTGGTGTCAGCCGAATCCCACGTTCCCAGGCTTCCTCCGCCTGGGATTTTGAAGGGTCTCCGCCTTCGCCGCAGCGGCAAGACCCGATTTTCACGGAGCGGGTTCCTCTCAGTCAGAGGAACTCCGCCATTGCCGATGGCGCTAACCCGGAAGTGCGAGTGTGCACTCTTGCAGGGTCTGCTTCCAGAAACTACTATTGCAGATGTATATATTTTGGCAGAAATGGTTTACAAATATGCACGATGGCAAGCAGGCAGACAGGAACAGTTACAAAGCAACCTTGGTCCTGCCTAGCCTGGAAGCTGTTTCCAACTAGTGAACTAGAAACCTTTCAGCAACCTTTACAACCATCTACAAACCCCAAAGTTTGTATTTTCTTTAGCTTTCTCTAGAGAAGGGGCTGTTTTGTATATTGGAGCAGAATAGTGTATTAGCTCTCATGTTTTGTGTAAAGCAAGCCCTTGTTAAGTACCATCAGCTGAATTGGGCTTGTGCCCAGATCTTAGCACACTAACCGATAAAACAGGTGAGGGTAACCTCTGGCCCTCCAGACGTTGCTGAACTACAATTCTCATCATCCTGCCCATTGGCAATGCTGGCTGGGGCTGAGGAATTTCAAGGAAGCTTTCGACTTGCCCCGACCTACACCTACCTACCCACTGAACCAAGGAGCAAGAAAGCAAGAGGCTAGTTCAGAATTCCAGAGTTTTCCAAATGCCATGGCATCTCAATGGGGCTCCCATGCCAATTGATGGTAAAGCAAGCCATTGGACAGGCCATCATGCATGAGGACGGGTTTTTGAATGGATTTGAATCACACTTTGACTTTTTTCAAATTCAAGATAGTGCCTTACGGAAGCAGGGAGCTTTGCAGAGTCCTTTGGAGACTGTGGAAAAGATTGTGCAAGAGAGAGGCTTGGCACCAGAAGAAATTCAGAACTTGCTGAACATCGCACTCAGTGCCAAGCTTGGTAAATAAAACATGTTTTGGCTTCTCTTTCCCCTTGGCAGTAAAGTATGTCAAAGTAGCTGCATTGCCCTGCCTTCTCCCTTAACAAGAACCGGGGCTGCTTCTAGCTTGTGAGAAATTATCAAGAGTGAAGATGTTCAGAATGTTAAGCAGTGTCTTTCAGTGTCTTGCAGGCACAGTGATAAGCACTAGACTACTGAAGAATCTGATTCCCATTTCCATAATAACAGAGGATTCTCTTATTTTAGCTGTGTCTTAGCTCTGTGCTCGCAAGTGTTCTAGTGACTTTCAGGTAACTTGGAAAGCATGGTAATGATGTCTTGGTTCTGAAGAATGATATTTCCCCCAGTCTGACTTAGTTATCCTGGTGATGATTCAGCTAGATGTTGTACACGCTGACCATATTCCAGAAGGGGTTTGTTGTCTTGGTCTTGCTTTGGCTTACTGATATCTGTCTTCTCCCTATAGGTGCTCATTCCAAAATGGATAATTGTAATGTTTGACTATATTGATCAGAAGGAAAATATTAATGCTCTCTATGGTTTCTTCTTCCACTTCTTACAATATGAGAAATTGGTAAGATAAAAAGGAATGTGTTATTTTGAAGGAACTCGCTTTTATTCTGACATTAACCCAAATCAAACAATAAAGAGTACTTTCAGACCACGCAACAGGACACCATGTGAAAAGTGGGGCCTTAAAAAAACCTTTCCCATTTCCTTCCTTTTCCTGTCTTGTTCCTTCCCAATGGGCGCCGGTCGCAGCGCCCCCCGGGTGCATGGTATGTTCAGGCACGCAGGCAGGCAGGCAGGCAGGCAGGCAGGCAGCTATCCGATGGAGGGAGGGGGGGAAATCCTGTTCTGCATAGCTATCAGTTCGGGTGTGATAGTCTTATGTTTGCATACTTATGGGAAAATAAAACAAATTTATTTTAGAGCTTGTATTTGTGTGTATTCATGGTATCATTTGTAGACCCAGTAGATGGCAGTGTGGTGTGGAGAGTGTTTTTGGCAGCTCGTGAAAGGATAGAGGGTGGAACGTTGACCGTTCAAAGGCACTATAAGCAATATATATATATCTCCACATTTTCCTAGCTACGTTTTCCCATAAAAGTATACACTCGAATACATTTGTATCAAATACATTTGGAACAAGTGATTGTTACATTTAAGGAACATTCTCTAGGCGATGAGATTGGGGGGAAATACAAAAACCCATTCGGATACATTTGGATACATTTAGAAAAGTACAGCATTTTGAGGAAAAATACATTTGAGTCGAAAAATACATTCAGATCCATTCTTAAAGTCAATGAGAAAGATACAGCAAAAAGGATACAATTCGATACAGCGAAAAACGATCCATTCCCCAAGGCACAGTTGACCTTCTTGTAGGGTTTTAAGGCAGAATACGATCTATTTGATATTGGTAGGGTCCTTCTCCTTCATTCCCCTCTCTGACCCTGACTCTCTTATGACACAGGGACCATCCCAGAGTGTGGGCACAACTTCTGCCGGTCTGGCCTGATCCAGTGCAGCGGAGCAAAAAGGAGGCTGGTTTCCTGTCCTCAAGGCCGAGTTGGAGTCCAGAGAAGCAGTCTCGTTCGCAATCGGCAATTGGCTACCTTTGTCGAAGTAGCCAAGGCTCTCAGTCTTCAAGAGGGAAAGGAGGAGTCTGTGAGAAGCACCAGGAGCCCCTGAAACTCTTTTGCAAGGAGGATGAAGCCCCCATCTGTGTGGTTTGGGGCAGATCCAAGATGCATAAACAGCACGAGGTGATTCCTCTGGAAGAGGCTGTTGAGGAATACAAGGTACCTTGAGGGGGAGAAATAGCTGTGTATTCTTCTTGGCAGGTTATCTTCTTAATTCTCAGATCCAAAGTAGGCATGGTATTAATTGGTGGTTGTTTATTACGTTAGAAGCAGCTAAGGGGAAGCCTGAGGGCTGCTGGGATGGCTGGGAGGAGGGAGTCAAAGTCTTTCTCTCTGCCAGGGGGGCCAAGGGACCTTCCCTTGAAATACAGCAGCTTCAAAGACTTGGGTTCGGACCATGGCAGGGATAGAAAGGGTTGACATGGACTTCCTATCTCCGAGATTGGCCCAATCAGCGTCCACCCACAACGTCAGCTTGACGTCGCCCCTAGCTGACAGCTTAAGGCAGAAGTCCTTCATATCTTGCAGGTAATGCAGCACCCATTTGATACCATTCCAGGCTTGCACACTTGGACTTGAAGCTTCCTGGCTAAGCAGATTGATAGCAAACGCTATGTCAGGTCTGCTCCACTGGGAAAGATACAACAGACTACCCAGAGCTGACTGAAAGAGCTCAGTGTTTTTGAACACAGCGCGTTCTACTTGCTGACTGTCTTTCACGTAGCTCGTCTCCATGGGTGTCCTAACTCCTGCACACTCAGTCATTCTGAACGTCTGAAGCAGTTGCTCAATCTTACCCTTCTGGCTGAGCAAAAAGCTTCCATCTTCTGTTCGAGCTACCTCTACGCCTAGGTAAGAGTGAACAGCTCCCAGGTGTTTGAGCTTGAACTGCTTACCAAGCTCCTTAGCAAACTTCTCCACATGTTTACCTGTCTGGGCCATATAAAGAATGTCATCAACAAAGACCAGGACCGCTTCCTGTGTCTCTCCTGACCCTTTAAGGTACAGACAGCTATCAGCAACACTTTTCCTGAAACCTAACTGCTCTAAGACTTCATTCAGACACATGTTCCAGTTTCTGGCAGATTGACGTAAACCATAAATAGAGTTATGCAATCTCCACACAATGCCTTGCCCCTTGGCCTCAAACCCTGGAGGAGGAAGCATGTACAACTCCTCCTGGAGGGCTGAGTTCAAGTAGGCAACATCCACATCAAAGTGGTTTACCTTCCAACCTCTTTGTGCAGCAACAGCTAAGAGCATGCTCTGAGTTCCACTTCTGGAAGTCGGTGCATACACTTCTGTGAAATGGACTCCCTCCCGCTGCATGAACCCTGTGGCAACTAACCTAGCCTTGTACTGTGGTTCTCCAGCTTCTGTGGGTTTAAGACGATAAACCCATCTGCTACTCACAGCTTGTTTGCCAGCCGGCAACGTTGTGAGGGAGAACACACCTAGAGACTCCATTGAGCTCATCTCCTGCATCGCCTCATGCCATTTGCTGGCTTCTTCCTGAGGCAGCTTCTGAACATCCTCAAAGGTTTCAGGTTCACACCTAGCCACACCAACCCACACACTTGTGGCTTCAAACCTGTCAGGTGGCTTCCCCTTAGTAGTCCTCGCTGATCTCCTCAGCGTAAGCTCTGGTACCCCCTCTGCCCCCCAAGGGCCAGCCAGACCATCCCCAGTGTCAGAGAACTCCCCCTCTGACCTGCTGCGTATTTTGAACTTTACAGCTGGACCTGCGGGTGAGGATGGCTCACTCTTTGGCTCAGACTTGACAGTGGCCTGTGGAGGGGTTCTGAGCCGCTCCTGTCCTGGACTCTGTTGCTCTGGACTCTGTTCCTCAGCAACAGGTTCAGTTCCCTCATCTTCCTCATCTGAGTCAAGAAACTGCTCTGAAAGAACATCCGGGTTACCATGTATGCGTGTCCACCCACTTTGCTCACAGAACTCAGCACTGTTGCTTATAAACAGCCGAGACTGGTTGCCATCGGGATATGTGAACCGCCAAGCTTTGGAACCAGGTTCATATCCCACAAAGATCATCTTCCTGGATCTTGGTTCACCCTTTCTGCGTTTGGCCTTTGGAATGAGGACCCAAGCCTCACAGCCAAAAACACGTAAGAAATGCACTTTGGGCTTCTTACCGTGCAGCAGAAAATAGAGCGTGTCCCCTACACTTGAATTAAACACGCGATTTTGGACAAAAACCACACACCGCCAAGCTTCGGCCCAAAAGCATTGCGGGAGACCTGCGTCAAACAACATGGCACCCACAGCCTCTTGCAGTGTTCTGTTCTTATGTTCAGCAACACCATTCTGTTGAGGACTGTGTGGTGTTGTCAGCCTATGACTGATTCCCTTCTGGCGGAAGAAATTATGCAGTGCAGACCCAGTAAACTCCACCCCTCTATCACTTTGAAAGCAACTCAACTGCTGTAATCCAATCTTTAATCAATGCAGCAGCTTCACTCTTGTGTTTAATCGTAAAAAATCAAGAGGTCTTCGAAAAATCACCCCAAAGCAACAAAACATGTTTGGACCCACCCAGTGATGCCACCGGCATGGGCCCACACAAATCTGCATGGACTAGCTCAAAAGGCCTGTTAGTCTTTCTGTCCGACCTGGGATATGAGCATGTTGTTACCTTGGATTGCTTACAGGCTCTGCAATCTAAGAACTTGTCACATCCCTTAAACTTGCACCCCTCTGTACACTCTGGGGCCTTCTTGATATAGGACCAACCTGTGTGCGCAAATCTCCTGTGCCAGAGATGAAAACAGTCATCATGCGGTGGTACGTTTGCGCACTGCACCTGTGTTACCTCAGGGGGGTCATCACCAGCAATAGGCATCTCAACCACGAATAGCCTATTCTTGCACTCAACAGTGAACAGCTGCTTCCCATCCCTGGAAAAAGAACACATGTTATTTGCAAACTTTACACAGAAACCATCAGCGACAAGAGCAGACAGGCTTAAAAGACAGTTGGCAATTTCTGGAACCACAAAAGCCTGGATCTCATGATCTAGGAAAGAACAATAGAAAATGTCTCCAGGCAGTAACAGAGCAGCAGCGGTTGCCTCCGTGTGAGAAGAAGGAAAGGAAAGTCCACACACTGTTCTTCTCTCTTTAACAGTGTTTATTTACAAGCAATAAATCCATCGGAACTTGAACACATGCTGTGCCGTACACTCGCTCCCTCTCACTCATGGCAAAAAGTGAAACTAACTTTCACACAGACAAAGAAACAACGCAGCTTCTGCTTCCTGGGAAGCTCCTCCCCAGATACAGGACACTCAGAAGGTTAACCCTTAACCACCCCACACCTTCCTCTGCTTGTCAATATTAAGAGGATGCCAGCAAGGCTGCACCTTTCTGTAAAAATGATTTTATTATTCCAAAAAGAAAACTTTCTGTTGCTTGTCCATATTAAGAGGGTGCCAGCAAGGCTGAGTCTTTCTGTAGAAAATGATTTAAATCAAAACTAGGGATTTAAATTGGGATTTAAATCAATTTGATTTAAAACAAATCCACCTTGCCCCCTAGCCATCCTCACCAGTGGTCAGGGATGATAGGAATTGGAGTCCCAGAACGTTTGGAGGGCCACAAATCCCCCATCTCCACCCTAGAGGCAAACCGAGTTTGGGAGCAAGACTTTTTTTTTTGTTCCATTTGACCATATGTCTGTTTTGGCAGCGATGCTTTCCATTTGGTCAGGCGGCAAATTTAAGCCGTCCTTCTTCCGCTTGTCAATATTAAGAGGATGCCAGCAAGGCTGAACCTTTCTCTAATACAGTACTGTATTGGCCTGAATATAAGCCACACTTTAGCTTTCCATGGTTGGGATTTGGGGGGAAAGTGAGGCTTATATTCAGGCCGATACAGTACTCCTTTTCTAGAGATCTGAAGTCCGGAGGACCCAGGAGTCGCCAAGTGAGGTTCCCATCTGTGGCTGAAATGCCCGAACATTTGGCAGCTCCTTTGTTCTGTATACTCTGAGCAACGGTGACTCCTCCATTTCTGCTGCCACTTTGGCATCAACACAAAAGTAATAATAATAATACTTTATTTACACCCCACCCATCTTGCTGGGTTTCCCCAGCCACTCTGGGCAGCTTCCAGCAAAATATTAAAATACAATAATTCATCAAATATTAAAAGCTTCCCTAAAAGATGGTTGGTCTCTCAGTCAGGAAAAGATTTAAAAGCCAGGGTGGGGGTGGGTTGGGGGAGATAAACCGACAAACCAATTTGTCCCATTGCTAATGGGATTTTATTATTATAACTGACAGGTTTCCTTGTATTAAAGCAGAGTGGATTTGATATAAACCAAATCACAATACAGTGGTGCCTCGCAAGACGAAATTAATTCGTTCCGCGAGTTTTTTCGTCTTGCGATTTTTTCGTCTTGCGAAGCACGGTTTCGGAAAAGTTTTGGAAAAGCTTCAAAAATCACCAAAGTCTTCAAAAACCTCAAAAAAGGCTACCACACCGCGTGCTATCAGTTGCTCCTCGAAGTCAAGTCGCAACTGTATTAACGGTTTTAAGAAAAAGGAAACAAACTTGCAAGACGTTTCCGTCTTGCGAAGCAAGCCCATAGGGAAAATCGTCTTGCGAAGCAACTCAAAAAACCAAAAACCCTTTCGTCTTGTGAGTTTTCCGTCTTGCGAGGCATTCGTCTTGCGAGGTACCACTGTATTTAAATCATGTGGGGGGAATTGGCCTTCTTTGTGCCACTTGCTCACTGCCCCACTAGAGGCGCCATTTACTCCCCACTTTCCATGTTGAAACATTTAGAAGCCGTGAGTGGATGGAATGAGGGTGGAAATACAGTCTCATTTATCCTAATTCTTCTGCTGCAGAGAACATGCCTCTCCTCTGCCACAAACCACCCCTCGGCCCCACCCCATACTAATGGAGTGTAGAAGGGAGAGCATTGGATTGGGGAGACTATGCTGCAAGCAACATCCTCCCCCCCCCCCAAAGCACTCTGGGAACTGCAGTTTAACCCCACTAACCCATCCTCCAGGTTGAAATTCCCAGCAACCTTTAGCAAACTGCCATGTCCAGATTTATCTGATGGAAAGGGTGAGCTTGAAATGTGCTTTACACGTTTGCCTCCAACGTGACTATAGAAATATGGAATCGTGAAACAAAACAAGATGGAGAGTCACATACCAGATATTGATTGACAGAGAGATGACAAGAAAGCAGAAAATAAATGAAAGACATTAGCTCTTTCAGGGACGCTGGTGGTGCTGTGGGTTAAACCACAGAGCCTAGGACTTGCCGATCAGAAGGTTGCGGTTCGAATCCCCGCAACGGGGTGAGCTCCCGTTGCTCGGTCCCTGCTTCTGCCAACCTAGCAGTTTGAAAGCATGTCAAAGTGCAAGTAGATAAATAGGTACTGCTCCGGCGGGAAGGTAAACGGCGTTTCCGTGCGCTGCTCTGGTTCGCCAGAAGCGGCTTAGTCATGCTGGCCACATGACCCGGAAGCTGTACGCCGGCTCCCTCGGCCAATAAAGCGAGATGAGCCCCGCAACCCCAGAGTTGGTCACGACTGGACCTAACGGTCAGGAGTCCCTTTACCTTTCATCACTGAACATTTCAATCCCAGAGCAGAGAACGAAATAGCAATAAAAATACATATGGGGGAGGCAAGGTTTTTCTTTCTCTTTTCTTCGCCAATTATTTTTATTGGTTTTCCGTAATTTTAAACAAATTATCACTGAATTAATACAAATTAATAGCAATTTAAAAGCTAATTGCCCCCCAGATGTTTCTTCTTTTTTCCTCCCTCCCTTTTTCCTCCCTCCCTAACATACCCTCCTTTCATTTCAAAATTCATTAATCCATTCTCCCTACTCATTGACTGTACATGATCCAGTTTCTGCTATGACTTTTTACATTGCTATAACCTGTCCATAAAATAATTGAGTAAAGTAGTAACACTCTGCCTGAAGAAAAACAGATCCCAGTCTTTTCCTTCTTTTTTTCTTTTTTTTACCGCTATGTCTTCTCATTTCTCTCAGACATAAACAATCCTTGGACAACATCTGGCTACAGTTTTAATGAACTCTACCTCCATTTCTCATGAGGGCAGTGTGAGAGGGTGAGACTGAAACCCCCTAGAATATATGTGTGTATATATGTAACTATAACATACGTTCCTCCACTCACACTGCCGATCAACCAGCGCCACCCACCCCAACACTTCACCATAATTAATCCTCAGTTTTACATACAACCAGATTCTTAACAAGTAAATCTCTGTCTGAATATTTCATAAGCAGTCAGACTGGAGTCCAAGAGGTTTGTCTTTTGTCCCACTGATTTCCCCAGAAAACTCACTGTTTGCTGCTGAATCAAAACAAATGTTTATCTGCCAAAAATCTGATTGACGTTTGGACCCGTTCAGCGGTAAACGGAGGGTTTCCCCGGTGAGAGCGGTGGGACAAAAGAAAATCCTCTCAGAATGGAGGTGGCTATGAGCCCTTACAGATCATAGCAGTTCAACACCAATAGATACTGAGCAGAAGAAAAGGCAGAATTATAAGACAGTAACAGAAGCACTCAAGAAGAATTAGATTAGATTCTGGTGGGAATTTCCTGAGGGCATCACCTTCACATATAAGGACAGAAGAAAAACTTTTAGATCAGTAGATGAGCTGGGAAAATTCTGGAGGAAGTACAAAAAAGAATTAACTGGAGAGCCAACATTGGAGCGAGAGGAAACAACGCAGACACCACAACAAGCATAGAGAGATAAGCGCATATTAAGGGGGGGGGAGAGACTGGAAGAAGCAGATTATCAAAATCCTAAAATTTCTGAGTTTTTTTTCTTTTCTTTTTTTATTTACTCAACGAAACTACTGTAGATAATAAATAAAAATTAATGAATCTAAAAATTATATCTTGGAATGTTAACGGTTTAAATGATAAGAGGAAGAGAAATAAAATAGAACATGTATTGAGGAAAGAACAATGGGACATTATATGCTTGCAGGAGACCCATGTGACTAGAAACCATAGAAGGGTTTTAGAAAACAAGAGATTGGGTGAAGAATTTATATCCTCAGATGTAAAAAAGAAAAGGGGAATTGTGATTTATGTGAACCCTAAACTAGACGCAAAAAAAATCTTTAAGGATGATGAGGGTAGATTACTAGGGGTAAAAATAACAAAAGGTAAAGAACATTTAATTATAGTAGGAGTTTATGCACCGAATGGTAACAAAACAGAATTTTTCAGAAAAGTAGAAGCTAATTTACTGGAATTTATAGAAGAGGAAATTATTTTGATGGGAGACCTAAATGGTGTCACATCAATAGAATTAGATAGGACACAGAGAGAAAGAAAATCCAAAAAAGGCAGACTCCCAGACACCTTCTTTCAGATGGTAGAAAACTTAAATTTGATTGATACATGGAGATATAAAAACCCAGGAGAAAGACAGTATACACATTTCTCGGAAGTTAAAAAATCAGCCGGCAGAATTGACAGCATATGGGTATCAAATAACTTAACAACTAAAATTAAAAAAGCAGAAATACAGACCAAAATTATTACAGATCACAACCCAGTCACATTAGAATTAAAGGAACACAAGAAAACTAATAAAAGATGGAGACTTAATGAAAGATTATTGAATGACGAAAAGATTGTGAAAAAAGCTCAAGAATTACAGAAAGAATTTTTTGAATTAAATAAAGAACAGGATACAGACTTCAGGACAATATGGGATGCAAGTAAAGCTTTTATAAGAGGCTTTTACATACAACAAAGTGCAATAAGGAAAAGAAACAGAGAGCAAAAACTGGAACAAATAAGGAAGGAAATAGGAATAAATGAAAAATTATTAGCAAAACAACCAAAAAATGAATTAATAAACCAAAAACTAAAAATATTACAAACCCAGGCTTCAGCAATATTAAATAGTGAAACTGAGGACAATATTAAATGGATGAAACAAAGGTCATTCGAATTTGCAAATAAACCTGGAAAGATGCTAGCCTGGCAACTGAAAAAGAAACAAAAGGAAAAACTGATTGATAAAATAGTGGAAGAGGGGAGAACTTTAGATAACCCTGAGGAAATTAAAAAGTGTTTTACAAAATATTATAATAAGTTATATAAAGCAGGAAATGAGACAGAGGTTGAAATAAAAGAGTATTTATGTGGAAAGGATATACCTAAAATTAAGAAAGAAAAGATTCAAGAGCTAAACTCCCCAATAACCATGACAGAGCTTCATCAAGCAATAATTAAGATGAAACTGGGAAAATCCCCAGGCCCAGATGGTCTTACTGCAATACATTACAAAAAATTAGAGGAACCACTACTATCACCTATGAAGACACTCTTAAATAGAATATTAGAAGACGGGAAGATTCCCAACACCTGGAAACAGGCGCACATAGTAGTAATCCCAAAACAAGGACGAAATAAAGAGTTTATAACCAATTATAGACCAATATCATTACTAAATAATGATTACAAGATCTATGCACAAATATTGGCAACAAGATTAAAGACAGTTTTGCAGGATTGTATAAATAAAGAGCAGGCAGGGTTCTTGCCGGGCAGGAAAATGAGTGACAATGTAAGAATAGTGATTGATATGATCGAGTATTTAGACATGAAACCAAGTAAGAAGGTAGCCTTTGTTTTTGTGGACGCGGAAAAGGCATTTGACAAAGTATCATGGAAATTTCTAAAAATATTATTAGACCAGATGGACATGGGAGACCAAATCACAAGAGGGTTAAAAGCAATTTATGAACAACAAGAAGCAAATATAATAATAAATAATGACACGACTGATTATTTTAAAATACAGAAGGGCACCAGACAAGGGTGCCCACTTTCACCTTTGTTATTCATTTTGGTTTTGGAAATATTAAATCAAGAAATCAGATTGGATCAAGAAATAAATGGAATATCCCTAGGAGAGAAAATATACAAAATAAGGGCATTTGCAGATGATTTAGTTTTAATGGTGGAAAATCCAAAGGAAAGCATAGCAAAGGCTCTAGAAAAAATGGAAAACTTTGGAAGGGTATCAGGTTTTGCTTTGAATAAAGAAAAAACGAAACTAATGGTAAAAAACATAGGAGATCAAGAGAAAAAGGAACTGGTAGAAAAATTTGGATTACAAATTGTAAAAAAAGTGAAATATTTAGGTATACAAATAACAATGAAAAATATAAATTTGTTTGAAGATAACTATAAAAAAATTTGGGAAGAAACAAAAAGAGAAATGGAAACTTGGACAAGATTGAAATTAACACTCTGGGGTAGAATTTCGGCTATTAAAATGAATATCTTACCAAAATTTCTGTTCCTTTTTCAAATGATTCCCATAATAGGTAAAGACGATTGTTTTAAAAAATGGAAAATGGACCTAACAAAGTTTATATGGCAAGGCAAAAAGCCACGGATCAAAAATAAATTATTAACCGACATAAAAGAGCGGGGAGGTTTTGGACTCCCAGACCTGAGACTATATTACGATGCAGCATGCTTTACTTGGATCAAGGATTGGATCAAATTGGATAACAGTGACATTTTGGATTTGGAGGGATGGAACAACAGATATGGTTGGCATGCTTATCTAATTTATAACAAAGTGGCAGTCCATAAATAATTTCTAAGCCACGTAATTAGAAATGCACTATACAAGGTCTGGGTGAGGCATAGAAGGTTGTTAGAACCAAAAACCCCATGGTGGGTCTCACCGCTAGAAGTAATATCGGTTAAAAAGAAAAATACTATAGGAAGAATGGCAACTTACCAGCAGCTCCTAAAGGAAGAACAGGGCCAATTAAAACTAAGACCATAAATTTTGTGAATACATAAATCTGGCAAGACTCACAGCTTACATAAGGGGTCAATCGGATCAGAAATTATTAAAAGAATGGGGTTGTGCTAAAGACTATATGAAGAAACATTGTTCTGGAGTTAGTATATTGGTATGTAATGAATGATGCTTTACAGGGTTAAAGAATAAGAAAAATGGTGTAAAAAAGCACAAAGATGGAAGTAATCTAATTAGACACAACAATACAGTAAGAGTAAATTTTTTGAGGTCTTAGAACAAAGGAAGGAAGTCAATTTGTGTTTATGTACGTAATGATATGGTTTTGTTCTGTAGATGTGTGCTTTTTTGTTTTTGTTTAGTTTCGTTTTGTTTCATTTCCTTTGCTTTTTTTCTTCTTTTTTCTTTTCCCTTTTCCTTTTTTTTTTTTTCCCTATATGTTCCCAGGATTTTTGTCTGGATAGTATTATTTTGGATTCAATGTTTGTAATTTTTGTTATGATTCTGCATTGAAAATAAAATATTAAAAAAAAAGATACTGAGCAGCGGGTGGGAAACTTATGTCCCACCAGATATTGTTGAATGCCAGCTCCCACCAGCCCCTGCCAGCATGACCAATGATTGCTGGTGATGGGAGTCAGGGGTGCCAATTTGAATAAAATATTGTGGGAGCCCAGGTAAGCCCCATCCTGCATAATCAATCACATGATGCAATGCACACACACCATTTGAATGGGAATGCCTATCAACTTTGGGGGGCAGCCCCCTCAAATATTTTATTGTGGGGGCTTTGCCTTAGGAGTTGGCTCCTTTGATGGGAGTTGTAGTTCAGAAACAACTGGAGTGCCACAGGTTCTCCAGCCTTGATGCAGACACCCCCAATAACAAGCCCTTCTATCAATCTTGAAGCACCAATTATGCTTCCCGGTGGTGCTTCCTATGGAACCATCTGTGACAGCAAAGGAACATAGCAAAATGCTGAATTGCACATAACGTTTATTCAGGCAACATACACAAAGATGTGGCATGCCCCAGATTTGAAGTGAAGGACATGAGGCAGGAGTTGATAATGCAGGTGAGCTGTGCACAAGCAAGCTGCCAGCTAGCTCTGTGGAGGCTCCTTTTATTGACACAATATGCAGACAGAGGCAGATACATTTTGGGCTGTGACCTTTACACATCTTCCAGTCCCAAGATCGTGGGGTGGTACAGTTATTTTGGCACCTGTTTCCACCGCGTCATTTTCCCCTTGCACAGTGTATGTCGAAGAAGACAAAGGTCTCAGAGACAAAGGTCACAGACAGGACATGGCACATTACTGAGACCACAAAAGGTTAGACAGAGGGCAAGATGTTCAGACAGCTGTGGCCTTATCTGTGAGGGGGAGTGTGCTCTGCACTCCAAGGTCACGCGTGCAGACAACTGAGGCTTTGCTGATTAAATCCTGCCATCCAGTCAGCGCTTCCCTGCGTAGCTCTGCTGACCTGGGCAGAAAATGCAGAGTCGCAGCGGTCCTGCCGTCCGTGTGAGATAGAGCGATAAATCAAGTCCAGAGACAGTTCGTTGCTATCTCTAAAAATGTTTATTTACAAGCCATAAATTCCATCAGAAACTTCAGGCATTTCTCCGGTGCTAAAAAGCACACGCAGTCTCTCTGCAGCATCTCTCAGTCTTAAGTGAAACCAACTCTCACAGACAAAGACAGACAAAGCGTCTGACGTATGGCCCTGCGTCAGGCCCCTCCCCAGATACAGGACACCAAGGAGTTTTAACCCTGTAAACTCCAAACTCCACACCCCCTCTTGTCCTGCATCTGGGGGAAATAAGCAACAATGCTCACCCCAAACACAGACCTTCACAGAACTCCTCATGCTTCTTGAAGGTTAACGGTTTCGTGAGACCATCAGCGAGGTTCTTGGTTGAGGGACAGTATTTCAGAGCAACTAGCCCCTCACGAACGCTCTGACACACATTCTGAAAACGTATGTCCAAATGTTTGGTCCTGGCCTTGAATTGTGCCGTCTCGGCCAATTTGAGACACGGTTGATTGTCTTCGTGCACCACGATGGGTAGACAATGCCCTCCACAGAGTTCCTGGACCAAACACGCATAGAACTCCAGTTCTCTGCAAACCTCAGATAGCACACTGAACTCAGCTTCAGTAGACGAAAGTGCTATGAGACTTTGCTTTCGGGACCTCCACCCAACTACAGAGTTCCCAAACCTCACCACTAGGCCTGACACTGATTTGCGGTCCTCAAGGTTAGCCCAATCCGAATCCACCCAGGCGGTAAGCTTGACACCACCCTCAGCTGACATCTTGAGGCAAAAGTCTTTGGTATCTTGCAGGTAACGCAGCACCCGTTTAATACCATTCCAGGCCTGTACACTTGGACTTGAAGCCTCTCTACTGAGCAGATTGATAGCGAACGCTATATCTGGTCTGCTCCACTGTGACAGATACAGTAGACTACCCAGAGCTGATTGAAAGAGTTCAGCATTTTCGAACACAGCGCGTTCTACTTGCTGACATTCTTTCACGTATCCAACTTCCATGGGAGTTTTGACACCTGCACACTCAGACATTCTGAACTTCTCAAGCAACTGCTCAATCTTCCCTTTCTGGCTGAGCAAGAAGCTTCCATCTTTTGTTCTGGTTATCCCTACGCCTAAATACGATTTGACATCTCCAAGCTGCTTGAGCTTGAACCGCTTTCCAAGCTCCCTAACAAACTTCTCCACTTGTTTACCTGTCTGTGCTATGTATAAAATATCATCGACAAAAATCTGAGCAGCTTGCTGTGTCTCACCGGCTCATAGCCAACAAAGTGTGAGATTTTGACCAGCTTCGGCCCATCTGAAGCTGATACAGGCTCGTCTCATCTTGAGCCCACGCAGAGCAGTCCACACAGCAGAAGGATAAGCAGTATGTGCCACATTCTTAACTTTATTTCCTCTCTATGCTGAGAGAATACAAACATGCATCTTGCCTCTGTGAGAGCAGAGAAGCAACCGTCTCTCTAACAAAGAAACCGAGAGAACACTGAAAAACAGGAAACCAGTGAACGTCACATCCAGTCTCCCATTCCCGTGGGAATCCAACAGTAACTCTGACTGTGGAATGCAAAACAATGTCTTGTGACTGCAGTTGCTGCTCAGTGAGGGAAATAGAAACCAACATCCTCCCCCTTTCTGTGTACATCACTGGGCAGCGTGTTTGTACAATATCAGTACAAACCCAACTTCTGCACATAGGTACAGTGTTGATCCCTTGATACAACCTTGGACAATACATCAGCAGGAATTTCATTACCTGGCATATAGGACACCGTTACGAGTCCCTTCTGTTTCAATTGCAAATGCTTCGTGCTTTGCTTACAACCTTCAGAATTCAGCAAAGCCAAACATGCTTTGTTGTCCTGGTAAACCTGGATTGGACATTTGACAGGAATTTTCATGTCTTTGTACAATTGTAACAACCATTCACAATCCTTAAGTGAATAAGACAGTGCATTCAGTTCAGCTTCACAAGTACTTAAGCTAACTGTTGTTTGCTTCTTGCATGACCAATCAAATAGACCCTGATTGTACATGTAGCAAACTCCAGGCGTACTTTTCCTGTCTGTAGTGTCACTTCCAAAACTTGCATCTGCAAATATCTCAAGACCACCAGACTTCTGATTGTTAAATCTCAGTCTGTAATGCATAGTGCCTTTCAAATAGCGTGCTATGCGTTTCAGAGCTTTCCAATCCTTAACAGTAGGATTGTTGACTTGTCTGCTTAGCAAATTACAGCTAACAGCAATGTCAGGTCTTGAACATCTGGCAATGAAGTTTAGTTTGCCTAGCACACTTCTGTACAGTGTAGTGTCAGAAAATGCTTCTTCAGTGTCATCTACCTGATAACTTGTTGTCATCAGTGTGTCTACAGGGTTAGCATCCATCAGGTTTAGTTTGCTTAACACATCAGCAATTTTCCGTGACTGGTGTACTAGAATGTTACCATCTTGATCTCTCTCTATTTCCAGAGATAGGTAGTTGTTTACCTCACCAAGATCTTTCATGTCAAAGTGCTCTTTCAGTTGAGCTAGGGCGTTATTGTATATTGTGACATCCTTCCAAAAGAACAGAATATCATCAACATAAAACAAGCAATACAGCTTCTTTTGCCCCTCCTCTTTGACAAATACACATGGATCAGCTTTCCCTTGCTGAAAGCCTAGAGAAAACAGTACTTCAGTGAGTTTTGTGTGCCAACACCGTGCACTTTGTTTGAGACCATAAAGGGACTTTTTCAGAGCACAAACAAATCCCTGTTTTATCTGTACGCCATCAGGTGGAAGCATATAAAGAGATTCACCTAGAGAGCCGTACAAGAACGCTGTATTCACATCGTGGTGACTAACGTGTAGATTCTCCTCTGCAGCAAGCTTGAGCATAAGCCTAATGCTCTCATATCTCACGGTGGGTGAATAGGTCTCGTGATAGTCTTCACCTGGTACCTGTGAAAAACCTCTGGCTACCAATCTGGCTTTGTGTCTGACTATCTTGCCATTTTGATCTGTCTTCGCTTTGAAGACTCATTTGCTTCCAAGCAGTTTCATTCCTGGAACTACTGGAACTAGCTCCCATGTTTTGTTCCTCTCTAAGGAATCAAACTCAGCCTTCATGGCATTTAACCATGGCTCAGCATCCTTTGAATCCAAATCCTGGATTTCTTGGAAACTTGAAGGTTCAAATACCTTCTTGGAGCTTTTAACAGCTGCTACTGCTGTCTTAGCAAACTCATCAGCAAATCTCTTTGGAGGTCTGCCTTTTGTGCCTTTTGTGGCTCTCTGAGACCTGCGAATTAGCCTTAGGTCTTCAACACTCTCCTCTTCCTTCTTAGGAGAAAAGTGACCTATAGTGAACAATGGTTCCTCCAATTCTTGATCAGAGCTTTCAGAGGGTCGCATAGAGGCTTTCACACTCTTGAAATCCTCTGAATCATCTGATTCAGTCTCAGACTCAGAATCAGGACCTTGATCAGTGGGTGTGGGCTGTTGCGGCAGCTGTGGCTGTTGCTGCTGCTGTTGCTGTTGCCTATCCTCAGTCTCATCACTGTCATCAGGATAACATTGGAAAATTCCCACATTCTCCCCCCACTTGGCATTGTACTCAACACTTCTTGTGAGCCTAATTGTCTTAGAGTCAGTCATCATTATTCTGTAAGAACCTTTCTGATAGCCTAGAAAGATACCATGCAATCCACGCTTGCCTAACTTGGAGCTTTGTGGTGTGTGAACCCACATGTCAGAACCAAAAATTCTCATGTGTTTGATGTAAGGTTTCTTGCCAAACATCTTCTCATAGGGGGTACAACCAATCGCTGAAGATAACCTGTGATTATAACTGTAAACAAAACATGCCAAAGATTCCGCCCAATAACTCTCTGGAAGATTGGCATCATGCAGCAAGGTTTTTAAACCTTGAAGCAATGTTTGATTTGCCCTCTCGCAAAGTCCGTTCTGCCATGGTGAGTGAGGACTAGACAAATCATGTTGAATTCCTTTCTCAGTCAGAAAAGCTTCAAACTGCTGAGAAGTGAATTCCCCCCCCTCCGCGATCAGTGAAAAGAGTCTTTATCTTCTTACCATGCACATTTTCCAACCAAGCACAGAATTCCTTGAACATTGGAAAAGCCTCTGATTTCTGCTCGAGATTGTACACATAAATATACCTGGAAAATGCATCAATGAGAACCATGAAGTACCTGTTTCCACCCAAAGAGGGCGATAGTGGACCAACCAAATCAGCATGAACAACCTGGTATGGTTCTGTAGCTTGCCTACTAGACACCTTACCTTTTGCAGCCATTTTCACCTTGTTTGCTGCGCATGCCTTACACTTCATGTGGTACCTGCAGGGTTTAATAGTCATACCTTCAACCAAGGCAGGCATTTTAGATACTGCCTCAAAATGCAAATGACCAAATGACCAGAGGAAGTCAAGGAGAAGGTTGTTGCTGTGGAAGCGAAGGTAACTCAATTGGAAACAGAGAGAGTTCCAGACCTAGAGAAGCAACTGGAGGACCATAAGTTGGCGCTTTCTATGATTGAACTCAAGGAAAAACAGATAAATTTGAGAGTTAGAGCTGTACCTGAACTGGAAAAGGGCTCTTTGTCAGAGTTTCTTACACAGGAATTTGCAGACTGTTGGGACTTGGATTTGGGAAAAGAGGAGTTCAAAATGAGGGCCTTTAGACTTGGAAGAGGAGGGAAGAAGGAGAAGAACAGAATAAGAGACTGTTTGATTACCCTCCGATCTAAAGAAGAGAGAGATAAAATTTTGGGCTGGCATTACGAGAAGACTTTGGTAATACATCAGTCAAGAGTGGAAATATTTAAAGATATCCCAAAACATCTTCTGGACCTTAGGTCCAACTTTGGAGATTTGGTTGCCCTGTTGAGAAGGAACAAAATAATCTTCAGGTGGGAATTCAAGGCCTATCCTTCAGCTTTAAAGGAAGGAAAATAAAAATAAGATCAGTAGATGATAAAATAAAGTTTCTGTTTAAATACGAAGAATATCTGCAGAAGGGAATTGGAAAAGAGCCAGCAGCACTGGACAGAAGATCACCAGATAGAGGATCAGAGCTAAGAGCATTGGAGAGAAGATCGCCAACGTTGGACATATCAACATTATCTTTTGGATTGGACCCCCCAGTGAACGTGCCAACACCATCACCAACAGAAGAGGAGCAAGCATTGGGTGCAGTTGGGGGGCACCAAAGTAACCACATGATGGCGCTGCAGGTCTTGAGTTGGAATGTTAATAGACTGAACTCCCCCGAAAGGAGGCGGAGAGTATTTCATTTATTGAAAAAAGAGCATTTGGACTTGATTTGTTTACAAGAAACACATGTGACAAGGCTACACAGGAAGTTATTGAATAATAAAAGATTAGGCGAAGAATTTATTTCATCGGATAAAGTTAAAAAAAGAGGAGTGGTCATCTACGCAAAGGAGAGCCTATCACCAAAGTTTATATTTAAAGATGATCAAGGAAGATTCGTTGCAATTGAAATTCAAACGCAAGGAGAAAAAATTTTGATAGTAGGTATCTATGCACCAAATGAAGGAAAATCGGAATTTTTCAAGAAGTTACATGAGACTCTGATGAAGTATATGGATTACAATATGATTTTGATGGGAGATATGAATGGTGTGGTGTCTACAAATATGGACAAGGCACAGAGACAGGTAGTCACCAAGGATGGAAGACTACCAAAAACTTTCTTTGATATGACAGAAAATATGGATTTAGTTGATATTTGGAGAACGAAGAACCCCCTGGGAAGAGAGGGAACCTTCTTCTCTGAGGCTAAAATGACATGGACAAGAATTGACCAAATCTGGGTAATGAGAGGACTGGCTCCGAAGACGAGCAAAGTGGAAATTTGCCCCAAATCCTGCTCCGATCATAATGCCGTGAAGATGGAAATGAAATCGACGCCAATTCGTTCTTTTAGATGGAGGATGAATGATACCCTATTTAGGAATGAAGAATTTACGAAGAAGGCCCAAAAAACTTTGAGAGACTATTTTGAGATAAATATGAACACTACTGTGGAAAAAAGAGTAATCTGGGATGCAAGCAAAGCGGTCATGAGAGGATTTTTGATACAACAGAATGCAATTAAGAAGAGAATTCAAAATGAGAAAAAAGACAAAATCCTGGAAAAAATAAAGGAAGGAGAGAAGAAATTGAGAGTGAAACCAAAGTCGCAGGAGATTTTGAAAGAGATAAAGTTATATCAAGTACAATACATGAAAATGATGAATCAGGAAATAGAATGGAAGATTAAACAGATGAGACAAAAGACATTTGAATCGGCAAATAAGTGTGGGAAATTGTTGGCGTGGCAAATGAAAAAAAGACAAAAACTTAACACCATTACGAATTTGGAAGTGGAAGGAAAGATTATACAGAATCCAGTGGAAATTAGAAAGTACTTCCAGAGGTATTTTAAACAACTATATACACAGGAGAAACAGAAAGAAATGGACATCGATAAATTTTTGAAAAGGAATGGACTACAAAAAATTTCCCAAGAAAACAAGTTAATGTTGAATCACAAAATAACGGAACAGGAAGTAGGAGGGGCCATTCAGAATATGCAATTGGGTAAATCTCCAGGGCCGGATGGTCTGACTTCAAGATATTATAGATCTTTGAAAGAATGGTTAATACAACCTTTAAAGGAAGTCGGCAACGAAATATTGGAAGGGAAAAGGGCAGCAGAGTCGTGGAAGGAAGCTTACATCACACTTATACCGAAAACAGAGACTGAAAAGACACAGCTTAAGAACTACCGTCCCATATCATTGCTTAATGTGGATTATAAAATTTTTGCAGACATTTTGGCTAAAAGATTAAAAAAAGGTGTTAGCAGAAGAAATCCACAAAGACCAAGCGGGCTTTCTCCCGGGCAGACATTTGTCTGACAATACGAGGAATATAATTAACATTTTAGAAAAACTACAAGTGAAGATTAATACAAAAGCAGTTTTGATATTTGTGGACGCGGAGAAAGCCTTTGACAATATTTCCTGGAGTTTTATGAAGAAGAATTTATTGGGGATGGGGGTTGGTCAAGGTTTTGGAAACGGTATAGGTGCAATTTATTCAGAATAGAAGGCCAAACTAATTATGAAAAATGTAGTGACGAAAGAATTTAAGATTGAGAAAGGAACACGACAAGGTTGCCCAATCTCTCCATTACTCTTTATATCGGTCCTGGAGGTTTTGTTAAATATGATTAGAAGGGACCAATTGGTAAAAGGTATACAAGTGGGAGCCAAACAGTACAAATTGAAAGCATTTGCGGACGATCTGGTATTGACTTTATAGGAGCCAGAATCTAGCACCAAAAGAGTATTAGAATTGATTCAAGAATTTGGTCAGGTAGCAGGTTTTAAGTTGAATAAGACGAAAACTAAGGTTCTAGAGAAGAATCTAACTGAGATTGAGAGAGATAAGTTTCAGAAGGAGACAGGATTGACACTGGTTAAGAAAGTGAAATATTTAGGGGTTAACATGACTGCTAAGAATGTGAATTTATTTAAGGATAACTATGAAAAATGTTGGACTGAAGTGAAAAAGGATTTAGAAATATGGTCAAATTTGAAGTTATCGTTGCTAGGCCGAATCGCTGTGATAAAAATGAATGTATTGCCAAGAATGCTGTTTTTGTTCCAAACATAGCAAATTTTGGACAAAATGGACTGTTTCAAGAAGTGGCAGAGAAATATCTCTAGATTTGTCTGGCAGGGCAAGAAGCCTCGTATAAAATTTAAGATATTAACTGATGCTAAAGAAAGAGGTGGATTTGCCCTGCCAGACCTTAAACTCTATTATGAATCAGCCGCTTTTTGTTGGCTGAAAGAATGGATGCTTCTTGAAAATACCGACGTGTTGGATTTGTAAGGTTTTAATAATGTATTTGGTTGGCATGCATATTTGTGGTATGATAAGGTTAAAGCACATAAAGCGTTTAAAAACCATATTGTCAGGTAAGCACTGTTTAATGTCTGGATAAGATACAAAGATTTGTTAGAAAATAAAACCCTGAGATGGCTGTCACCAATGGAAGCAAAGGCCCAGAAAAAAACTCAATATGGAGGCCAAATGGCCGAAGTATTGGGAAATTCTGGAGCAAGAGGGAGATAGACTAAAACTGCAGAGTTTTGAAAAATTAAAAAATAGAGTGCGAGATTGGCTCCATTACTATCAAATAATGAAGGCATATAACTTGGACAAAAAATTAGGCTTTCAGGTGGAAAAATCAAAATTGGAAACAGAATTGTTAGATTCTAAAGTTAAGAATTTGTCAAGAATGTATAACTTGCTGTTGAAATGGAATACTCAAGATGAAACGGTGAAATCTGCTATGATTAAATGGGCACAAGATGTTGGACATAATATTATGATGGCAGACTGGGAACAGTTATGGACCACTGGTATCAAGTTTATGGCATGTAATGCCTTAAAAGAGAATTTAATGAAAATGATTTATAGGTGGTACATAACACCAGTCAAGCTTGCAAAAATTTACCATTTGCCCGATAATAAATGTTGGAAATATAATGAAACTGAAGGTACATTCTTTCACCTTTGGTGGACATGCCCAAAGATTAAGGCATTCTGGGAGATGATCTATAATGAAATGAAAAAGGTATTTAAATATACCTTTCTGAAGAAACCAGAGGCCTTTCTCCTGGGCATGGTCGGCCAATTGGTGCCAAAGAAGGATAGAACTTTTTTTATGTATGCTACAGCAGCAGCAAGAATACTTATCGCAAAGCACTGGAAGACACAAGTTCTACCCACCAGGGAAGAATGGCAGATGAAGCTGATGGACTACATGGAACTGGCAGAAATGACTGGCAGAATCCGAGACCAGGGAGAAGAGTCGGTGGAAGAAGATTGGAAAAAAATTAAAGTATATTTACAAAAATATAGCAAAATTAATGAATGTTAGAAGGATGCTGGAATGAAGTTACATGGTTTTAGCAGAAATGTTATAAAGAATTAAGTAAAAATGGATTGTTAATGGGTCAAAGTGTAAAATTTAAGGTCAGATTGGGTTAAGGTAAATTATAGAACAAAAATTGAGAAAGATGGTAAGGATTTGCTGAAATAGCTAAATTAAATTAGAATACAAAAAAGGGAGGTGCGAGGAGGTCGATGAAACAAGTAAATGAAAGACAAAGATATGGAAATACTGGATGTGTTTTTAAATGTTTTTGTTTTTAAATGTTTTTGATGTTTTTTTATTGTTGTGCTGTATTTTTTTTTATTTTGCTTTCTATTTTTTGATGTATTGTAACTTTTTATTGTCTTTCCCCCCTTTTTTGTAATTGTTAAACTTTTAATAAATATCTTTTTTTAAAAAAAATTCAAATGACCAAATTTCCTGTGAAAATCATGAATACATCATGCATGCAAACTTTTGTTAGAACCTGCAATGCAACAAGTTTCATCCTGCACATCATCATCAAAATACAATACAAACAAACGATCAACATATTCAGCATGCAATACATAATCGTTTTTCTTTGTGATGGTGCACTTCTTGTTCTTGAAGGAAACGTCAATTTTCTTTTCATTCGGCTGCGCAAGACTGAGTAGATTGTGTGAAGCATCTGGAACGTAGAGAACATCTTGTATTGATAAGTCCATACTGTGAAGAACAACAGTTCCGTAGCTTTGACTGGGGGTTGTGTGGTCATCCGCCTGGTGAATCGCACCTTCCTGCAGTGTAAAAGACACGGACAGTCGCTTGTTGTTGCATAAGTGTCTGGTCGCTCCTGAATCCACCACGAAGAAAGATCTAGACGTCTTCTGGACCTTTGCAACCTTTGGAGTGAAGCATGAGACCATCGCCTTGTGCTGCGTTGACCTTTGCCTTTGTCTTTTCCACGCGATGAGCTTTCGCTGCGCTGCTCAGTCTTGGCCCTGGGATATCTGCATTCCCTCTTCATATGGCCTAGATGTCCACACGAGTAGCATTTCACTGCCTTCAAAGCTTTGGCGCCATTTGATGGTTCCACTGCATTCTGGGATGACGTCTGTGAAGACTCCCCCTTACCCATGCAGCTAGCACCTCGCCTGTCCGCTTCATTCAGAATCACGGCAGTAACATGTGCTACTGTGATCTGAGCAGTTGGCAGAACAGCAATCTGAGTGGCAACGGACTCCCAACTTGAACCCAAAGAATGTAGTATCATGAAGGAATACACAGCCTCTGGAAAGGTGAGTCCTCTCTGTTGCAGCTCATGTCTCAGATTCTGCATCTCCATCAGATGTGTACGAACATCTGCACCTTCAGCAAGTGCCATATCATGCAGCTTGGCATAGTAGAACAAAGAAGCACCAGCCTGTGTTCTCAAATGAGAATCTCTCAAAGTGTCCCAAATCTCTCTGGCTGAGGTCTTATCACGCAACAGACAGAGCTCTTCTGGGGAGACTATCAATGTAAGAGTTCCCCTTGCTTTGGAATCCTTAGCTGCCCATTCATCTGTTATTGGAGCTGGGGGGTTGTCTGTAATAACTGTAAACAGACCTTCTTTTCGCAGAAGAGCCTCTGCGTAGAGTACCCACTCCGCGTAATTCTTCTTATTGAGCTTTGGAATCCCACAAGCATCAGCCAGCCTTGCATTAGCCATCTCTGCTGCTTTAATCAAGCTGTGTACAGCTGCTTCCAAAAGCACTTGTAAAAGTACTTTTGGTTTTCAAGCCTCCGAGGCCTTTGAGCCTGTGCCGTGGCAAACGGCTTTAAAAGTTCAAAGTCCAGCCATAAAGCCATTAATTAGGAGCTGGCAGGCTTCCCGGAACAATGAGCACATACCTCTCATCAATCTTCTTGACGCGCAGAGCAGATAACGTCTGATCTGTCCCTCTGCCTCTGCCGGCATTCCGATCCTCTGTTTCTCTGTTCCTTTGCCAGCAGCCATTATTCAGTCAGATTCCGTTTTCCTGGGCCCATAACCAAAAATGTGAGATTTTGACCAGCTTCGGCCCATCTGAAGCTGATACAGGCTCGTCTCATCTTGAGCCCACGCAGAACAGTCCACACAGCAGAAGGATAAGCAGTATGTGCCACATTCTTAACTTTATTTCCTCTCTATGCTGAGAGAATACAAACATGCATCTTGCCTCTGTGAGAGCAGAGAAGCAACCGTCTCTCTAACAAAGAAACCGAGAGAACACTGAAAAACAGGAAACCAGTGAACATCACATCCAGTCTCCCATTCCCGTGGGAATCCAACAGTAACTCTGACTGTGGAATGCAAAACAATGTCTTGTGACTGCAGTTGCTGCTCAGTGAGGGAAATAGAAACCAACACAAAGATCATTTTCCTAGATCTTGGTTCACCCTTTCTGCGAGTGGCCTTTGGAATGAGGACCCAAGCCTCACAGCCACGCAAGAAATCCACTTTAGGCTTCTTACCATGCAGCAGAAAATAGGGCGTGTCTCCCACACTTGAATTGAACACCCTGTTCTGTAAAAAACATGCAGTCTTATAACTCTCGGCCCAAAAGCGCTGTGGCAGACCCGAGTCTGCAAGCATAGCATTCGCTGCTTCCTGGAGCGTGCGGTGTTTTCTCTCCGCAACCCCGTTCTGTTGCGGACTGTAGGGGGCAGTCAATCTATGACTGATACCTTTCTGCCTGAAAAAAGATTGCAGCGCAGAACCTGTGAACTCCGCCCCCCGATCAGATTGAAAGGAAACCACCCTGGCGGAGAAACGCAGCTCTACCGCTGTGATCCAATCCCTGATCAGTGCAGCCGCCTCCCCTTTGTGTTTAAGTGTAAACAGCCAGGCGTGTCTCGAAAAATCATCAATCAGAACCAAAACATGCTTCGATCCACTTAAAGAAGCTACCTGCATTGGACCACATAAATCTGCATGAACCAGCTCAAAGGGTTTGCTGGTCCTCCTTTCTGACCTGGGATATGTGCATGTTGTAATCTTCGATTGCTTACAAGCTTGACAATCTAAGTATTTATCACATGCTTTGAACCCACACCCAATTGTGTTCTCAGTGGCTTTCTTAACATACGACCACCCTGCATGCCCAAAGCATCTGTGCCAGAGGTGTAAACAATCATGGTGTGGTGGTACATTTGCACACTGCACTTGTGCTTCTTCAGGGGACTCTGCAACAGCAACATTAGCAACAGGCATCTGCACCAGAAAGAGCCGGTCCTTCCCCTCAACGCTGTGGAGCTTCTTCCCATCCCTGTAGAAATAACACATATTGTTAGTAAACACCACATCAAAACCGTCAGCAATCAGAGCTGATACACTTAAAAGAGAGTGGGCAAGCTCGGGCACCACAAAAGCTTGCACCTCATGATCTATAAAGGGACAGTATAAAAAACCAGTCTCAGTTAACTCTCTGCGAGCCATCAGCCATCGAGACAAAACGACCAGTTTTAACTTTCTTGCAATTTCTAAGGAGCCCACTAGATGGCACTAGGCTGTGGGTGGCTCCTGTATCGACAACAAGAGTCAACGTGGCTCTCTGGCAGTCTTCCAAGGTTGCCATGGCAACGCTCGCACCCCCACGGGGTCTCTGCCAGTGTCCTTCCTGGTTGCCATGGTTGCAAGGCCTCTGCTGCTGTTCTCACGCTTCGCCGCCTGAGAACCGTCGCTTATCTGCCTTCCTAGCAGGTGGCTGACCTTGCATTCCAGAGCCTCTGCAGAACAATGCCCTTCGCTGTTGGACTTTGACTCAAAGCACAAACAACTTTCGGAGACTTTGTTTTTTGTTTTTTTTTAATTCTTTTTATTAATTTTCATGTGAATAACCAAAAAGAAAAACAAATCCACAGTTACAAAGGAAAAAAGAGCAAAAAAAAATATTGAGTAACCAATATCTAAACAAACTTAAAAATATTGTCCGTTTCCATTACAATTCCTTGTCTTCAACTTTCGGAGACTTTGGCTTTCCCAGAGCTCTTGGAACGGCCTGCACGGCCTGCACCCCCACTCCTGGGTGCATAGCTTCCTGAGGAACAGCTTGCCACTGCTTTCCTCTTCTTCTCAGCTCTCAGCCTCTCTCCAGCACACAGTCCATCACACAGATGTGTCGAAGCATAAAAACTGTGAGGAGAATCAGAACTTACAGGGTTAAACAGTTCTGTGTGACGTCTCACATTCTGAGGCGTGGTTTGGTTCACATACGGGAATTTGTCTTTGTGTGTGAGTTTCCTTTCGTTTTTGGCTGAGAGGCGAGAAGGATGTCTGCTCTCTCGCCGGGACTGATTTATGATGTTTTTCTTCACATTAAAGGCTGTTAGAGATTAGCAAGAAGCCTGCGTTCAGTCTGATTTATTATCCACACACAAGGCAACACTTTCTACCGCTGCTAAGAACTCTGCTAAGAGCTTCAAAGAGCTCAAGTTTTCTATCGGCACAAGCGTCCATCGGCACAGGGGAAGCGTGCCAGGCGCCATCTTATCTCACAGGTTATGGAAGTTAGCCAAGCTTTGGAAGCTGTTGCCACGTCGTGCCTGTGTGTGTGGGAGCCAGCTGGAGCCCTGCCTAACATTTAAGGCAGTGAGGCATGCTGGGGAGGATTTCATCTTCAGGACCGGGTGCCAAGAGGAGCTGCTGTTACGTGAGTAGGCTCAGCCCCGGGGGAGAAGATGGCAGATGGACAGGAGTCATTCTCAGTCCCCTTTGAAAAGTTAAATGGGAGCAACTGGGAGGAGGAGTCAAGGAAGCTGAAGGCCTGGCTGGTAGCCAAGGGTCTGTGGGAGGCGACCCAAGGGCCCCCACTGCAAGCTCCAGCCGGAGCTGCAGCAGCAGTTGTTGCAGCTCCCCAAGCCTCACCGAGGAAAGACCAGAAAGCCCTAGGAGCTATAGTGCTCAGTTTGGAGGGCTCACAGCTACCTTTGGTGGAGGGTCTTGAGACTGCCCAGGAGGCCTACCAGGCACTAGAGAGAGTGCACCACAGGACCACAGCTGGAGCAAAGATCCACACCACCAGAAGCTTGTTTGAGCTGAAGCTGCGTCCTGGTGATAGCATCAGACAGCATGTGACTAAGATGCTCTCTGTTTTCAACAAGCTGAGACTGTTGCAAGTCAACTTTACTGAGGAACTGAAAGTTTATATTTTGCTCAGCTCTTTGGACAAAAGTTATGAAAATTTGTGTCTAACTTTGGAATCGATGAATCCGGCGGATCTTACGCTGCAGTATGTGACTGGTCGTTTGTGTGACGAGGAGGAACGCCGTCTCAGAGAGGGACGAGCTGGCGCAGGGTGCCCTGCCGGTAACAGAGGGTCACAGTTCAGGCTTTTTCCACTCGTCGTTGTTTTGTCTGTGGGTCTCTTGACCATCTGTGTCGGTCCTGTCCGAGGAGAGCCAGAGAGGCCGGGCAGGATGTCTCCAAGGTCACTTCCCATAGCAGTCAGCCAAGTCCTCGTGGCAGCCAGCCAGGTTTCCATGGCAGCCAGTCTAGGAGAGGAGGCCAGCATGGGAATGCGAAGGGAGGACGTGACAGAGAAAGTGAGAAGGATGGTTCTTCTTATCACCTAGCTGCCTCTATGGCAACACTGAGGGACAACTCCAGTGAGGGCAGCATGCTGCGTTGGGTCATCGACTCAGGAGCCAGCCATCACCTGATGCCATCGCCATCTAGTGGCGAAATGTGGAATTGCAGGACTGTTTCAACTGGGAAAACAGTCACTCTTGCTGATGGCTCACAGAGACAATTAACCACTGTTGGCAATGTGTTTGTTTCTTTTTTACAGGCAGAGCTGGAAGTCTACGTTGTGCCAGGAATGAAGTGTTGTCTTTTATCTGTATCTGCTCTTGTAAAGGAGGGTTATAAGGTTTGCTTTGAAAATGATGTCTGTTCTATTTCCAGGGGTGGGAAACAACTGGTTAGTGTTGCATGTCAGAACAACCTCTTTGTTCTGGAGACACCTTTGGAGGGTAAGGGGGACGCTGTGACAGCACAGGCGCAGTGTGCTAACGTTCCCACACATGATTTGTGTGCTCACTTGTGGCACAGGAGAATGTCACATAGCTGTTGGAAATATATCTAGAAGTTGCCAGAATGCACTGAGGGTTGCAAGATGAAAGCATGTGATAAATTTTTGGATTGTAGGGCATGCAAAAGAGCAAAGATAAAAAGGTGCAGTTATCCCAGATCGGAGAGGGTAACCACAAGGCCTTTTGAGCTTGTGCATACAGACCTTTGTGGACCCATGCAAGTGCCGAGTCTGGGCGGAGCCAGGTATGCGCTCACGCTGACAGATGATTTTTCGAGGAACGGCTGGGTCTTCTCGCTTAAACAGAAAAGCGAGGCGGCGCAACTGATCAAAGATTGGGTTGTGGCGGTGGAACTACAGTTTTCCACCAAGGTGCAGAGTTTTCAGAGCGACCGAGGCGGAGAGTTCACCGGGTCTGCTCTGCCAGAAGGGGATAAGTCACAGGCTGACGGTTGCTTTTTCTCCTCAGGAGAATGGCGTAGCGGAACGCCAGAACAGAACGCTAGCTGAGGCAGCTGAAGCTCTACTGTTTGACTCTGGTTTGCCTCAGAGTTTTTGGGCCGAAGCTTGGAAAGCTGCCAGCTTCACTTTGAACAGGTCCGATAGCTCTGTTGTAGGAGACACACCCTATTTTCTGCTGCACTGGAAGAAGCCCAAGGTGCATTTCTTCCGTGTGTTTGGTTGTGAAGCTTGGGTGCTTGTGCTAAAGGCTCAACGCAAGAAAGGTGACCCGAGGTCCCGGAAAATGATCTTTTGTGGGTACGAGCCTGGGACAAAAGGGTGGAGGTTTGCCTATCCAGAAGGCGATCAGTCCAGGATTCTAGTCAGCAGGAGTGCTGAGTTTTGTGAGCAGAGTGGTTGGTCAAGGATCCATGCGAATCCTGACGTTCTCTCAGAGTGTCTGTCTGATTCTGCTGAGGAGGGAGAGTTAGAAGCTGAACCTGTTGATGAGGACCAGGTCTCTGACCAGGGTCAAGAACAGGGAGGGGCATCTCCACAGGTTGTTAAAAGAGAGCCCAAGAGCGAGCCTTCGTCTCCCGTTAGTCAAGTGCAGAAGGCCAGAAGACGCAGTAAGTCAGAGGGGGAGTCTTCTGATAACAAGGACACACTTGCTGACCCCAGTGGGTCAGAGGGAGCACCTGAGACAGTGCTCAGACGTTCCACACGCACTACAAAGGGGGTACCACCTGAGAGGTTTGAGGTCACCAGCGTGTGGGTTGGTTTAGCGCAGTGCGAACCTGAGAGTTTTGAGGAGGTTCAACAGTTGCCTGAAGTAGAAGCCAGGAAGTGGCAAGAGGCAATGGGAAAGGAGTTGAACTCAATGAGGTCCTTAGGTGTGTTCTCCACCACGAAGCTGCCAGAGGGCAAGCAGGCCGTGAGCTGTCGTTGGGTTTACAGGATTAAGCCCACAGCGTCTGGAGAACCACAGTACAAGGCGAGGCTTGTAGCCAGAGGGTGCACGCAGAGAAGGGGGCTGCATTACACCGAGGTGTATGCTCCTACTTCCCGGAGTGAGACTCTGCGCGTGCTTTTAGCAGTAGCTGCTCAAAGAGGGCACCAAGTGCACCACTTTGATGTGGATGTGGCTTATTTGAACTCGGATCTGAAGGAGGATCTGTACATGCTACCTCCTCCAGGGTTTGAGGGCAATGAGCCAGGTGTTGTGTGGAAGCTACACAAGTCAATTTATGGTTTGAAACAGTCAGCCAGAAATTGGAACATGTGCCTGAATGAAGCTCTGGAAAGTTTGGGTTTCCAGAAGAGTCTTGCAGACAGTTGCCTGTTCCTGAAGGGGTCAGGAGAGACACAGGAAGCGATTCTGGTGTCCGTAGATGATATTCTGTACGTGGCACAGACAGGTAGACAGGTGCAAGGTTTTGCCAAAGAGCTTGGTAAGAAGTTTAAGCTCAAAAACCTTGGTCCCGTTCAGGTTTATCTAGGCATTAGGATAGACAGGTCTGAGAACGGGAGTTTCTTGCTCAGTCAGAAAGGCAAGATTGAGCAGTTGCTTGAGAAGTTCCGGATGTCTGACTGTGCAGGGGTCAGAACGCCCATGGAGACCAACTTTGTGAAGAGCAGTCAGCTTGGGGAGTGTTATGAGTTCCAAAACCCTGAGGTGTTTCAGTCAGCGCTAGGGAGTCTGTTGTATCTCTCTCAGTGGAGCAGACCAGACATAGCGTTTGCTGTGAATCTGCTCAGCAGGGAGGTTACAAAGCCCAGTGTGAATGCCTGGCAAGGCATCAAGAGAGTGTTGAGGTATTTGCAGGATACCAAAGAGTTTTGCCTCACGTTGTCAGCTGAAGGTGACGTACGGCTTACGTGCTGGAGTGACAGCGATTTGGCATCTCTTGGGGACAGGAAGTCTGTGTCTGGGCTGGTGGTAAAGTTCGGGGAATCCCTGGTTGGGTGGAAGTCCCGGAAGCAAAGTCTTATTGCACTTTCTTCCACTGAGGCTGAGTTCAGCGCGTTGTCGGATTTGTGCAGGGAGTTGGACTTCTACCGGTGCTTGATCCAAGAGATCAGTGGGGATTGTTACTTGCCCATAACTGTTTGGGGAGACAATCAACCTTGTCTTAGGTTGGCAGAATCTGGACAGTTCAAGTCTAGAACCAAGCATTTGGACATACGTTTCCAGGTTGGATACGGCTCAAGTATTGTTCAAGCCGGGAGAACCTAGCTGATGGGTTTACTAAACCCTTGACCTTCCAGCGACATGGGGAGTTCTGTGAAGGGTTGTGTTTGGGGTGAGTTATACTCAGTTTCCCTCAGGATGCGAGACGAGAGGGGGTGTGAGGAGAATCAGAACTTACAGGGTTAAACAGTTCTGTGTGACGTCTCACATTCTGAGGCGTGGTTTGGTTCACATACGGGAATTTGTCTTTGTGTGTGAGTTTCCTTTCGTTTTTGGCTGAGAGGCGAGAAGGATGTCTGCTCTCTCGCCGGGACTGATTTATGATGTTTTTCTTCACATTAAAGGCTGTTAGGGATTAGCAAGAAGCCTGCGTTCAGTCTGATTTATTATCCACACACAAGGCAACACTTTCTACCGCTGCTAAGAACTCTGCTAAGAGCTTCAAAGAGCTCAAGTTTTCTATCGGCACAAGCGTCCATCGGCACAGAGGAAGCGTGCCGGGCGCCATCTTATCTCACTGGGCTCACAGCTCTCTCTGGGCATCCCCCAGCCCCCTCTGGTCTGGCTCCCACTGCGGCCTCACATGCCGTCTTCAGTGCCTGCCACGCGACCCAGGGCTTCTTCACTTGAAGGTTTGGCAACAGCCAAGCATCAACGCTGGCCCTTAAAATGGCTAGCACCCTTTGCTCTCTTTCCAGAGCACCAGCCACGTCTGCTTCTGCTGTGCCTGCGGCCCTCCCAGCCTCTGCAGCTGCAGCACCAGGCTGGGCAAGAACTGGATCGGCCTGCGTATATTCCCATAGCTGCTTCCCTTCCAGCCAGTAGTACATGC
This sequence comes from Podarcis muralis, assembly GCF_964188315.1. Taxonomy (NCBI): domain Eukaryota; kingdom Metazoa; phylum Chordata; class Lepidosauria; order Squamata; family Lacertidae; genus Podarcis; species Podarcis muralis. The sequence goes on from NC_135674.1 coordinate 19,756,084, forward strand.
GCTTACTCCAGTCTTCCCAATTGGCCCCATTGAGCCTCTCAAAGGGGATATTGTAGCTCTCATGGGCCTGCTGTTGTTGAGCAGCAGCCATCTTCCTCCCCCCGGGGCTTAAGCGTACTCACGCATTGCCAGCTAGCCGGTCCTCTGAAGCAGCAGCCGCCACTGGCTTTGCTCTTCACCAGCGTCTCCCACTGCCTTTCTGGCAGGAGCTCAAAGCAGCTTACAGCTGGCAGCCTTCTTCCCTCCTCACACTTGGCAGGAAACACGGAAGACCCATAACCTTTGCTGATTAAATCCTGCTGTCCAGTCAGCGCTTCCCTGCGTAGCTCTGCTGACCTGGGCAGAAAATGCAGAGTCGCAGCGGTCCTGCCGTCCGTGTGAGATAGAGGGATAAATCAAGTCCAGAGACAGTTCGTTGCTATCTCTAAAAATGTTTATTTACAAGCCATAAATTACATCAGAAACTTCAGGCATTTCTCTGGTGCTAAAAAGCACACGCAGTCTCTCTGCAGCGTCTCTCAGTCTAAACTGAAACCAACGCTCACAGACAAAGACAGACGAAGCGTCTGACGTATGGCCCTGCGTCAGGCCCCTCCCCAGATACAGGACACCAAGGAGTTTTAACCCTGTAAACTCCAAACTCCACAGAGGCTGCCTGTGGGCGGGAGTGTGCTCCACAACCCAGCGATCATTCCTACATCTCCCCTTTTCTATCTATCTGAGCGTAGATCCCAAGTCCGCCTGTGCACTGTGTGTGGAGCCAGGCATACTCTGAATTGGAGGAGTTCATAATGCCGGGAGCAAGGCATCGAAGCCAGATATGATCAGAAGCAGAGAGGGCCATGACGCGGGGACCAGAGCGAACTTTGCAGAGTTGTAAAACAGTGGGAATGTATTGTATGCAACAACGACAGCAAACAAGGCAGGCTATAATCACAACAGCATGGGAGAAGATCTGTTTGAGCCATAGGAGATCAGGAAGTCAGCTAGTGAGCCATTTCCACAGTTCGTCAAGGCCTTCATTGGCAAAAGCAGGCATAACATGAACAGAAACAGCATGGAGTTGGCAGTAAATTGGGCAAATATAAGGTAGCAAATAGTCAGGAGTCTGGTTGTTCAGGCTCGAGGGAGCTGATGTTGTCCAGTAGGAATGAGGGCTTGATGTTAGAGGACATTCGGCACAGAAACATGTGTGTATACCTTTAAGAAGTTTCTGGGATTAATTGGCTGCAGGTGACCGTTGCTATAAAGGAAAAAAGCTGAGTTTTGTTGCCTGCCTGCAGGAATAACATCCACCAGAGTTTGTGTTTATTTGCTTAGTAATAAAGTCTTCGTTTTAGTTTGGGTTTTTACACCTATGTCTCCTGGAGTCACTCTGTCCTCTGCCACTGGCTGGAAATCCCCCTCCAACAGGTTATGGGCCCAGTCCCCAGTCCTGAGTGGGCAGAGACAGAGCGTGAAAAGAACCCAGAGACTGGAAGCAACTCAGCGTTTCTCAAGCAGCTGGCTGTGTGAAGGCAGCGGCAGGGAGTGTCTGTTTGGGACCCGGAGCCGAACATTTTTTCAAGCCACGTGTGAGTAAGGACTGAGTGGAAAGCTGAAAGCTGGGTGGCGCCATGGCTGGACTTGGAGCTGGAGCTCAAGGGGGAGCTTCCTATTTTCCAGTAGAGAAACTGGGAGAGTCCAATTATATGTCATGGAGTTTACAGATGCAGGCGTTTTTAAAGAAAGAACAATGTTGGGCTGTTATTGTTAACCCTCCTGTAAAAGAGGAGGATGAAGAAGTAGATGAAGCAGACCAAAGGCTGGAGGACAAAGCCTATGCCAATTTAATTTTGAGTTTAGAGAAGTCTCAGTTATCTCATGTGCGAGACCTTGAAACAGCAAGTGATATTTGGCAAGCACTGAGAGCAATACATATTAGAGACACTGCTGGCAGCAAAATTACTCTAACGAGAGCTCTGTACCGAGCCAGACTAAGTGAGGGTGAATGTGTTTCAACACACCTTCAAAGAATGCGTGATTTATTTTCACAGTTAAATGAACTTGGGGAACATTTTTCTGAACAGAGAAAGGTTTATATTGTGCTGTCTTCACTTCCTGAGTCATGGGACAATTTAGTGATGACTCTGGAAGCAATCCCAGAAAGCCAATTAACAATGCTTTTCTTAACTGGGCGTTTGCTTGATGAGGAGGAAAGACGCCATGAGAGGAAGGCCACAACCCCTCACCGTAACTCCAGAAATGGGAGGCAGTCCAGTAAAAGATATGCAACTGATGAGGAGCGGCAACCTAAAGAGGTTGTAGACCACAGAGAGGAAGCAGTGTTCACAGTTAGAAGATGCTATCGTTGTGGGTCAACCAAGCATTTAGTATGACAGTGCACTGTGTCTGTGGGAGAAAATACAAGACAAGGGCGGCCTGCGTTTGCTGGGAAGCGAGGAGACAGGAAGAATCGAATCCAGTATGTTTCTGCAGCAGTTCGAGGCACCAGTCACGACGATGGACAAGACTGGATTTTAGACTCAGCAGCGACAAACATTTTTGTTAAGTCTGCACAAACCCTTGTAGAAAAGCAGCCTTGTAAATCTGTAAATGTAGTACTAGCTGATGGAACAGTGCATGAATCAGCTGGAAAGGGTAGTGTGAATATCAACTGTTTAAGTACCAAGTTTACCAATGTTTTATGTGTACCAAGTTTAGAAAATAATTTGCTTTCAGTTACAAGTCTTGTTAAGCAGGGATTTAAAGTAACCTTTTCTGGTTCAGGCTGTAGAATAGAGAAAGCTGGAAAAGTGGTTACAGCGTCACTACAAAATGGTTTGTTTGTTTTGAAAGACCAGTTAGTAAGTGAGTCTGGGGCATGTGTTAAAGCCTGTAATAGAGCCTTGCATGATGAGTGCCAGCATCTGTGGCATCGTCGTTTGGGGCATGCCAATTTCCGCAGTATTGCAAAAATGCCAGAATTAAGCAAGGGAATTAAAATGAAAAAATGTTCAGTTTTTCTAGACTGCAATACCTGCAAGGAGTCTAAAAGTAAGCGAGGGTCTTATCCTGAAAGTACTAGAATTAGCAAAAGGCCATTTGCTTTAGTACATTCAGACCTTTGTGGGCCATTTGCAGAGTCTGAAGGAGGAGCAAAGTTTTTTTTGGTTCTTGTGGATGATTATAGCCGGTATACTTGGGTATATTTGTTAAAAAACAAAAGTGAAACTGGTCAACTGATTAAGAATTGGGTCAACTATATAGAAAGGCAGTTTCCTTACAAAGTTACCCAGTTGCAAAGTGACCGTGGAGGCGAGTTTATGTCTGAAGCCCTCCAAGTTTGGTTGAAAAAGCGTGGTATTAGTCACCGTAAATCGTGTCCTTTTTCGCCTGAAGAAAATTCAGTTGCAGAACGCAAGATAAGATCTTTACAAACAATGCTAGATTCAATGCTATGTGATTCTGGCCTATCCAGAAAGTATTGGGGGGAAGGAATTCTGTGTGCTAACTACATACAGAACAGATTGTTTCATTCTACCATAAACAACACCCCTCATTTTTTGCTTTATGGAAAAAAACCCTTTTTGGACCATGTTAAAACTTTTGGTTGCTGGGCTTGGGTTCACATCCCAAAAGGACAGAGAAGGAAAGGAGAGCCCAAGGCAAAGAAACTTAGGTTTGTTGGCTATCAAACTTGGTCAAAGGGGTATCGTTTTGCACTAGGGCGTGGCAGAGTTGTAATATCAAGACATGCAGAGTTTTGTGAGCAAGATGGTTGGGTTCGTTTACATGGAAATTCAGAAGTTGTGTTATCTTCTGATGATACAGATAAATTTGTGAAATCTGAGGAAGAAAAGCCACAAATTAAAGAAAGTTCTGAAAGTGACAGTGATGAGGATTCAGGGGATGAGGATCCCAGTACACAATCTCCTAAAGCTGAACCAATTTCTCCTGAGCAGGGTGAATCAGAAGGGGAAGATAGTTCAGAGGGGGAGAGTGTTCAAGTTAGAAGGTCACAAAGAAGCAATAAGGGGGTACCTCCAGAAAGGTTTACTATACAAGAAGCTAAAACTGTTGATGTGAAAAAGGAACCTCGTGATTATGAGGAAGTTTTAAAGTTACCACACCAAGAAATAGTAAGGTGGAAAAATGCAATGAAAGCAGAAATGAAATCTTTAGCAGAACACAATGTCTTTACCATTGAGCCATTGCCTGAAGGAAAAAAGGCAGTGGGCTGTAGATGGGTGTATAAAATAAAACACTTGGCAGATGGTGATGTTAAGTACAAAGCCAGACTGGTAGCACAAGGCTTTACTCAAAGAAAAGGTGAAAGCTTTGATGAAACCTTTTCTCCTACTGCAAGGAGTGAAAGTGTACGCTTATTGCTAGCTCTTGCAGCACAACGTGGGTTTAAGGTAAACCATTTTGATATTGAAACAGCTTATCTTAACGCAAATCTGCAAGAAGAATTTTTTATGAATCAAGCGCCAGGTTTTGAGGCAGGAGAACAGAATTCTGTATATAGGCTGAACAAAGCAATTTATGGGCTCAAACAGTCAGCTAGAAATTGGAACGAGTGTCTTGATAATGCTTTAAAAAATCTTGGTTTTAAAAGAAGCTTAGCTGATAACTGCTTGTACACTAAAAGAAAGGGTGATAAACAAGAATTGTGTTTGTGTTATGTTGATGATTTGCTTTACTCTACAAAAAGTGACAAGCAAGTGGAAAAATTTGCAGAACAACTAAGAAAGGTATTTAAAGTAAGAGATTTGGGTCCAGTAAAAAATTATCTCGGTTTAGAAATTCAAAAAACATGCACGACTGGTAGCAAAGTTGGGAGTTGCTGTGTGTGATATGTAAATATGTTCTGTTCTGTTTAAAATACTATTGTTTCTGTTTGAATGAGAGGGGGTGTTAGAGGACATTCGGCACAGAAACATGTGTGTATACCTTTAAGAAGTTTCTGGGATTAATTGGCTGCAGGTGACCGTTGCTATAAAGGAAAAAAGCTGAGTTTTGTTGCCTGCCTGCAGGAATAACATCCACCAGAGTTTGTGTTTATTTGCTTAGTAATAAAGTCTTCGTTTTAGTTTGGGTTTTTACACCTATGTCTCCTGGAGTCACTCTGTCCTCTGCCACTGGCTGGAAATCCCCCTCCAACACTTGATGTCGCCCCAAGTGACTGAAGTGGCTTCTTCCCAGTCTGCACCTGGCGGTACTACATCTCTTTCAGGTGGTGCGTTACTGGCATCTCCTGTAGGAAGCTGGAAGTTTGGAGCCGGATTGGTCAGGCCATGATGCCAGACCACGCTGGAGAGCGAGTCACACACACCAAACTGGAACTCACAACAGACCTGTAGGGGTAGAAATAAAGCATAGCCCCGTCCCCAGGTGATCAGGGGCCACAAGGCCACGCCACTTCAGTTCCGCTGCAGATCAAGTAGCTGTTGATGAAAAAGGTTGTTAGCTCGAGGTCCTTGGATTTGTGGAGACGCCTGTCTGCTGGTGCAAGCCTGTCTGAATTAAAAGCAGAATGGTTAATTGAAAACAGCAAAGTGTTTAATTTACACTGGATTCTGCCTAGGGTCCTGAACTTCTCCCCATTTCCTAATTGGTTCCAAAAGTGTCTTCAGGGAGCAATTGGCACGTCCAACAAGCTCTTTAGAAGCATAGGGAATACTGTGGGTAAAAGAAATCCCACTGAAGGCCGGATTGCTGGAAAAGATGGAAACAATAAACTGGAGCATTGTCAGTTTTCAGGTGTTTGGCCTGGCCCGTAACAGCAATGCAGGCAATCATGTGCTGTATAACCTTTGAGCTGTCACTCAAATGAGCCCTGAAAAAGGTATGAATTGTGACATGGACTGCGGAATATGGTGTAAAATGCACAGTCCCTTTGCCACAATTGCAGTGCTTCTGTGCCTCTAGGAGTCACAGCATGTGGAAATTCCTGTGAAGTCATGGAGCAATGTGAGCAAGCCTTGAGATTAAGATTCTCATGCCCTACCGACTGAGCTATCCTGACCCTGGGCTTGCAGTAAAGGTAAATGGAATTGTTCAGCTAACGTTTTTTTCTGATAGATGAAAAAACATCATAACTTTCTGCCGGGTCTGTGAACAAAGCATTGGTTGCCAAGTTAGGCAGGGCAGCACCTGCCCACTCATTTCCTGCAGAGAGAGGCCCATGCAGGTTATGTGCACGGATGTGGTTTACCACAAAAAAAAAACTTACAGCATGCTGGCTGATTAGAAAAGAGAGAAAAAGACTCAATAAATTTCCATCTGTTCGATGCGTGATTTGAGCCATTGGCAATTGATGAATCAATTGATAGGCACATTGAGAATCTAGCACCAAGCTGAACATAGCAGTCAACTTTTCCCTTTTCTTGTGAGGAATCCTATTCGGAATAAGGGAATTTCCCTTAAAAAGGGGGGAAAGTTGACAGCTATGAAGCTGAAGGGAGTGGTTGGAAAAATTAATCATCAATAGAAGAAAGGCTGGGAAAGGGAACACAGAATTGGACAGGCATAAAAACCTCCTTAACTAGTGATTGATATAGCAAAACCTAACAGGGCATAACTATTGTATTCCATAGATGTGGTCCACCATGCATTAAGAACAGGTCAGGGTACAATATTTCATAAACTCAATGTGAACAGAACATTCTGGGATGGGTGAGAAAGGAATGCTTCAGCTTAGATGTTTGTACTCATGTGCAGAAGCAAATGTGTAGAAGCAAAGCTTCCCTTCATCTCCCCCTTTCTTTTCTTATTTGCGAGGTGTTACTATATGATTTCATGGTGAATAAGGCAAAAATACTTCGGGATACGTGGTTTGCCAGCGCATGCCCGAAATAAGTTCGCCAGGGAGGATGGGACAAAAAATACTTCGGGATACGTGGTTTGCCAGCGCATGCCCGAAATAAGTCTGCCCACATCTCCCTAATGTTTACTGTTGGTGCTGCCATTTCGCAAAGTAGGCAGCAATGATTTTGTTGGGTGGCTGAGGGGGAGAAAAAAGCTGAGCGCAAAGACGTATGATACAAGGAATACATTGGATAAAACATCATAACAAAATTAATATACATATTATAACAATGGCATATTGAAAGAGATTACGAAGCCAATTCAGGTTTGGCAACCAACCGGTTAGCCACTGGGTGAATGAGTCCCAGAGGCCAAAAAGTCCAACGTCCTGTTTAAAGTGGTGTGTAAGATTTTGCAAATGAGAGATTTGGCTTTGAATGGCTTTAGAATTATCAGTAATGTTGAAACAGCACATTTCATCCACTTGTTCACAGCCATAATGATGAAGCATCAGCAAATAATCGATAGCAGCACGGTTTTGCAAAAGTCCATGTTGGAGTTCACTCTGTTCTTTATTCAAAAGGTGAAGAGCTTGTGAAGTAAAATTTAAAGCGTTTGCTGCGGAACAGGCTAAAGAGTTAATGTTCCTACTATTCCGTACAGCCAATCCAGGGACTCCTAAGAGAGAAACAGCTAAAGAAATATATTCAGATCTACTGGGAAGAGAAACAGAATCGTCACAATCATTAGTCAATTCTATAGAGCGGCGATATCTAGAGTGGGACAGATGATGCTTTTTGGGTAATATGATGGACAAACGGCTTAAACAGCAAGGTGTGCCATGGCTAATGTTTGCTGGAATATAATTGAATGTATAGCCTGGACACGACCAGAACCAGCCTTCAGGCAGCTCTGTGTATTTATATACATAGGAAATATTTACATAATCAGAGCAATTAAAATTATCCTTGCCCATTTTCACACAGTTGGTTTTTGTGCAATTAACCATACGGGCGCAGGTGACATTAAAGGAAGCCACGTATGGGGTCAGTAAACCAATGGCCAAAGGTGGGCGTCGGCGCACTTGGTTACCCCAGTTGTGGTAACCGGAATAACCAAGGGTGTGGAGAGAATCATTTTTGGGTAAAGATGAATAAAACCAGGTATCATTTTGCAAATCAAGAGGGTCATGACAAACAGGGATAAGGCAAGAGCCAAGGATCTCACCTATTGATACCTGCTGGGTGAGGCAGAAGGAAGAAACATTAAGGGTCCTTGCAAAAGATTCCCACACATTTATTGGTGAGGAACCACCGCCATTAGGGGCGGAAGCAGAGAGGGGCAAAAACAAAACGCTGAAAATGAGCACTATCATGGAATTTATATTAAGGCAGGAAATGAGACACAGAAGCACATTATCAGGGGTTGCTTCCAGCTGATTTTCCTTTCTAAGCTGTTCAGCTTGAAATGAGAGTGATTTTATTTGGCAAGAAGTTAGATATACTGAAGACGGAAAGGCTGGACGGCTTGATTCACATAATATTGGCACATGGTAGGGGAATTCAGCATTCCTTGCGGTTCCAGTTGAGGGGGAATGCAAGCTTACTCATTAAATTGAATGGTAGCTTCTAATTGTTGTAGTAAGTCTCTGCCCCACAGATTGAGGTGGATTTTCAGCACACAGGGCTGGATGTATGCAATGGTTTCAGAGCTATCAGGCAGAGAAACAGGCAGCCACTGTATGCTTTTGGAAGAGGTTTGAGGTCCACCTACACCCCAAACTGCAGAGGCAGACTCAAGGGGCCACGTGGGGTCCCAGCAACTACTGGAAATTACAGAAATGTCTGCGCCCGTGTCAATCAAGCCTTCCAGAACTTTGCCATTCTACTTACGAATAAGTTTCTTTTCACCAATCCTCTGGACTACAGCTAACAGCTGTGGAGAGAGAGGAGAGAGCTCGTGCAAATTACTATCCATAATAGAAGCAGTAGGATGAGAAGGGAGCACCACCAAATGCGCCCAGGACTCACCCTTTTTTAACTACATGGGCATATGGCTCCAAAGTTGAACAATGATTGTGCCCACATAGTCAGGATCTAGGACTCCTGGAATAACCTGGGTTCCTTCTTTGGCCACAGAGAATTTGGGTAAAATTAAGCCTGCGACCTTAGGTGGTAGAGGGCCCGCAAACTGGGTGGGCATAAGCACAATTTCACCAGGTAAAACAGCGTCTTTGGTCTCTTGATTAATCAATTCAATGGTAAAATCGGAAGGCATATTTTTTGAAAAAAATTTAGCAGTGGAAACTAAAGGCGGAGGGCTCTCTATTTGTCCTGGCCCGAGAGTGGGGCCGCTATGGAGTTTCCCGGACTCCTGCATTGATTAGCCCAATGATAGCCTTTCCCGCATTTCGGGCATTTTTTGGAAGGCTTAGCCTTGTTGGCATCACCATTCCTGTTTGCCCCCCCGCCAGGGGCTCTGCATTGTTTAGCAAAATGACCTGGGCGTTTGCAATTGAAGCAATTGCCCGTAGGCTTGTTGCTAGCCTGGATTGCGCCGGCAAGCAAGGACATCGCATGACTCTGGCTGCCAACATCTGCACAGGCTTGAATCATGTCGGCCAGGTCATATTTAATGCGATGTATGATTGACTGCAAAGCCTTTTTGCAATCGGTGTTTGCATTTTCAAAAGCCATTTTTTTCCTCAACTCATTTTGAGCTGTGGTGTTATCAATCTGCCTAGTGACTGATTCTTTCAATCTATCTATAAATTGATGGTAGGGCTCTGAATGTTGTTGCTTAATATTAACAAAAGAGCTCAGCGGTTGCCCTGAGACAGGGACTTTCTGAAAGGCACGTTGTACACAAGTCGCGGTGCGACTGAAATGTAAAGGTGTCAACGTCGCCTGAGCTGTTATATTATCATACGGACCAGCGCCATAAAGTTGATTGGCTGAATGCTGTGGATCAGACAGGGCTGACGCGCTATGCTTAAATTCACTTTCAAAAACTACATACTGAGCCGGGGACAAAAGCATGCGCATCAGATCTTTCCAGTCTTGAGGTAGCATTGTATAACCATTTACTATTCCCTCTAGCGTTCCTATTACATAGGAGGATTTTAAACCAGAATCAGTAATGGCTTTCCTTAATTCTCTCATTACAGAATAAGGAAGCGTCTCATATAATACCTGCTGTTGAGCAGTGCCTGGGTTTGTATAGGTGATAGGGAAAGCAGACGGCATTTCACCAGCCCATTCAGACTCTTCCTCTAAGGAAATGAGCCCTTTCTGCCTAGCCAGAGAAAGCGCGGTGCACACAGCTCCTATAGGGGCTGTGGCAGGCGAAGGAGGGATGGGGGGGGGAGGATGTGGGATGAGGCGGTTGAGACGTAGGGAGGGGTTGGCAGGGTTGCGAAGGAGGCAAAAGCTTTGGGTAAGGTGGGGGATTGTCTGCAACGGCTAGAAGGGCAGGGGCCGAAGGAGATGCCTGAGGTCCTAATTTAGCAACAGCACCTGCACATTTCTGCCAAGTGAGCAGACAATGAATCGGAGCCCTCGGTTCTGCAAAGAGGGTTTTTCCAATCTTTTGCCAAGTTTCTACTTCCAAAGAACCAGTTTCTGGATACGAAGGGCACTGGCAAGCAATCTCGCATAGCAATCGTTCAATCTCTCTTAAAGAAATATGAACACCCGCCACCCGCTGTCTAACGAGATGGAGCAACTCCTTGGCATGCTCCTTTTGGAATTTAGTCAATCCCCCCCCCCCATACTCACGAAGTAGCGCGCTGAGACTTTTCCAGTCGAGTGAAGTATAGGGGCTGGCTGCGTAAGGGATCTGGCAATCACGTCGGGGTCACCAGATGTTGGGTTGAAATAATCGACAGACGAGTAGCGAGCGTCATGTGGGAGGCACCTCTCGAGCAAGTCTCGAGGAGTCTCTTTTATTGAATATTACATGCATTGCCACGTATGTGCTGGTTGCTGATTGGTTAACACAAATACAAAGCAAGGGTTGCATATAGACATTAATCATCAATAGAAGAAAGGCTGGGAAAGGGAACACAGGGAACACGGAATTGGACAGGCATGAAAATCTCCTTAACTAGTGATTGATATAGCAAAACCTAACAGGGCATAACTATTGCATTCCATAGATGTGGTCCACCATGCATTAAGAACAGGTGAGGGTACAATATTTCATAAACTCAATGTGAACAGAACATTCTGGGATGGGGGAGAAAGGAATGCTTCAGCTTAGATGTTTGTACTCATGTGCAGAAGCAAATGTGTAGAAGCAAAGCTTCCCTTCAAAATCAATGTGCCAATTTGCTCAATTTCTCTAGGACTCCATGACACCTCCCCTGTCCTCCATAATCCCTCAAGCAAGGTGTCAAGACCCTAATCCTGTCAAATCACTCTGCCAAGCCTTTCCTCTGGGCAATGCCAGGTGGCAGACCATGCATACATGGACCATTGTCTTCTCATCACCGGTAATCAGGATGTGCTTATCTGCGCATATCTCCAGCTCTGCATATTCCCCCCTCCCTCCTCCATATGTTAATCCTGTGTAACCCAACCTCTTCTTAATGTATTCATGATGTAATCTGTGTAACCCAACCTCTTCTTAATGTATTCATGATGTAACTGGGATGTATTTTGCACTGTATTCTGGGACATGGAGGGAAGTTTCAAAAGTTCATGTCACCCCTTTCTTGCGGTTCAATCTCGCCTTGAACCTGTTGCGCAATAAACTTGGATCTTCTGCAGTTTGCTCCTGTCTCCGGCTGAGCTCATTTTCCTCCGCAGGGACCCGCGGACTTAGTCCGACGAGCTGGGTGGCAGAGCAGCCTTGCACCCAGATTTTACCATAACAGATGGCGCCCAACGTGGGGCTTGTTGCGGTTCTCCCGTGTTGCTGACCGGGGGCCCTGAAATCTTCAACCGGCACCGGGCCATTTTGCCTGGGAAGATCCTTTGGACCCCCGGCCATCTTCCGGGCGGTAATCGAAAGCCCCAGGAGCTCAGCCGGGGAGCAAAGAGGGATCCAGCCGGCTTATTCATCGATCCCGGGATCATAATTGAAGACGCGTGAGTATAAGGAAAAAGGAAAATCCAGTGCACTGGTGGGTAGGGGGTGGAAATCTCCTGGCAGCTGAATTCTCTGCCCTCCTCTCTATCGCTCCTTCTTACCTTTCTCCTGGTCCGGTTAGTGAGAGAGACCGTGGACCGCCGCTCAACCCGAAAGGGGGGTTCTGAGCTCTATCTCTTTTCCTTAAAATCTCCAGCCAGCCACACCAATTGGGAGCTCGAAAGTAAGACGGAGAGAACCGACTTGAAAGACAGCCGACTCTCCGCAATGGGCATCTCAGTTGAAAGCAAGGGGTTGGAGCTCTCTTTCCGAACTCCCCTAGCGTCCTTGCAAGGGGGCAGGAAGGGGTCTTGCTTTCTGTCTCAATCCCAGCCGCACTGGTTGGTGCCACATAACATGTGTATCGTGCGTGAGCCCGCTTCCAAAAGCAAGGGGGATTTTCGGTTCAAAATTCTATCCAGGGATCACCCGATCTGGCAACACACAGCGCGGGCGTCCAGTAGGGCCCCTTTTCCTGAGATTGTGACGATAGGTAGGAGGTTGCCAGGAGGGATAGCCCAGGAGGAATTGGGCGGGATTTGGCAGAGTGGAAAGGAACCCCAAGTTTTGGAATAGGAAGGAAGGAAAGGAATAAAGGGAAACCGGATAGTTAGAGCTCACTAAAACCACTAGGAAGTTGCCAAGCAACAAGAGATAGAAAAAACCCTAAATAAACCCCTGTACGAGTTACCCAAATCCTAATCAACCCCTCTCTTTCTCCCTTCTCTATCCCAGACCCCCCCAAAAAAGAAAAACAACAAAAAAGCAACAACAGCAACGCATGCATATATAAAGGGGTACCCAGTCAACCATGTAGGAATGAAAATCACGGCAGACGAGCAGTAGGTGTGATGAGAGGCGTCTGGCCAGGGCAAGCCCTGGGAGCTCTCCTTTATTGAATATTACAAAGATTGCCACAGGTGTGCTTGTGGCTGATTGGTTGATACAAACACAAAGAAACTTGTTGCTGATTGGTTAACATAAGCACAAGGCGGGAATTACATGTGAGAGGTGGGAATTACATGTGAACATTAATCACCGATTAGATTAAAGGCTGGGAAACGAGGTTGGAACCAGACAGGCATGAAACCTCCTAATTAAATTATAACTGAAGATTGATATAGCATAAAACAATTACTAATGATTGATCATAACATGAAAGAATACAATAATCGAGTTCCGTAGATGTGGTCAGCTATGCATTGAGAACAGGTCATCATGAACTTAAGATGAACTGAGCAAGGAGGGAATGTCTTGGTGTTTGGAACAGGTCTGTACAGTGTGTGCAAAAGCAGGGAAAAGATTATAAGTGAGACTTTCCAGAATGCAAGAGCAAAGAAGCGATGCTTCCCCATAATGCAACAGTTATGTGCAGAGAGAAAACTTATGTGCAGAAAGAGAACTTATGTGCAGAAAGAGAACTTCCCTTCATCTCCCCCTTTCTTTTCTTGTTTGTGAGGTGTCCTAGGTAAATAAAGGCAAAAATACTTCGGGATTAGTGGTGTGCCAGCGAATGCCCAAAATAAGTTCGCCAGGGTCGATGGGACAAAAATATTTCGGGATACGTGGTCTGTCAGCGCATGCCCAAAATAAGTCTGCCCACATCTCCCCTAAAGTTTACTGTTGGTGTTGCCATTTCGCAAAGTAGGCAGCAAGGAGTTTATTGGGTGGCTGAGGGGGAGAGAGAAGCCGAGAGAAAAGACTTATGAGGCCAGGAATGCATTGGAGGAAGCAACAGAACAAAATCAATATACATACAATGACAATGGCATATTGAAAAAAACTACGAAGCCAAGTAAAGTTTGGCAACCAAGCGCTAAGCCACTGGGTGAAAGAATCCCAGAGGCCACAAAATCCAACATCTTGTTTAATGTGGTGTGTAAGATTTTGCAAATGAGAAATTTGGCTTTGAATGGCTTTAGAATTATCTGTGATATTAAAACAACACATGTCGGCCACTTGTTCACAGCCATAATGATGAAGCATCAATAGATAATCGATAGCAGCGCGGTTCTGCAGGAGACCATGCTGGAGTTCACTCTGCTCTTTATTCAGAAGATGAAGCGCTTGAGAAGTAAAATTCAGGGCTTTTGCTGCAGAACAAGCTAAAGAGTTAATGTTCCTACTATTGCGTACAGCCAATCCAGGAACTCCTAGGAGAGAAACAGCTAAAGAGATATATTCAGACCTACTAGGAAGAGAAATTGAATCGTCACAATCGTTAGTTAGTTCAACAGAGCGGCAATATCTAGAGCGGGACAAATGATGTTTTTTTGGGTAATATGATAGACAAGCGGCTTAGACAGCAAGGTGTGCCATGGCTAATGTTTGCAGGAATGTAATTAAATGTATAGCCTGGGCACGACCAGAACCAGCCTTCAGGCAGCTCTGTGTATTTATATACATAAGAAATATTTACATAATCAGAGCAATTAAAATTATCCTTGCCCATTTTCACACAGTTGGTTTTTGTGCAATTCACCATACGGGCACAAGTAACATTAAAGGAAGCCACGTACGGGGTTGATAAATCAATGGCCAAAGGTGGGCGTCGGTGCACTTGGTTACCCCAGTTGTGGTAGCCGGTATAACCAAGGGTGCAGAGAGAATCATTTTGGGGTAGGGATGAATAAAACCAGGTATCATTTTGCAGATCAAGAGGGTCATGACAAACAGGGATAAGGCAAGAGCCAAGGATTTCACCGATTGATACCTGCTGGGTGAGACAAAAGGAAGAAACATTAAGGGTTTTTGCAAAAGATTCCCACACATTTATTGGTGAGGAACCACCGTTAGCAGGAGCGGAAGCAGAAAGAGGCAAAAACAAAACACTGAGAATGAGCACTATCATGGAATTAATATTAAGGCAGGAAATAATGCAAAGGAGCAAATTCTCAGGGGTTGCTTCAAGCTGTTTTTCCTTTCGAAGTTGTTCAGCTTGAAACGAGAGTGATTTTATTTGGCCCCACGTCACTGGTCCATTACGATTTCCCCGCTTGCGAATGCTGGGGGGGCTGGACGTCATATCCTGGGTGATCTGTAGTTTGCGGTCGAACTGCGGTATTGGATCCGGAAGAGTCTGTCGCCACGCCATGGTATAGGCGGATGCAGCATGCGGGAACCCAGCGAGCACCCTGTGGAGTAGAAACTGCAGCGTAACCCTTCCCCCAGGTAATCAATTTTACTGGTTCACTCCATTCGTTGGAGGGTAATATCTTATAGCGGACCAGTGGGGCTGGGAGTATCTCTGTTTGTTGAAAATGTTTCTGCAGGCGAGTATAGGATTGATGATCCTGTATGGAAACATTCAAATGGTTGAGAGTAAAGAGAACACTGGCCAACCAGCCTTCCTTTTCGGAGAGCGAGGCTGGGACTCCGGCCTTTTTTTCCTGTCGAAGTAAAGCAGTTTTTAAGGTGCGATTGGCACTTTCAACAATCGCCTGGCCTTGAGAATTGTAGGGGATGCCAAATAAATGGCGGATATTCCAAGTTTCACAGAAGTGAGCAAAGGTTTTTGCACAATACGCTGGGGCATTGTCAGTCTTTAAAGAATGGGGCTTGCCCATAACTGACATGGTACGAACTAAATGGTTGCAAACATGCTTAACCTGCTCACCCCTTTGAGGGGTGGCCCAAATAAAGCCCGAGAATGTATCAATGCAAACATGTATGAATTTCCAAGGTGAAAAAGGGGCAAAGTGAGTTACATCCATTTGCCACAATTGGTTGGCTTCCAGCCCGCGGGGATTTACACCAGGGCTTGGATGGCCAATCTGATTAGAGCATTGAGGGCATTGCTGGATAATTGCACGTGCCGCTTCCAACGGAATTTGGAACTGGCGGCTAAGGGCTTTCGCATTTTGATGATGGGAAGCATGACTTTCAATAGGAGAAACAGGCAAAGCTCTAAGCAAGGAATCCGCTTTAGCATTGCCATCAGTGAGAAAGCCTGGGAAGGGTTGGTGAGAACGAATGTGCACCACAAACAAAGGGTGGGAACGATTAGAAAGGAGCAATTGTAAGGAAAGGAAAAGGCTCAATAAGTTGTCATCCAATAAAGGACTTACATAACTGCCTTGTAGGCGAGTTATGACATTTGCAACATAAAGACTGTCCACTACCAAGTTAAAAGGCTGTTTGGAGAAGTGGTGCAGAGCTTTGACAGCAGCTGCTAACTCAGAACGCTGGGCAGACTTTTGTGGAAGAGTGTAAAGGCTGTGCCATTCCTCATTTTGTTGCCAGGCAACCACCCCCCTGGAGGGGGCACCGTCAGTAAAGATAGTAAGGGCATCCAAAGGGACAGGAGATAATATGGAAGAAAAAGACAGGGAAATTTGTTTGCACATTTGCAGGCGAGGGTCTGCTGGGATATGGCAATCCACTTGGCCAACAAAATTGGCTAAAGCACACTGCAAATCCATACTAGCAGAAAGAGCAGTTTCCCATTGTTCTAAGGGCATTGGCACAATAATTTGGCGGCAATCAACGCCAAAAAGGCTTTTGCAGCGACGGCGTCCCTTGCTGATGAGCTGAGCAAGGAGATCCACTAAAGGAGTCACTGTGTTCTTTGGCGTATGATGTAAATACAGCCATTCAATTATATGAACTTTCGATGGGCCTAACTGAACAATGGCCACAAAGGGTTGGACAGTATCTGTCATTATGACCACATCGGGCAAAACATTAAGGATTGCTCGATCAACCCAGTGGAGACGCATGATTTCCTTTAACTGGGCAACAGTCTGCTGTTGAGAAGAAGACAGGGTGATCTTAGTACCAGGAGAGTGATGGCCTTTTAAAGCTGAAAAAAGCGGCCGTAAAACTTCAAGAGGGATTTTAAAATAGGGTCTTATCCAGTTGATATTGCCCAGCAATTGCTGCAACTGGACATATTTCATCGTTTTTGGAACATGAAGTTCAGGGACAATAGGAATAGAATAACTAGCTATCATTTTGTGTCCCAAATAATGAAAGGGAGAAGGCTCCTGGACCTTTTCTGGAGCAATTTTCAAACCATAAAGTGACAAACAATTTATCAAATCATGTTTCCATTGGGGAGGGAGGTGTGGCCCACTCAAAAGCACGTCATCCATATAATGATAAATTGAGAGGTGTGGATACTGCAAACGGAAGGGCTGAAGGGCTTGATTCACATAATATTGGCACATGGTAGGGGAATTCAACATTCCTTGCGGTAAGACCTTCCATTGGTACCTTTCTGTGGGTTGACAATTATTTAACACAGGAACAGTAAAAGCAAAGAATTTACGATCCTTCTCCTGTAGGGGAATGGAGAAGAAACAATCTTGCAAATCTATTATTGCCAATTGATAAGAATGTGGAATCACATTTGGATTAGGCAGACCACACTGAAAAGGCCCCATGGGTTCAAGGATTTGGTTTATTTTCCTCAGATCATGGAGAAATCTCCATTTTCCACTCTTCTTTATTTATGACAAAAACAGGGGTATTTTAGGGGCTAACGGAAGGTTCTATATGGTCTGCCAATAATTGCTCATTCACCAATTGTTTTAAAGCAAGCAGCTTTTCTCCTGTAATGGGCCATTGTTCAACCAATACAGGACTAGTAGATTTCCAGCTGAGGGGAAGCGCAAGCTTACTCATTAAATTGAATGGTAGCTTGTAATTGTTGCAATAAATCTTGTCCCCACAGATTGAGGTGGATTTTCAGCACACAGGGATGGATGTATGCAATGGCTTCAGAGCTATCAGGCAGAGAAACAGGCAGCCACTGTACGCTTTTGGAAGAATTTTGGGGGCCACCCACACCCCAGACTGCAGAGGCAGACTCAAGGGGCCACGTGGGGTCCCAGCAACAACTGGAAATTACAGAAATGTCTGCGCCCGTGTCAATCAAGCCTTCCAGAACTTTTCCATTGATTTTATACTTACGAAGAAGTTTCTGATGACCAATCCGCTGGATAACAGCCAACAGCTGTGGGGGAAAAGAAGAGAGCTCTTGCAAATTACTATCCATAATAGAAGCAGTAGGATGAGTAGGGAGCACCACCAAATGCACCCAAGACTCACCCTTTTTTAACTGCATGGGCACATGGCTCCAAAATTGAACCATTATTGTCCCCACATAGTCAGGATCCAGAACTCCTGGAATAACCTGGATTCCTTCTTTTGCCACAGAAAATTTAGGTAAAATTAAACCTGCGACTTTAGGAGGTAGTGGGCCTGCCAATTGGGAAGGCATAAGCACAATTTCACCAGGTAAAACAGTGTCTTTGGTCTCTTGATTGATTAAATCAATGGCAAACTCAGAAGGTGTATTTTTAGAAAGTTTGTCAGCAGCGGAAACTAAAGGCGGAAAACTCTCCATTTGCCCTGGCCCGAGGCTCTCTAATTGCCCTGGCCCGAGAGCGGGGCCGCAATGGAGTTTCCCGGACTCCTGCATTGATTTGCCCAATGATAGCCTTTTCCGCATTTTGGGCATTTTTTGGAAGGTTTAGCCTTGTTGGCAGCCCCATCCTTGTTGGCCCCCCGCCGGGGGCCCTGCATTGCTTAGCAAAATGGCCAGGGCGCTTGCAGTTAAAGCAATTACCTGTAGGCCTATTGGAAGCTTGGATCGCGCCAGCAAGCAAGGACATCGCATGACTCTGGCTTCCAACATCTTCACAGGCTTTAATCATATCAGCCAGGTCATATTTAACGCGATGGATGACGGACTGTAAAGCCTTTTTGCAATCTGTGTTAGCATTTTCAAAAGCCAATTTTTTCATCAACTCATTCTGAGCCGTCGTGTTATCAATCTGCCTAGTAACTGATTCTTTCAATCTATCTATAAATTGATGGTAAGGCTCCGAATGCTGTTGCTTAATATTGACAAAGGAGCTGAGCGGTTGCCCCGAGACAGGGACTTTCCGAAAGGCACGCTGTACACAGGTCGCGGTGCGACTAAAATGTGCAGGTGTCAGCGTCGCCTGGGCAGTTATATTATCAAACGGACCAGCACCATAAAGTTCATTGGCTGTATGCTGTGGGTCAGACAGGGCTGAGGCATTATGTTTAAATTCACTTTCAAAAACTACATACTGAGCAGGGGACAAAAGCATGCGCATCAGATCCTTCCAGTCTTGAGGTAGCATTGTATAACCATTTGCTATTCCTTCCAACATTCCTATTACATAGGAGGATTTTAAACCGGAATCAGCAATGGCCCTTCTTAATTCCCTCATTACAGAATAAGGAAGGGTTTCGTACAACACCTGTTGTTGCGCAGTGCCTGGGTTTGTGTAGGAAATAGGGAAAGCTGATGGGGTTGTGCAGGAGATAGGGAAAGCTGATGGCATTTCACCAGCCCACTCAGATTCCTCCTCTAAGGAAAGGAGACCTTTCTGCCTAGCCTGAGAAAGTGCAGCGCGGACAGCTCCTGTGAAACAGGCAGGAGCTGAAGCAAGCGAAGGAGGGGTGGAAGGAGGGAGGGAGGAAAGACGGGGGGAAGGAGTGGGCTGCTGAGACGTAGGGAGGGTTTGGCAGGGTTGCAAAGGAGGCAGAAGTTTAGGGTAAGGTGGGGGATTGTCTGCAACGGCTAGAAGAGCAGGGGCCGAAGGAGATGCCTGGGGGACCTGGGGTCCTAGGGGGACCTGGGCTCCTAATTTAGCAACGGCATCTGCACATTTCTGCCAAGTGAGCAGACAATGAATCGGAGCCCTTGGTTCTGCAAAAAGGGTTTTTCCGATCTTTTGCCAAGTCTCTACTTCCAAAGAACCAATTTCAGGATATGAAGGACATTGAAATGCGATCTCACAAAGCAATTGTTCAATCTCTTTTAAAGAAATATGCACACCCACCGCCCTTTGCCTAACCATCTGCAATAATTCCTTAGCATGTATCTTTTGAAGCTTAGTCAATTCCCCTCCCATACTCACGAAATAGCGCGCTAAGACTTTTCCAGTCGAGTGAAGTATGAGGGCTGGCTTGCTGCTTGGCTGCGCAAGGGATCTGGCACGTCGTGGGGTCACCAGATGTAGGAATGAAAATCACGGCAGACGAGCAGTAGGTGTGATGAGAGGCGTCTGGCCAGGGCAAGCCCTGGGAGCTCTCCTTTATTGAATATTACAAACATTGCCACAGGTGTGCTTGTGGCTGATTGGTTGATACAAACACAAAGAAACTTGTTGCTGATTGGTTAACATAAGCACAAGGCGGGAATTACATGTGAGAGGTGGGAATTACATGTGAACATTAATCACCAATTAGATTAAAGGCTGGGAAATGAGGTTGGAACCAGACAGGCATGAAACCTCCTAATTAAATTATAACTAAAGATTGATATAGCATAAAACAATTACTAATGATTGATCATAACATGAAAGAATACAATAATCGAGTTCCGTAGATGTGGTCAGCTATGCATTGAGAACAGGTCATCATGAACTTAAGATGAACTGAGCAAGGAGGGAATGTCTTGGTGTTTGGAACAGGTCTGTACAGTGTGTGCAAAAGCAGGGAAAAGATTATAAGCGAGACTTCCCAGAATGCAAGAGCAAAGAAGCGATGCTTCCCCATAATGCAACAGTTATGTGCAGAGAGAAAACTTATGTGCAGAAAGAGAACTTATGTGCAGAAAGAGAACTTCCCTTCACAACCAAGCATTGTGAGCCCTGCCAGTTTGATTAACTGGTGGTGTGTTTGAAGAGGCAAGGAGGCTCATAAAACCATGTGGGACCTTCCTACTAATTTCACTTAATGAAGCCAAAGGAAGCGGCCCAACTCCTTGCAATAACCAACTAAAGGATGAGAATATATATGTTTACATGTTGTCTGTTATGTGTGTTGTCTGTTAATACATATATGAGAATATGTATGTTTACATGTTGTCTGTTATGTGTGTTGTCTGTTCCTTCTGTCTCTGACAGACTTCCTTTCTTTAAACTGCAAGCTTGCTTCAAAATTTTAAATCTAAGGAAGCCATGCTGGACCTTATCAGTCCTAAATAAGACAAAATGAGAATGAAGTGTGCAAATGTTTACCCCACCTCTTGCTTTGCCGCAACTTTTGAGATTGTGAGTCTACAGTCTATTTTGGAATGTGAAGTTAACCTAATGTTTCTGCTGCAAAAGCGTAGTTGAGCACAACTGCTCTCTCAAGCTAAAATGCAGTGTCTGTATTTCATTAAGCACATGCCTATGAAAATAGGTGTTCCTTCTAAGAAAATTGTTAATAAAAGGTAGAAGCTTCGATAGACAACAATTGTCTATCTATACAGTCCAGTCCTGATATCAGTCTCAAAGATCAGCCAGGGTTTCCTGGCTTCTTATTGGAAAATGCCTCCCCCACTTGTTTCAGTCTCTTTCAGGTCCCCCCCCCCTTCTTACTTCCGCGCCGAGTGAATTTACTCCCGAGTAAGCTTCCTTCAACAAGGGGGGGGGGCACATTCTTTGCTAAAAGTACCCGACATCTCACTTTCCTATGTATCGTTATTTTAAAAAATCTTAATTAGGCGTACTATTCCTATGCAAGTTCAGAAACATTATTAACTTTTGTATAATAATAATAATAATAATAATAATAATAATAATAATAATAATAATAATTTATTTGTACCCCGCCCATCTGGCTGGGTTTCCCCAGCCACTCTGGGCGGCTTCCATAAAAACCAAAAAACACTAAAATATCATACATTAAAAACTTCCCTGAACAGGGCTGCCTTAAGATGTCTTTTGAATGTCAGGTAGTTGTTTATCGTTTTGACATCTGATGGGAGGGCGTTCCACAGGGCGGGCGCCACTACCGAAAAGGCCCTCTGCCTGGTTCCCTGTAGCTTTGCTTCTCGCAATGAGGGAACCGCCAGAAGGCCCTCGGCGCTGGACCTCAGCGTCCGGGCAGAACGATGGGGGTGGAGACGCTCCTTCAGGTATACTGGGCCGAGGCCGTTTAGGGCTTTAAAGGTCAACACCAGCACTTCGAATT
This sequence comes from Podarcis muralis, assembly GCF_964188315.1. Lineage (NCBI taxonomy): Eukaryota > Metazoa > Chordata > Lepidosauria > Squamata > Lacertidae > Podarcis > Podarcis muralis. Next base: position 19,777,948 of record NC_135674.1, read on the forward strand.
GTGCTCGGAAACGTACTGGGAGCCAATGTAGGTCTTTCAAGACCGGTGTTATGTGGTCTCGGCGGCCGCCCCCAGTCACCAGTCTAGCTGCCGCATTCTGGATTAGCTGTAGTTTCCGAGTCACCTTCAAAGGTAGCCCCACGTAGAGCGCACTGCAGTAGTCCAAGCGGGAGATAACTAGAGCATGCACCACTCTGGCGAGACAGTCCGCGGGCAGGTAGGGTCTCAGCCTGCGTACCAGGTGGAGTTGGTAGACAGCTGCCCTGGATACAGAATTGACCTGCGTCTCCATGGACAGCTGTGAGTCCAAAATGACTCCAAGGCTACGCACCTGGTCCTTCAGGGGCACAGTTACCCTATTCAGGACCAGGGAGTCCTCCACACCAGCCCGCCCCCTGTCCCCCAAAAACAGTACTTCTGTCTTGTCAGGATTCAGCTTCAATCCATTAGCCGCCATCCATCCTCCAACCGCCTCCAGGCACTCACACAGGACCTTCACCGCCTTCACTGGTTCTGATTTGAAAGAGAGGTAGAGCTGGGTATCATCTGCATATTGATGGACACCCAGTCCAAACCCCCTGATGATCTCTCCCAGCGGCTTCATATAGATGTTAAAAAGCATGGGGGAGAGGACGGAACCCTGAGGCACCCCACAAGTGAGGGCCCAAGGGTCTGAACACTCATCCCCCACCACCACTTTCTGAACACGGCCCAGGAGGAAGGAGCGAAACCACTGTATAACAGTGCCCCCAGCTCCCAACCCCTCTAGACGGTCCAGAAGGATGTTATGGTCGATTGTATCAAAGGCCGCTGAGAGATCCAGCAGAACTAGGAAACAACTCTCACCTTTGTCCCTAGCTCGCCGGAGATCATCAACCAGTGCGACCAAGGCAGTTTCAGTCCCATGGTGAGGCCTGAACCCCGATTGGAAGGGATCCAAATGGTCCGCATCCTCCAGGCGTGCCTGGAGTTGTTCAGCAACCACACGCTCAATCACCTTGCCCAAGAATGGAAGATTTGAGACTGGGCGATAGTTGGCCATACTGGCCGGGTCTAAAGATGGTTTTTTAAGAAGCGGTTTAATGACCACCTCTTTCAGCGGATCTGGGAATGTTCCCTCACAGAGGGAAGCATTCACCACCCCGCAGAGCCCATCGCCCAGCCCTTCCCGGCTTGCTTTTATTAGCCAGGATGGGCAAGGATCAAGGAGACAAGTGGTTGGTTTCACGCGTCCAAGCAGCCTGTCCACATCCTCGGGGGTAACGGATTGAAACTGATTCCATGCAACTTGACCAGACAGGGCTCTAGCACTCTCCCGCCCCAGCCCTGCTCCCACGGTGGTGTCTAGCTCCTTCCGAATATGAGTGATTTTATCTGCAAAAAACTTCGCAAAATCGTTGCAGGAGATCTTGGGGTCTTTACAAGGCCCCGGTGGTAAAGGTGGTTCCGTTAAATTGCGGACCACCTGAAAGAGTCTCCTGCTACTATTTTCTGCAGATGCAATAGAGGCGGTGAAGAAAGTCTTCTTCGCCGTCGCTATCGCCACTTGGTAGGCTCGACGTTGAGCTCTAACCTGCGTCTGGTCAGATTCGGAGTGAGTTTTCTGCCACCGACGCTCTAGCCGTCTCAGCGATTGTTTCATCGCCCTCAGCTCCGAAGAAAACCACGGGGCTGTCCGGGCTCCATGCAATCGGAGAGGGCGCTTCGGAGCCAGACAGTCAATAGCCCTGGTTAACTCCGCATTCCAGCGGGCCACCAGGGAATCAGCTGAAAGGCCATCAACATGGGATAAAGCATCCCCTACCACTCTCTGGAAACCATTTGGATCCATTAAGTGGCGGGGGCGGACCATCCGAATTGGTCCCACCTCCCTGCAGAGGGGAAGGGTCGCGGAGAAGTCCAGTTGCACCAGGAAGTGATCTGACCATGGCACTTCTTTGGTTTCACTTTTACTTAGTGTCAGATCACCCACGTCACTAGAGGTGAATACCAGGTCTAAGGCATGTCCATGACTATGAGTTGGGCCCAACTTATTCAGGGACAGCCCCATGGAGGCCATGCTTTCCACGAAGTCCCGAGCGGCCCCTTGTAAGGTCGTGTCGGCGTGGATGTTAAAATCCCCTAGGACAACCAAGCTAGGTGTCTCCAGGAGAACATCCGCCACGACCTGAAGCAGCTCGGACAGGGAATCCTTGGTGCAGCGGGGAGGTCGGTACACCAAAAGGAATCCTGTACTGCCCCTATTGCCCAACTTCCAGAACATGCACTCAGAAAGCTGGGTCTTCCCAGTAGGACGCCTGATGCAAACTAATGACTTCCTAAAAATCACTGCAACCCCCCCTCCCCGCCCACATGACCTGGGTTGCTGTGCGTAAGAGAAACCCGGTGGGCAAGCGGCAGCAAGGACAGGCCCATCTGCTTCCTCCAACCAGGTCTCTGTCACACATGCCAGGTCAAATCCTCCATCCACAATCAAGTCGTGGACGGTAGTGGTTTTATTCATCATTGACCTGGCATTACACAGCAATACCTTCAGGTCATGTGGGTTTCCCTTGTTGATTCCAGTATCCATCCGGTCAAGGCCAGACCCGGAGGCAGGGATAGTCTTCAAACAACGACTAAACCTGCCTCCTCGGTAATGACATGGTCTGGTCTTAGCGTAACTCCTCCTCCTGCCCATGATCACCAAGATTGGATGTCCCAGTGCTTCCGCCCCTGTGGAACTTGTCCCAGCCATCATGTTGGCTGGGGCCCCACTCCCAGGCAGCCTTGATCCCGCCCCTTAAAAACAAAACACAAACTATACAGAACCAATAAAACAACAGAAAACAAAAACAGAACAATTATACCAAAATTAATCCCCAACCAAATATCCATCCCACCCACCCACCCCCAACAAAGGAAAAAAAAGAAATACAAATTTAAATTGCCACCGACTGCTTGAGGACATTTTAAAACACATTAACCACTTGGAACAGGGAAGCAATTGCAGAACAATTCCCAGCTTCCCCAAAAGTTTGTTCCAAATAAGGGCCTGGGCCACGCCCCCTGGGCCAGTTGGAAAAGGCCTTGGAAGGGAGCAGGCCCTGCAGTCCTCACCCAGCCGATGGTCCGAGGCCTCCCCGCAGCAGGAGTCCCTTTATAGCTGGGAGAGAGGGCCTGGGCCACGCCCCCTGGGCCAGTTGGAGAAGGCCCTGGAAGGGAGCAGGCCCTGCAGTCCTCACCCAGCCGATGGTCCGAGGCCTCCCCGCAGCAGGAGTCCCTTTATAGCCGGGAGAGAGGGCCCTTTTAAATCAAATCCAGGGCTGTTTTTCTTATTTGTGAGTGGTTATATCAACTGAAATAATCCTATGCTTATAAAATATTCTCTCCCAGATTCTCTTCCTATCTTATCTTAGGAAAACTGTTCTTCCTTTAAGATCATTTATCTAGGAACTTGCACTCTTTAGTCTAAGGAAGTAAACTCTCACTCAAACTAGCTTCAAGATCTGTTAAAGGGGTTCTGTATAAAGTTGGGTACTTTTATTTTCCTCTTCCTTAGTACATGATAGGAGCATTGATTGTGGTCTCTTCCCCAGTTGTGCCTGTGTACATAAGTATGTGTATGTCTCTCTGGTAGTACAAATCTTGCTATGAACCCTGTATTTTAGGGTTGGACTAGATGACCCCAGGGTCCCTTTCAACTCTCCCAATTTGTGGCTGTGTGGGGGGCCATGTGTCTGCAAGCATGTGATGAGTTGAAATTCAGCCCAGCTTTGCTCTTTGTTTTAATGCAACATTTCAATAGTATAAAAGGTTTTGCTGAGACATGAACTCTGCACATGCACAGAGGCTAGATCGGCTAAAAAAAGAGAGAGAGAGAGAGAGACAAAGGGGGGGAGAGGAGGTTTGGAGAGCGTGGGCTGCAGGGAGAAACTTGTGTCCTTTGTGTCCTTTTGCTCCAGGGGCTACGTAAGACAAAAGGATTAAGCACTGGACCATCAAAAGTCAAGAGGCTACCAAGTTCCAATCTAACATTCAAGTTCCAATCTAACATTCAAAAAATCTTTTCACAGTTTTCTCACTGAGTTTGTCTCTTATCTGGTTTTGTTTTCTGAGTAGTATATACCTAGGCATTATAAGAACAACATTCCTGACAGAGATCTTCACAGGAAATAAAAATTCCCTTTCAAACAGGATACGAGAACCCTAAGAGAATTTGGACCCACATAAGCAAAATAATTAATAACTTGCCAATTGTGTTCAAATTAACAAAGGTTTTGTCCCTTCGTTTCTTCCACAGCCAAACTAAGCGAAGGAAATTAAATGTAAATGATAAAATGCTGAACTATGAGTTTGTATTTACAGCCTCCCAAGAAGAAAATTTTAGAATATTCTCTCCTTTCTTGACTATTAACTTCCTCCTTAAAAGAAACAAACAAACAAACAAACAAACAAACAAACAAACAAACAAACAAAAAACAACAACAACTAATTATGTCTTCAGATCCCAACCCCCCCCCCCCCCCCCCCGCAGGCCTATTTCCAAAGGATGCTTTGCGGGAGACCAAAATATTAAGACCATCTCCTCACCAGCTAAGCAGCCTGCCAATGCATCACAGTGGCCACAACAATTTCTTCCCATAAAAGACTTGAGAAACTGACTAACTGAATTTTGAAGGAAATGCCCTTGTGCCCAAGTTTGGAAATACATGTAAAAGCAGCAAGAATTTCTCAAGATCACATTATTGCCTCAAGATATGGTGTAGAATTAATAATTTGTATGTTTTGTGTATTATGTGTTATTATGTAGGAATGCTGAAATGTGTCTGATAGTGTGTTATCTCCACAAAGGGGGGACAAAATTTCTGTGTGTAATTGTTTCTGTATAATGTAGGGTACATAACTATGAACAACAGAAGGATATGGCTTACACCCCAAGTTTTTTCATGGAGGATTCTCATATATTACATGCTTTCCGATAGAGCAGGCTATATTTAGATTAAGTCAACTGATGATCAAATTTCCTTGTCCCACCTGGCACTCTGCAGAGTGCCAACCTTCCCTACCCATTTATTTATGTATTTAATGTTTTTCTATACACGAAGTTCCCAGAAAGAAATTATCTTTTACTATTTCTTTCTTTCTGTTCCAGAAAACTATTTCAAATCTCTTCTATGACTTCTCTGTATCTCTTGCAGATTCAGTACTGTCTTTAAGTAGCAATTGTTCTGTATTTATTTATTAATCTTGGTTTTCCGATATAGCTGTGAAATTAATCTAACCACAACCAAGTATTATTCTTGGAACCATATTTTATCAGGTAGCTTTGAAGCAACACTCTTTATTATTATTTGAGATGTTTTGATTAGAATGCCAAATGAAAATGGGTGTAGATCATGTCCCAAATTTTATTTATTTATTTGAGGACACAACTACCATATGTGGAATAAGGTTCCTTCACTTTCCTTACATCTCTAACATATTATTATTATTATTGATAACAAGAAACGTGTATATGCCTTGATGTAGCAGGAATGGTCCCTTAAAGAGTTAAATTGACTCATTTGGACAAGTGCCCTTTTTAAGAATGGTTTTGTTTTAACATATTGGTTTTGAAAAGTTGAGAACCATGAGGCAAGATAAATTCAAATTGGACTCTGTTGGAATTGGGCACGTGTATCCAGGCTGCAACTAGCTTTTGGCCCTTTAAGAGCAAGTGAACAACTTTCCATGAGTGCAAGACCAGAGCCTGCAATAATAAAACCCCATAGAAAGGCCAAGGCAAAGACATCTCTCTCATGATATGTCCAAACCTGTGCCAGCTATGGTGAATGCCAGGCAACATGGTTAAATGAAAGCCCTGAGGGGATTCAACAGGATGTGTTACTGTACCACTATGCCGGTGCGAGACCACAGAAGAGCTAGCTTGGCACCTGAAAACACAAAACGGTGGGGCTAAAAAGCAAACTGCATTTTTTCAGTCAGTAGTGGACCTTCCTGCTAAATGTAAAGCATACACCACTATTGAAAATGTTTCTCCCAAGAGCTAGAATGCCACAAGTAATTTAGTAACAAAATACAACAGGTGTTCTTTTTATGTAATATCCTATATCCAGCTATCTGCACTGCTATACTTGCAAATGACCATAAGAGGCATGGCTTGCAAGTCCCTTTCAGGTTTGCATAAACCCACACATCTGGTACGGTAGATACCAAGTTATTATTTAGCGCATATCTATATAACACGCGCGTACATTGTATTGGTCTGTGTTGCTCCCTCCTTTGCTGCCCTGCTCAACCCACCTCCTTTTCCATTAGAGCCTATTCCCACTCACAGGGCACCCCTACCTTCACCGAGATTTAGGGTGCGGAGAAAAGATTTGCAAGTTCTTACAGAACTTTAATGCAAATCTATCTCCGAATGGGGGACTGATACAGAAGGGGGGGGCATGGGGGCATGTCTTCTTCACCTCCTTCTTCGCTACAATATATCCATTTATTTCCCATTGTCAATGTCAAAAGGGACTAAAATCTATAAAATTCATAGAAAATCAACATGCCAATTTGCTCAATTTCTCTAGGACTCCATGACACCTCCCCTGTCCTCCATAATCCCTCAAGCAAGGTGTCAAGACCCTAATCCTGTCAAATCACTCTGCCAAGCCTTTCCTCCGGGCAATGCCAGGTGGCAGACCATGCATACATGGACCATTGTCTTCTCATCACCGGTAATCAGGATGTGCTTATCTGCGCATATCTCCAGCTCTGCATATTCCCCCCTCCCTCCTCCATATGTTAATCCTGTGTAACCCAACCTCTTCTTAATGTATTCATGATGTAATCTGTGTAACCCAACCTCTTCTTAATGTATTCATGATGTAACTGGGATGTATTTTGCACTGTATTCTGGGACATGGAGGGAAGTTTCAAAAGTTCATGTCACCCCTTTCTTGCGGTTCAATCTCGCCTTGAACCTGTTGCGCAATAAACTTGGATCTTCTGCAGTTTGCTCCTGTCTCCGGCTGAGCTCATTTTCCTCCGCAGGGACCCGCGGACTTAGTCTGACGAGCTGGGTGGCAGAACAGCCTCGCACCCAGATTTTACCATAACAGGTGGCAGGTTTTTCAAAGAAGTTACTGGCTGTTCCCTGCGACTGTAGGGCCATAAGAATATTATTCTATATATTATCCCAACCCCAACCCCCCTTTAAGGCTTGGAGGTTTTTTACACCAGCCAGAAGAGCAAGGCTTTTTCTCCTCTCTTAGATTTTACAGTGAAGATGGGCCCCTCTGAGGAATGTGTTGCTATGGTAACCCCAGACAAGGGGAGGCTGAAAAGGAGGAGGTGAACTGAAAAGGAGGAGGGAAACAGTGTAAGCTTACGTACAACCACAGGAAATGGCCTTTTATGGAGGAAACGAAAGCTATATTTTATTGCTATTCTTGTAAATCACATGTTTTACGGGAAAACATGTGTCTATGTATTCCATAAGGGTATAAAAGGGGATGGCATGCCCAAAAGGGGTGTGCAGACTCCGAGCGTGAGCTCGTCTGTACCTTTGTCTGGCAATTGCTTTACAAAAATAAAAACCTTATTGTCCTGCTGTTGTTTGACACTTTGAAGTGTCCCTGATGCTCCTAGTATCAGATAAGGAGAACAAAAGGAAGGTCCTTCATTTGGCGGCTCGTCTGGGATGCATGGACATCAAAGACGCTTGCAAAGGCAGGTGAAATATACTCAGAGTCGCAAAGTGATTTCATGCTCTTTATTCAGCTCATAGTGATGAAGAGGAATGAATGAAAGTCCCCTCAAAGTATCTGCTTTATATACATTATTTACACAATGGGCTGCACATGATTGGCTAATTCCGGAATTCTACTGTAAGCCAATCAGGTTGTGGATTCACTTCTATCTGGTGCATGATTGGGTAGTTCCTGCCAACCAATCATACTGCTGCATTGTTCTAGGACCAATCAGACTGCTGCATTCTGAATCCTATTGTTCTAGGACCAATCAGACTGCTGCCTTTTGGATCCTATTGTTCTAGGACCAATCAGACTGCTGCAGTTTGGATCCTATTCAACTCAGTACATAACACCCCTCCCCTCTAAGTTCCAGTCCTGCCCGGGAAGTCGCATTCATAGTCCTTGAGGTACGCCGGTGGCCTACGTGTGCGTTGCGGCCTGGGGTGTTCCCTGGTCCGAGGTTCAGGTTCTGGCTCGTGTTCCAAGGATGCTGGCTGTGATGGGGCTGTCTGGTCTGGCGCAACCGGCTCGCTCAGTCGTGGTTCTGGTTCCAGTGTCCTTTCGGCCTCGCAGGTCCTCTCTGTATTGACTGATTCTGCCTCTCCTGCTGGCCCCTCGTGCTCTATGGGCCTCACTGCCCCTCTGTTCCCTTGGGACTCCTCTGCCCTTTCCTCCTCCTGGTTTTCTCCCGGGAATCGTCGCCGTATCTGGTCGCAGTGGCGGCGCCAGCATTGCCCCCATCTGTTAGCACCTCGTACGACACGGGGCCAGTGACCCTGGTGACTGTGGCAGGTACCCATGCTGGGCCTGCCCCAAAATTCTTTGCATACACTGGGTCCTGGGCCTCGAAGGTCCGGGGGTTCCTGCCTTCCCCCACCACTACCTCATCCTGAGCTCTATCGGGGTGAAGGCGGTCCAATCTGATTGCAAGGCGCCGACCCATTAGTAGTTCAGCGGGGCTCCGGCCAGTCGTTGAGCTGGGGGTGCTGTGCTGTGCTAGAATGAATGTGGCAAGGCGGTACTCCCAATCCCCTTGCGTCATGCGGCGAAGGGTGTCCTTGGTGGTCCGCACCATGCGTTCTGCTTGGCCATTGGTGGCAGGGTGGAATGGCGCCGAACGGATGTGGCAGATGGCGTTCTGTGCTGTGAAGGTTTGGAATTCTCCTGACGTAAATGCAGTCCCGTTGTCTGAGACGAGAGTGTCAGGGAGCCCGTGGGTTGCAAACAGCCTGCGTAGTACCCGGATGGCTGCGGACGTAGAAGTGGACGGTACCAGTGTGACTTCCAGCCATTTGGTGTAGGAGTCCACCACTATGAAGAATGTTTTCCCCTGAAAGGGGCCCGCAAAATCCACATGCAGGCGTGACCATGGTGCTCGGGCGGACTCCCAGGACTGGACTGGGGCCCTTTGGGGATCTGGGCGGGATTCTTGGCAGGCCTGGCAGTGTTTGACCCAGGCCTCTATCTCTCCGTCGATCCCCGGCCACCACACATAACTCCTGGCAAGGGCCTTCATTCTTACTACCCCTGGGTGTGTCTCGTGTAGGGCTGTGAGGACCCTTTTGCGGAGGGGCTGGGGAACAACGACCCTGCTTCCCCATAACAGGCACCCCTTGTGGGCCGACAGTTCATGCTTGCGGGTTGTGTAGCCGGCGAATTCTGGCCCGGGGCTGCTGCTGGGCCATCCCCTCCACACCCAGTCCAGGACCCGGGAGATGACCCTATCTTTCTTGGAATGGTGTGCAACTTCTTGTGCCTGAATGGGGCGGTCGGGAAGCAGCTCCAGGCTCATAACCTCTTGTGCAGGTGCTGGGTCGGGGCCTGTTTCTGGTAGTGGTAGCCTGCTGAGGGCATCCGCATGGCCCATCGCCTTCCCAGGACGGTAAATCAGTGCATACTGGTAGCTGGCAAGGAAAATTGACCACCTGAGGACGCGAGGAGACAGCACTTGGGGGGTCTGCTTTTCAGGGGCAAACAAGCCAAGCAACGGCTTGTGGTCCGTCACCACGGTGAAGGGCCGCCCGTACAAGAAATCATGGAATTTTTTTACTCCCTTCACGATTGCCAGACCCTCCTTGTCGATTTGCGAGTAGTTCCGCTCGGTTGCGTTGAGTGTCTGGGAAAAGTATGCCACTGGTACCTCTCTTCCATCCGGGAGTTGGTGTCCCAGGACAGCGCCGATTCCATAGGGCGAGGCGTCGCATGCTAGCACCACCGGCAGCCTCTCGTCGAAGTGTGCCAAGACCGAGTTTGAGACAAGCAAGTCCCTGACTGCCTGGAATGCGGCCTCCTGGCGCTGGCCCCACACCCAAGGGGCCCGCTTGTCCAGGAGTCTGTGTAGGGGCTCCGCTACCGCCGCCTTGTGGGGAAGGAAGGAATGGTAAAAGTTCAATAGTCCCAAGAAGGCCTGAAGTTCAGTCTTGTTCTTGGGCGCTGGGGCATCACAAATGGCCCGTACCTTGTCCCCAGTCGGGTGGACCCCTTCTGCGTCCACCATAAATCCCAGAAAGTCCACCTGAGGCACTCCTAGTAGACATTTTTCCCGCTTCACCTTGAGACCCGCCGTCTGGAAACGGTGCAGAACGGTGTGGAGGCGGTCCTCAAACTCCTCTGGTGTGGGCCCGGCAATCAACACATCATCGAAGAAGGGGGTGACGCCAGGAATCCCTTTAAGGAGAGAGTCCATTAGATTCTGGAATATGCCTGGTGCCACGCTGACACCGAATTGCAGCCGCTTTACCCTGAATGCTCCTCTGTGCGTCACAATCGTCTGTGCCTCTGCTGTAGCCTCATCTACTGGCAGCTGTTGATATGCTTGGGCCAAGTCCAGCTTGCCAAAAAATTTCGACCCAGCCAGGGTGGCAAGAACATGGCTGACCACTGGCACTGGGTATGCATGGGCCGTGAGGACCTTGTTTATGGTACATTTGTAGTCTGCGCAGATGCGGACCGAACCATTAGGCTTGACGGGTGTGACAATTGGGGTTTCCCAGGGGGCATTAGGCACCGGCTCCAGCACCCCTTGCTCCACAAGCCGGTCCAATTCCTCGTCTATACGGGGTTTCAGGGCGAACGGGACCCGGCAGGCCTTGAGCCTGACCGGTCGTACTGCGGGGTCAAGCTGTAGAGCAATGGGGGGGCCTGTATACTGTCCCAATTTCCCATCGAAAACCCCCGGAAATTCCTTGCATATGGCGTCCACGTCTACTTGTAAGCTAGTGTGGTTCACCCCGGTGACGGCTAGCCCCAGTGGTCCAAACCATGCCAATCCCAGTAAGCTAATGTAGCGGCCCTTGACCACAAGCAAGTCCAGTTGCCGCGTCCGCCCTCGGTATTGCACCCTGAAGGTCCCCACCCCCATTGTGGGGACCTTACGTTTCTACTTTACAATCAGAGTGGTCTCTTTGCAGCCCCACCTACTGAAATGAATGACATCCCCTACCGATATATCAGATATACCAGAACCACAAAAGGTCTATGTTTTTGTTGTCATGCAACTGGAGTATGGAATTCCAAATGGAAGTATTGGCCCCAAGTTAAGTACCACATTGACAAAGGATGGCTGGGAAATTATACCCAATGCTCGGATAAATTTTGGCTTTGGGGTTCCCACAATGCCTCCTACCAGGGCAATACGACCTCGTCAGATTTATACCCATACTTTCCTCAGTACTCAGTTAATTTCACCGGACAAGGGTCCATTTGTTCTGGTTGGATGATTAAAGATCCTAACCTCTGGTTTCTATATGATGGATTGGCGACAAATTTCCACCCAGGAAATTTCCAGTGTGTCGGTGTGGGGGCATTCACCTTTCCGGTTGCAGTGGAGGTCAATCACAAGGTACCTCATCTTGCAAGCAGACGGAAAAGGGCGGCCCTAGGCGAACACTGTGAAGATGAAATTTATCTGACAAATTCTGTAGGGAGCGTTGGGGGTGGATTTATAGGATTCCTCTCAATGGGAATTTACCCAGGAGTAGTTTCTGAGCAAAATAGAAAGGCACTATTTGCTCTTACATGCAGGCTGGAGAAAACTATCAATGCCACCACCCATGTCTTGCGCTCCTTACAGTCAGAGGTTGAGGATTTGAACCAACTGACGATGACCCATAGATTGGTTTTGGACTACCTCCTTGCACGTTCAGGCGGTTTTTGTAAAATTGTCCCAAAAGGTCGATGCCAGGTTAAATTCCACGACCTCAACAAGACAATTGAGGACCAATTGGGAAAACTGCAGTCCCTGGTAGTTGACAACACACCCACTCAGAATCCCTGGGGGAAGATGTGGTCATGGATCCCAGGAGAGGGGTGGGTGCATGGCCTTCTGACCGCCCTAGCTATAGGAGGAATTGTTTTTCTGTTGTTTCTTTCTGTAATCCCTTGTTGTCTGTCTTTGCTTAGAGGAATGATAGCCCGCAATGTTAAACATCTCACTGACCCTCAGATTCTGGCAATATACCGAGCTTTGCCACCAGTGCCAGATGAGCCAGAGGAAGATGATGGTTACGAGCGAATGCATAGGGAACCAGTCCCAGTGCAGGAACAGGCCCCATTGCAGGAAGCAACGGTTTATTCTGATGTCCTGAGTGGTGTTCAAGCTCAGGAGTCAGATGAATCTTCTCTCTGAGCTTGAAAAGGGGGGAATGAGGCAAGGAAGAAGGGCTACCCCTATGCTATCCACATAATCAGTTATCAGAAACCAATATATTCAATATATATCCAAATATGCTTACACAAATCAAGGATTACAGTACTTATAATCCATTTTGAATCAAAAGGGAAGCTGTGCCTTAGCTAACTGCAAACTGCTTGAAACAGCAAAGTTAGGAGCCGACCTTTCCCCTAAACATCTGTGCACCCGGACAAGGGGAAAAGACATGAATCAGAGATTCTGGTACAAATTCCCCTCAGAACAGGCTGAATTAATCCACAGAACAGGAAGAGCAAAACCACAAAATGTCCAAGCTCCCTGTCCTGTCCTGTCATAACTAGGGGAAAGGTTAGACAGAGCGTCACTGCAAGCATCGGAAAGCAGAACTGGAATCCGGTGCTGACCAAGGCTTGACCAGGGGTCAGGTAGCGTGACAACCGCTTGCTGATTGGCTGATTCTCGCTGACAATATTGTGAGTCCCTCATGATTGTCTTATGATCCATGATTTGCTGTGATTTACTCAGGTATAAAGACCTCTGGATTTCTGTCAATCGGGGTCCCAGTTCTTTGGAAGATATTCCAACTGGGTCCTTATTGCCTGGCAATAAACCTCACCTTCTTATTCTCCAATTGCTGTCTGGCTGATCCTTATTTTAAAACTCTTCGCGAGTACCCACTTGCTTCACTTGAACTGCCAAACTTTCAGAGCTGTCAGATTGCAGGCTTTAACTTTGTTATTTTGAACTGATACATTCTGAGTACTATTGGACTAGTTGGTGGGAAACAACGTTGCCTGGCACTTTTATAGAAACATTGCTTAACAAGGATCAACTCTGCTGGTTACAAGAACCTGAAGGTCCTTTTGAAACTTTTGATTGATTGGACACTGTTAAAACTTTTAAGTTCTTGGAATAAGTTTTGGAAAAACTTCCTTTGTTTTCCCTAAGACACGGTTGAACTCCCCCTAGAGGATTTTGGAATTACAACTGTTTGAGACTTGTATTTTTCCTCTTTCTTCTGTTTCATTGTTTACTTTCTGGGCTTGTGGATTCCCATGGGACTTTACATAATTTGACCTTGATACGCAGACAGGAGTGGAATGAGCGGCACTGGGAAAACAAGATCGGCTAAAGCAAAGGCTAAACAATTAACGCAAACAACTTTGATTCCACAGCAGCGTAGATCATCTGTCCCTGCTGTTCTGGGGGCACAAGAGGAAGAAATTGAGCAGACCTTGCTAGAGGGTATGGCTGCAGGAAGATCCGCCTCAGTACTAGATCAAATCCTGGGAAAATTGGAAAGCTTGGATAAAAAGGCAGATGAACATTCGGCTAAAATTGATCAAGCCACAGCCAGTGTTAATAAATTGACTGAACAAGTAGCTCAGCACGCTCAAGCAATTGGGAACCTTGTTGAAGCTACCTCAGAAAATCGCAAATTAGCTGTGGAAGCTAGTCAAAAAGTTGAAGCATTACAGGAAGAAGTAAGGCCATTACACAAGCAGATTGGTGAACAGCAGGCCTACCTGTCCATGATCGAACTACGAAATAGGGAAAATAATCTCAGATTGAGGGCGATTCCAGAACTTGAACAAGGGGACTTAACTGATTATTTGACAAAAGAATTTGCCAAGTTTTGGGCCCTAGAGGAAGATAAGGATTTTAAAATTGTAAGTGCCTTCAGACTGGGAAGAGTGGCAAGGAAGGATAAACCTAGAGATTGTCTGCTTATTTTGAGGTCCAAGGAGGAAAGAGATAAAATATTAAGTCTACACTACGGAAAGTCACTTACAATTCAAGACAGGAGGGCAGAAATTTACAAATACATCCCAAAACAACTTTTGGACCTTAGATCTACATACACAGAGCTTGCTAAGTTGTTGAGGAGCAACTCCATTCCTTTTAGGTGGGAATTTCCTCAAGGATTATCCTTCACATTTAAAGGGAAGAAAGTGAGAATAAAAACTGCTGAGGACAAAGAAAAGTTTCTGAACGACTACGGAGAAGACCTTCAGAAAGGGATTTTTGGAATTCCAGGGCCTGGGCCTTTGTCGGTACCCACACCGTTGTCTATACACACACCTTTGGGGTCTGAAGACCAGAAGAAAGGAACGCCACCACCTAGTGATTAGCAGATTTGACCAGGATGTCTCTGCAGCTTCTTAGTTGGAATATCAATGGTGGTAACTCCCCGGAAAAAAGGAGAAGAATATTTCACGTATTAAAGAAAGAACAATTGGACATTATTTGCTTGCAAGAAACGCACGTGACTAGGCTCCATAGGAAAGTGTTAATTAATAAGAGATTAGGCCAAGAATTTATTTCATCGGACAGAGTTAAGAAAAGAGGAGTGGTGATTTATGCAAAGGAGAGCCTATCACCAAAATTTTTATTTAAAGATGAGCAAGGAAGAATCTTGGCAATTGAGATACAAGCACAAGGTGAAAAGTTTTTGATATTGGGAATCTATGCACCTAATGAGGGGAAATCAGAATTTTACAAGAAGCTGCATGAGACAATGCTGGACTATCTGGACTATAATAACATCATTATGATGGGAGATATGAATGGGGTGGTCTCCACCAACATGGATAAGTCACAAAACCAAAACTTGACAAAGGACGGCAGACTGCCTAAAACTTTTTTTTGAGCTAACTTTTTTTGAGCTAACTGACAATATGGACTTGATTGATATTTGGAGGACAAAGAACCCACTAGGAAGAGAAGGAACATTCTTCTCTGAAGCCCATCTGTTATGGACAAGAATCGACCAAATATGGATAACTAGAGGACTGGCACCGAGGACAAGAAAAGTGGAAATCTGCCCAAAAACCTGCTCCGACCATAACGCTATGAAAATGGAAATGAGGCTAACTCCAACTCCTTTAGATGGAAAATGAATGACACCTTGTTTAGAGATCAGGAAGTTATTAAGAAGGCCCAAAAGACTTTAAGAGACTATTTTGAAATAAACCTGAACACTACAGTGGAAAAAGAGTAATCTGGGACGCAAGTAAAGCTGTTATGAGGGGGTTTTTGATACAACAGAATACGATTAAGAAAAAAGCACAGAATGAGAGAAAAGACAAGATCTTGGAGAAAATAAGAGAAGGTGAGAAAAAGTTGAGATTGAAACCAAAGTCTCAGGAGATCTTGAGAGAAATTAAATTTCACCAAGCACAATATGCTAAACTGATAAATCAAGAAGTGGAGTGGAAAATTAAATTAATGAAACAAAAGACATTCGAATCAGCAAATAAATGTGGGAAGCTGCTAGCATGGCAGTTGAAGAAGAGACAAAAACTGAACACGGTGACAAACCTAGAAATCGAAGGGAGAAATATACAAAACCCCGAAGAAATTAGAAAGTGCTTCCAGAGATACTTTAAACAACTTTATACGCAAGGGCCGCAAAAAGAGACTGAGATTGACCAATTTTTAAAGAATGGGTTACCAAGATTATCTCAGGAAAAGAGGTCAATTTTAAATCATAAAATAACACAAGAAGAAATTGAAGGTGCCATTCAGAATATGCAACTAGGCAAGTCTCCAGGGCCAGATGGACTTACCTCCAAGTATTATAAGATATTGAAAGACTATGTGACACAACCACTTCTGGAGGTTTGCAATGAGATTTTGGAGGGGAAGAAGGCACCGGAATCGTGGAAAGAAGCCTTCATCACATTGATACCTAAATCAGAAACTGAAAAGACTCAACTTAAGAACTACCGTCCCATCTCGCTCCTGAATGTGGATTACAAAATTTTTGCTGACATTTTGGCAAGCAGATTTAAAAAAGTGTTAAATGAAGTAATTCATAAAGACCAGGCAGGCTTTCTCCCAGGTAGACATTTGTTTGACAACACTAGGAATATTATTGACATTTTGGAACTTCTACAAACGAATATTAATACAAAAGCAGTGTTAATTTTTATAGATGCGGAGAAAGCATTTGACAATATTTCATGGAAGTTCATGAAGAAAAATTTGGAAGGGATGGGAGTGGGACGGGGGTTTGAAAATGGGATAGAGGCAATCTATTCAGAGCAAAAAGCTAAACTGATAGTTAACAATGTGGTGACAGAAGAGTTTAAAATTGAAAAAGGAACACGACAAGGTTGTCCTATTTCCCCTCTGTTATTTATTTCGGTCCTGGAGGTACTTTTGAACATGATTAGAGGGGACCGGTTGGTGGAAGGGATACAGGTCGGAGCCAAACAGTACAAACTTAAGGCGTTTGCAGATGATCTGGTTTTAACATTACAGGAGCCAGAGTCTAGTACGAAAAGAGTTTTAGAATTGATTCACGAGTTTGGACAGATGGCGGGATTTAAATTAAACAAGCAGAAAACTAAGGTTTTGGGGGAAAATCTGACACCTTTGGAAACAGAAAGGTTTCAGAAGGAGACAGACTTAAATGTGGTTAAAAAAGTGAAATACCTAGGGGTCAACTTGTCTGCCAAAAATTTGAATTTATTTAAAGATAACTATGAAAAATGCTGGTCAGAAATTAAAAAGGATTTAGAAACTTGGACAAGATTGAAACTCTCCTTGTTGGGCCGAATAGCTGCTATAAAGATGAATGTGTTGCCAAAAATGTTGTTTTTGTTCCAGGCCCTACAGATTGTGGACAGAGTGGAATGTTTTGGAAAGTGGCAGAAAGATATTTCTAAGTTTGTCTGGCAGGGCAAAAAGCCCAGAATAAAATTTAAAATATTAACTGATGTAAAGGAAAGAGGGGGGTTTGCCCTGCCGGACTTAAGGTTATATTATGAAGCTGCAGCTTTCTGCTGGATGAAGGATTGGTTACTTCTTGAGAACACTGATGTCCTGGATCTGGAAGGGTTTAACAATGCTTTTGGATGGCATGCTTATTTGTGGTACGACAAGGTAAAGATTCATAAAACTTTCAAGAACCATATTGTCAGGAAAGCAATATTTAATGTTTGGTCAAAATACAAAGACTTACTAGAAAACAAGACCCCAAGGTGGTTGTCACCTATGGAGGCCAAGGCTCGGAAAAGACTCAATATGGAGGCCGAATGGCCGAAATATTGGGAAATAATGGAAAAAGTTGGAGAAACTTGGAGGTTGCAGAGTTTGGAGAAATTAAAGGGTAAAGTGCGAGATTGGTTACACTACGCTCAGATTAAGGAGGTTTTTAACATGGATAAAAAGATAGGATTCCAGGTGGAAAAATCGAAACTAGAAACAGAACTGTTAGAACCCAAGACTAAGGTACTTTCAAGAATGTATAACTTGCTGTTGAAATGGAACACACAAGATGAAACGGTTAAATCAGCTATGATAAAATGGGCACAGGATATTGGATATAATATTATGTTTGCTGACTGGGAAAGGTTATTGTGATGGGATGATGAGCTGCTTGTGCGTAAAATCCTAGTCCCTCAGAGTTTGATCAAATCCGCAAACCTCTGCCTACGACGGAGCCCCTCAAGCATGGCTCCGTCAGTCGCTAGCAGAATCCGACAGTGGGCGCTTACGGAATCTCTTCCAGCATAAAAGCTCCTTAACGGAAACACGTCTTCTGGACTCTCGGCGCGACAGTTTCCGGCGAGGAGTGGGTGTCCCTATAGGAGGTCTTGAAACCTCCCCACTGTTTTCGCTGGAAGTGTCTCTGAGCCATCCCTCCGACTCACTTTCCCTTGGAGTTCCTTCTCTCCCCCTGCTGGTTCCCTCTTCAGCTGCTAAGTCTCTCTCAACCTCAGTGAGCCCTTCCACCTCCTGTCCTTCCGATGGCAGTTCCCTGACATCCACCTCCCCTCCAGGGCCCCCTTCACCCCCTCCCGTCCCCTCCTCTATGGGCGGTGAGGAAGCAAAACCCCTGAAAGAACCTCCCTCATCTTCCGAAGTCTCGAACACTTCCCTCCACCTGTTGCTGTTCCTGGTCTCCCGGTACTCCTCGTCATCGGAGTCAATTCCTTCTTCCAACTCCGATTCCGTGAATCCTTCCAGTTCCTCTTCCTTGTCGGTGGTGCCGAAGTACTCCCTCCTGAACCTTGCTACAGGCTGAGGTTTCCTCGGGAACCTTTGGTGGAACGTTTCTATTAAGACCTCGTCATTGACATCCTCTGCAGTCACCCAGGTGTTTTCTGACTCCGGTTCCCCTTCCCACGCCACCAAATACTCCACCTGATTTCCCTTCCACCTGGAATCGATGATTTCCGCTACATGGCTGCTGCGTTCCCTTTCTTCTAAGGCTGGTCCCCTGGTGTACTCCCCTTCACGTCCCACCCTGTACGGTGACAGTAAAGACCTATGGAATACTGGGTGCAATTTCATGTGGTTGGGTAACCGGAGTTTGAAAGCCACTGGGTTGACCTGCTGAATGACCTCAAAGGGTCCCAATCTTTTGGGTCTCAATTTCTTACAACCCCCTTTGAACGGCAACCCTTGGGTTGACAGCCACACTTGATCCCCCACCCTTATGGTTTCACCTTCCCTTCTGTTCTTGTCTGCGTGCCTCTTATATTCTTCTTTGGCCCTTTCTAAGTTGAGCTGGAGCTGACGATGGATCGCTTCCATCTCTTCTACAAAATGTTCAGCCGCCGGGACGCTCCATTTCTCCCCTCCTCCCCCTGGAAATGCCCTGGGCTGACACCCGTAATTCGCCAAAAAGGGGCTCATCCCTGTAGACACATTCTCCGCATTATTGTAGGCAAATTCTGCCAGCACCAACTTTTCGACCCAATCGTTCTCTCTGTCATTGACATAACACCTCAGGTATTGTTGGAGGATACCGTTTGCTCTTTCCGCCTGCCCGTTGGTTTCAGGGTGCCGGGCAGTCGAAAAATTGACCTCCACGTGCAGTAAGCTCATGAGCTTCCTCCAGAACCTGGATGTAAATTGTTTGCCTTTGTCTGAGACCACCCTCAAGGGGGCGCCATGCAACCGAAAAATGTGTTCTACAAACAATTTCGCTGTCTCTTCCGCTGTGACTGCATGTGAGCATGCTACAAAGTGGCACATCTTTGTTAACAGGTCTACTACTACCATGATGGCTGTTTTCCCCTTGGACTTCGGCAGATCCGTCATAAAATCTATCGATACCGCCTCCCATGGCCGTTCTGGTGTGGGTAATGGTTCTAATAACCCTGCCGGCGCCCGCCTTTCCCCTTTGGCTCGCTGGCATTGGTCACACCCTCTTACATACTCCCTTACATCTTCCCTCACCTTGGGCCACCAAAATTCCCTGGTAACCAACCACATGGTCTTGTGTTGCCCAAAATGCCCCGCTGTGGGGCTATCGTGCAACTGCTTGAGTACTCTCCCCCTCAATTCTCCTTCGGGTATATACAGTGCCCCTTTGTAATACAATGCTCCATTTCTTTCCTCAAAGCCTCCGGGGCTCTCTCCCTCCCCCCTGAGACCTCTAAGCTTATCCTGGGCGTATTCATCATTTTCCGTTTCCTCTACCAGTTCTCTTTGCCCCACCAGTGCCGCCCCACACACCCAGCGGTCCTCTGGGATGACATGTCTCTCTTCGGTTGCTCCCTCCCCCTCCAAATACTCGGGTTTACGTGAGAGAGCGTCCGCCCTGACGTTTTCTGGGCCTGGCACATAACAAATTTCAAAGTGGAATTTGGAGAACTCCTGGGCCCATCTCACTTGTCGTTGGTTGAGCACTCGTGCCATTCTCCAATACTCTAAATTCTTGTGGTCTGTGCACACTTGCACCTTATGTTGTGCACCAATTAATAAATGTCTCCATCTCCGGAACGCTTCGTGAATGGCGAGTAGTTCTCAGTCATACACCGTGTAGTTCCTCTCGGATTTATTCAGCTTCCGCGAGAAGAAGGCACACGGTCTCCACTCCGACTTACTCTTCCCCGGTTGTAGAAGCACCGCCCCTACCGCCCGGTCTGATGCATCGGTTTCCACTCTCATAGGTTTTTGTAAATCCACATGCAGGAGTTGTCCTTCCGAAGTGAACGCCCTTTTCAGTTCTTCAAATGCTCGCTCCGCCTCCGCCGTCCAAACAAATTTCTTCTTGCTGCTGAGACAGTCAGTGATGGGAGCCGTCAAGTGGGCAAAGTTCTTGATGAACTTCCGATAAAAGTTTCCAAACCCTAGGAATCTTTGCACATCCTTCTTCGTTTTCGGTGTTTTCCATTCCAGTACCGCTTGGACCTTGCCTGGATCCATAGCCAATCCCTTGTCTGACAAGCGGTACCCCAGGAATTCCACCTCCTTGGTATGAAACTGACACTTCTCCAGTTTCACCCACAGCTGGTTAGCTTGCAGCTTGCCCAACACTTCTCGGACGTCCCTCACATGCTGCTCCTCATTCTCTGAATATACCAACACGTCGTCTAAGAAGGCTAAACAATTCTTGTAGAGCAAAGGTCCCAGGACGTGGTTCATAAACGATTGAAAACACGCCGAGCCTGCTTGTAGACCGAAGGGCATAACGAGATATTCAAAGGCTCCCAAAGGGGTGAACATGGTGGTTTTCCATTCATCCCCCTTCCTTATTCGTATCAGGTTGTACGCCCCCCGCAGGTCCAGTTTTGTAAAAATCTTTCCCTTCCTCACCCTAGTCAAAATGTCATCAATTCGGGGCATAGGGAAAGCCAGAGGTTCCGACACTGCATTTAGGGCCCGAAAGTAAACTACAAGCCTCGGTTTATCTGTGGTTTTTCTGTCCACAAAAAAAACTGGGCTGCCCCCCACCGCTCGGGACTCTCTGATGAAACCTCGCTTCAGGTTTTTGTCAATGAACTCCCTTAACTCCTGCATCTCCCTGTCTGACATAGCGTACAGCTTGCCCACTGGGAGTTGGGCCCCAGGGAGTAGATTGATTTGACAGTCAAAGGGTCTATGCGGCGGCAGTTTGTCTGCTTCCCTTTCGCTGAATACGTTGCTCAGATCTGCGTATTGTGGGGGCACCTTCCCTTTGTCCATTACTTCCATCCCTGCTAGGGTGACTCTGGCCCCTTCCGGAGCCTTCCCCTCTTTGCAGTGTTCTAGGCAATGCGCTGACCCAAAGGAGACCACTCTCTGATGCCAGCCCACTAGCGGATCGTGTAGCGCCAGCCAGCTCATCCCCAAAATAATGGGAGCTCCTCCCAAGGTGGCCACATTAAACGCTATCCGTTCGGTGTGCCTTGCCACCCTCATTATCATCGGGACAGTCTGTTGGCTAACTTCTCCTCCCAACAGCTCCCTCCCATCGATCGTGGTCACCTGCAAGGGGTTACTTAAAGGGATAGTCTGTATCTGGTGCTCAGCTGCAAACTCCTTACTCATGAAATTGCAGGAGCTGCCTGAGTCCAATAGCGCCTTGATCTTTAGTGGGTGTCCGTTTGGCAGCTCTAGTAACACCTCTATCACTAAAGCAGGTCTTGGAGGTTCCGGCGTGGGCACTTTCACTGCTCTTTGGCCTGGCTGCTGTGCCCCGACGGTGGCAGCCAGGCGTTGGCTTTTACTTGCTCCTTGACTTCCTCCTCCTTTTCCCCAACAGCTCCCGCCATCCCTTGCCATTCCTTTCTTTGTGGGCAGACTCTGGCAAAGTGACCTGGCTGTTGGCAGAGATAACATTTCTTGGCGCTCTTCCCCTCCTTCTTCCGCCCTTCACTGGGATTTGAAACTGCGCGCGCCCGCGCTGTTCCAATTTCCATCGGCTCTGCCGGCGGGAAAGGTGGCTCTGGAATCTCTAGAATGCGGAAATCCCTCCAACGTTCCCCTTTCCCTTCCCGCTTTTCCAAAGCTCTCGCCTCCTGGCGTGCTCCTATGGTCAGCGCGGATTTGGTCAGCTGGTCCATAGACTCCGCCCTGGGCGCCCGGGAAAGTTCGTCTTTCACCGCTGAAGAAAGCCCTTCTTCGAAAAGCATTTGTATGGGCTCCGCCGATAGATCCCACCCCAATTTATGGATCAACATGGTAAACTCAGTCCAGTACTCACGGACAGATCGGCTCCCCTGTTTGCAAGCCATTAACTGTCTGCGCACCACTCCCTGCTCAATGTCGCTGGAAAACATCAGGTCCATGGCGCGAAAAAACTTCCGCGTATCCTTTAGGATCTCATTATTCACTGCCATCAGGGGCCTAACCCAGTCTTTCGCCCCCGCTTTGAGATGGCCAATCACAAAAGCCACTCGCGACTCCTCGTCGGGAAAGTCATCAAACTGCAGATTGAGAGCATATTGCATCTCTGTCCTAAAGGCGTGATAGTTCCTGGGATCCCCCCCAAACTTCTGCACCAATCCTGGCACCTTTCTTGCGAGCGGGGTGGTTTTTCCCTTTTCTGCATCCTGAGCCCTCCTCTCCTCGAGCCTCGCCGTCTGCAGCGCTAGCTGGACTTCCAACACCCTGTACCTTTCTTCCAGGCTTGGACCCGCTCCAGCTCCTCCTGCTTCTCCGGTTTCGGCTGGGTTGCTCATGATGCCTCTCCCTGCACAAGCTGCTTTCAGAGACTTTAGGATTGCTGTGATGGGATGATGAGCTGCTTGTGCGTAAAATCCTAGTCCCTCAGAGTTTGATCAAATCCGCAAACCTCTGCCTACGACGGAGCCCCTCAAGCATGGCTCCGTCAGTCGCTAGCAGAATCCGAAAGTGGGCGCTTACGGAATCTCTTCCAGCATAAAAGCTCCTTAACGGAAACACGTCTTCTGGACTCTCGGCGCGACAGTTTCCGGCGAGGAGTGGGTGTCCCTATAGGAGGTCTTGAAACCTCCCCACTGTTTTCGCTGGAAGTGTCTCTGAGCCATCCCTCCGACTCACTTTCCCTTGGAGTTCCTTCTCTCCCCCTGCTGGTTCCATCTTCAGCTGCTAAGTCTCTCTCAACCTCAGTGAGCCCTTCCACCTCCTGTCCTTCCGATGGCAGTTCCCTGACAGTTATGGACCACCGGTGTAAAGTTTACGGCATGTAATGCCTTGAAAGAAAATATTATGAAAATGATATATAGGTGGTACATGACCCCAGTCAAGCTTGCAAAAATATACCACTTGCATGATAGTAAATGTTGGAAATGTAAGGAGACTGAAGGAACATTCTTTCACCTTTGGTGGACCTGTCCGAGAGTGAAGGCCTTCTGGGAAATGATCTATAATGAGTTAAAAAAGGTATTTAAGTATACCTTTCCAAAGAAACCAGAGGCCTTCCTTTTAGGCATTGTCGACCAGAAGGTGTTAAAGAAGGACAGAAATTTTTTTATGTATGCAACAACAGCAACAAGAATACTTATTGCAAAATATTGGAAGACACAAGATTTGCCCACACTGGAAGAATGGCAAACGCAACTGATAGACTACATGGAGCTGGCCGAGATGACTGGCAGAATTCGAGACCTGGGAAAAGAGGCGGCGGAAGAGGACTGGAAGAAGTTTAAAGACTATTTACAAAAACTTTATAAATTGTATGAATGTTAAGAAAGTGCATGAAAGGAAATAATATGGCATCAGCAGCCTAGATGAGAAATATATGAGAATAAGTGGAATGATAAAGACGAGATTTGAAGTAATGTTATGCCTAAACTAAGTAGTTAAATATTTGATGGAAACATTTAAAATTAGAGGCATAATGTATGAGAACTAGAACATAAGAATTGAAATAAGGTAATAAATTGCAGTTTATAATTTTTTTACGGAGAACGCAGGAAAGGGAGACGTGAGGAAGTCCAGATAGTTATGGGAAAAAATGTATGAAAGGTTGTGATTTCTTTCTTTTTTCTTTGTTATATTTTATGTTTTATATCTTTGTCTATCTATGTCTTCTTTGTTTGTTACTTAGTGGTGATGGTGTCTCATATGTTTGGTGATGTTCTTTTGTTAAAAACTTGCAATAAAATATTTTATATAAAAAAAAAAACAATTTACAATCACAGAAAATATACATTTAATGTGTCAAGCTCCAGGGTAAACAGTGTGTACAAACACACCTGTCCATTATAACAGAGGGATAAAACTAGAAATGCAGTCTTTAGCAAGCAAACAAATGAATCCAAATGCAGTATAGCTAAACAAAAAAGAAAAGAAAAGAAAATCAGTTATAGCTGTGCAATATGAAATAAAAAGCAACCACTTACCCCAAACACAACCCTTCACAGAACTCCCCATGACGCTGGAAGCTCAAACGTTTAGTGAACCCATCTGCCATGTTCTCCTGACTTGGACAGTGCTTCAGCCGTACCAAACCTGCCTGGACACTCTGACACACATTCTGGAAACGTATGTCCAAATGTTTGGATCTGTACTTAAACTGTCCAGACTCTGCCAACTTTAGACAAGGTTGATTATCTTCCCAAACAGTGATGGGCAAGCAACAATCCCCACAGATCTCCTGGACCAAACAATGGTAGAAGTCCAATTCCCTGCACAAATCAGACAATGCACTGAACTCAGCCTCAGTAGAGGAAAGTGCAATAAGACTTTGCTTCTGGGACTTCCACCCAACTAGAGATTCCCCAAACTTCACTACTAACCCAGACACCGATTTCTTGTCTCCAAGATTTGCCCAATCACTGTCAGTTCAGCACGTGAGCTGTGTGTCACCTTCAGCTGACAACGTGAGGCAAAAATCTTTGGTATCCTGCAAATACCTCAGCACTCTCTTGATGCCTAGCCAGGCACTGACACTGGGCTTTGTAGCCTCCCTGCTGAGCAGATTCACAGCAAACACTATGTCCAGTCTGCTCCACTGAGAGAGATACAACAGACTCCCTAGCGCTGACTGAAAAAACTCAGGGTTTTGGAACTCAGAACGATCCCCAATTTGACTGTCCTTCATGTAGCTTGTTTCCATGGGCATTCTGACCCCTGCACAGTCAGACATCCTGAACTTCTCAAGCAACTGCTCAATCTTGCCTTTCTGACTGAGCAAAAAGCTTCCGTTCTCAGACCTGTCTATCTGAACTCCTAGGCAAACCTTTATTGGACCAAGGTTTTTGAGCTTAAAGTGCTTTCCAAGCTCTTTGGCAAAACCTTGCACCTGTTTCCCTGTCTGTGACAAATGTATGATGTCATCCACAAACACCAGGATCAATTCCTGTGTCTCTCCTGACCCCTTCAGGTACAGGCATCTGTCTGCAAGTCTCCTTTGGAAACCCATGCTTTCTAAAGCATCATTCAGACACATGTTCCAATTTCTGGCCGATTGACTCAAGCCATAAATGGACTTGTACAGTTTCCACACAACACCTGGCTCATTGCCCTCAAACCCTGGAGGAGGTAGCATGTACAGATCCTCCTTCAGGTCTGAGTTCAAATAAGCCACATCTACATCAAAGTGGTGCACTTGGTGCCCTCTTTGTGCAGCTACTGCTAAGAGCATGCACAGAGTTTCACTCCGGGAAGTGGGAGCATACACTTCGGTGTAATGCAGCCCCTTCCGCTGCGTGAACCCTCTGGCTACAAGCCTTAGCCTTGTACTGTGGTTCTCCAGTCACTGTGGGCTTAATCCTGTAAACCCAGCGACAGCTCACGCCCTTGCCTGCTGGCAGCTTCGTGGTGGAGAACACACCTAAAGACCTCATTGAGTTCAACTCCTTTCCCATTGCCTCTTGCCATTTCCTGGCTTCTGCTTCAGGCAACTGTTGAACTTCCTCAAAACTCTCTGGTTCACACTGCACCACACCAACCCACACACTAGTGACCTCAAACCTCTCAGGAGGTATCCCTTTAGTAGTGCGTGTGGAACGTCTGAGCACTACCTCAGGTGCCCCCTCTGACTCACTGGGGCCAGCTAGTGTGTCCTTGTCATCAGAAGACTCTCCCTCTGACTTACTGCATCTCCTGAACTTCTGCACTGGACTGGTGGGAGATGAAGGCCCACTCTTTTGCTCTAGCTTAATAGCCTGTGGAGATGCCCTTCCCTGTTCCTGCTCCTGGTCTGAGACCTGATCCTCAGCAGCAGGTTCAGTGTCTACCTCTCCCTCCTCAGCAGAGTCAAGCAGACTCTCTGAGAGAATGTCAGGATTCCCATGGATCCGTGTCCACCCACTCTGCTCACAGAACTCAGCACTCCTGCTGACTAGAATCCTTGACTGATCACCTTCTGGATAGGCAAATCTCCACCCCTTTGTCCCAGGCTCATACCCACAAAAGATCATTTTCCGGGACCTTGGGTCACCCTTCCTGTGTTGGGCCTTTGGCCGTTGCTCCATCTCCATCTGCAGCTTGCAACGGGGCTCCTTGCGTGGCCTCCCACAGACCTTTGGCTGTTAGCCAGGCCTTAGGGCAGGAGCTCCAGCTGGCCTTGCTGCACCCACACACACAGGCACGACGTGACTGCTTCCATAACCTATTGAGTTAGATTGGCGTCCGGCACACTTCCCTGTGCCTCTGAGCCTTTGGACTTCTCCCTGGCTCCAAGCAGAGTTTCGCAGCAGCGGTGTGTGCCTTGTGTAGATGCAATAAATCACAGTCTGTATACAAGCTTCTTCCTAACCTAAAGAGGCTTTATTTATGCACAGCAAAGCAAAATAAATCAGCCGGGAGATCGAGCAGACATCCTCCTGGTTCATCAGTGGAAAACGAAAGAAAGTAACTCACACACAAAGAAAGATTCCCATATGTGAACAAGCCACACCTCAGTAGGCAGGGATGATACACAGAACTGTTTAACTCTGTAAGTTCTGATTCTCCTCACATGGTGTCCACCACAACGTTGTAGAGTCGACCCCCAGCATCTGCTTCTAGTGCTGTTGCTGTAGAGATATCTTTTTTTTATATATATAAAAATTTTATTAGGGTTTTTACATTACAAAATAGAAAAAGAAAAAATACAAAATACAAAATAAAAGTAGTTAAAAACAATCAATCTTTTCATCACATTATTTTTCATTTACTTGTTTCCCGGACCTCCTCGTACCTCCCTTTTTTGTATTCCAGTTCAATTTATTAGCTCAGCAGTTTCTTTCCCTCTTTATTCTACCCAGATCTTTAATCTTAAATTATTATAACATTAAATTTTTACTTATAAAAACCATTTTTTCATATTCTTTTATACCATTACAGCTAGAAACCACTTAATTTCAATCCAACATCATTCTAACATTCATTAATTTTACAGTATCTCTGTAAATAGTCTTTAAATTTCTTCCAGTCTTCTTCCACCGACTCTTCTCCCTGGTCTCGGATTCTGCCAGTCATTTCCGCCAATTCCATGTAGTCCATCACCCTCATCTGCCATTCTTCCAGAGTGGGTAAATCTTGTGTCTTCCAATACTTTGCAATAAGTATTCTTGCTGCTGTTGTAGCGTACATAAAGAAAATTCTATCCTTCTTTAACACCGATTGGCCGACTATGCCCAGGAGAAAGGCCTCTGGTTTCTTCAAGAAGGTATATTTAAATACCTTTTTCAATTCATTATATATCGTCTCCCAGAAATCCTTAATCCTTGGGCACGTCCACCAAAGGTGAAAGAATGTACCTTCAGTTTCTTTACATTTCCTTTTTTTTTTAAATAAATTTTTATTAATTTACATCCAAAAAAAAAACCAAACAAACAAAAAACATATTAGTTTCACATCAAATTTTTCACAACTTATTCCTTTTTAGGACTTCCTTCAGCTTTTCCGCAAATCATCCATAGTTATTATTTAAATTACGCATTTCTTAAATTTATATTGACATTATTCATATCTTTCTTTCTATTCCCTTTAGACAATATTCCTTAATTTTTCACAGTGCTTCTTTAAATCCCTTTAGTGTTATCTGTCCCTCACTTATATGTTCCAGATATTCCACAAATTTTCCCCAGTCCTCGATGAACTTTTGGTCTCTTAAATATCTGATCTTCCCTGTCAATTTATCCAGCTCCGCATAGTCTAACAGCTTCATTCTCCATTCTTCCACAGTCGGTATTTCCTGTTGTTTCCATTTCTGGGCCAGTAACAGTCTTGCTGCTGTTACTGCATATTGAAAAAATTTACAGTCCTTTCTTTTTATCTCGTTTCCTAATATTCCTAACAGAAAGACTTCTGGTTTCTTTATAAATGTATATTTTAGAATCTTCTTCAATTCATTATATATCTTTTCCCAGAAGTCTTTCACTTTCTTACATTCCCACCACATATGAAAAAAGGTACCCTCTTTATCTTTACACTTCTAACACTTATTACATGTCTTATACATTTTTGCTAATTTTACGGGTGTCATATACCATCTGTAAAACATTTTCATAACATTTTCTTTTAACGTCATACATGCAGTAAACTTTAAGCCTTCCCTCCATAGTTTTTCCCAGTCCTCAAATTGTATGTTATAACCCACATGTCTGGCCCAGTGAATCATTACCGACTTCACTTCTTCATCCTTTAAATTCCATTCTAACAACTTGTACATTTTGGATAAAATTTTACCATCATTATCTATAATTTCAGTCTGAAATTTAGAATCCTTGTCCGCATAGCCATATTCTTTACTGTCTTTCCTAAACATCTCGTTTATTTGGAAATAATGCAACCAGTCATATACATATTCTTTAACCTGCTCATATGGTTTCATTTTCCATTTTCCTCCATCTTTAAATAGCAGTTGACTGTATGTTGTCCACTTACTTCTCATATTAATTTTCTTTACACTCATAACTTCTAAAGGGGATAACCAGTGTGGCACTCTAGGTTCTAATAGGTTTTTATACCTATCCCATATTTCAATTAAAGGACCTCGGAAGATGTGGTTCTCAAAACCTTTATGGACTTTCTTTTTCTCGAACCATAGATACGCATGCCATCCAAATCTATTATCAAACCCCTCTAAGTCCAGCAATTCCTTATTTTCTAGTTTAATCCAATCTTTCAACCAGCAAAGGCATGATGCCTCATAATATAATTTCAGATCCGGCAGGGCAAAGCCTCCCCTTTCTCTTATATCTGTTAACAACTTGAATTGAATTCTTGGCTTTTTGCCCTGCCAAATATATCTTGAGATCGCTCTTTGCCACTCTTTGAAAATTCTGTTCCCCTTAATTATGGGGATAGTCTGAAATAAAAATAACATTTTTGGTAGCACGTTCATCTTGATTGTAGATATCCTTCCCCAAAATGACAATTTCATTCTTCCCCACACCTCCAGGTCCTTTCTTATTTCATTCCAAACTGGCTCGTAGTTGTTCTTATATAAGTCTATATTTTTGGGAGTTACCCATATTCCTAGGTATTTCACCTTTTTAACCGCCTCTATTTGTGTTTGCTGTTGCATTGTTTCTATTGCACTTTGATCCATATTCTTCACAATCATTTTCGTTTTCTTCTTATTTAATTTGAAACCTGCCACTCCTCCAAACTGTTCAATTTCCTCCAATACTTCTTTTACTGTAGTTGTTGGCTCTTCAATTATTATTACCAAGTCATCTGCAAACGCTTTAATCTTATATTCATTTTGGCTGATTGTCACTCCTTTTATTTTCTTACTTTGTCTAATAGAATTCAGAAGGACTTCTAATACCGTTATAAATAATAGTGGTGAAAGTGGGCATCCCTGCCTTGTTCCTTTTTGTATCTTTATACAACTCACGCTCTGTCGTGAGTTTGTGGGGAGGGCTCTTCCCCCTGCAAGCCCATTCTCCACCTGGGCCCGGGGGGCGGGGCCCACACTCACCACCGCCACAACTTTAAGGACACCGGGGCTGCTGCAGCAAATTTTTAAAATGTTTTTATATATTTTAAAGTTTTTTAAAGGTGTTTTTACTTTTTATTTTGTTGTACCACCATAAATGGTGTTTTTATCCATGTATTTTTATTTTGTTTTGTTTTATTTTGGGTTGGGTTGGGGTGGGATGGTTGTTGGGTGGGGTTGGGATTGGTTTTGTTTTGGTGTAATTGTTTTTTGTTTGTTTGCTTTTATATTTTGTAAATGGAGGCGAGTATGAGGCTTAGGATTCCTACTGTGGAGAGGCGAGGGAGGTATGGCGGTGGGGGCAGATGTCATAGGTGAAGGGGATCGAGATACGGATATGCTCGTACCCCTTCCAATCTGCGCCCCATCCCGAGGGACGAGGGTAGGGTGAGCAAGGATTACTCACCTCCGTCACTGGTGTTGTGCAATGCCAGGTCTATAGGCAACAAAACCGCCACCCTGCGAGATTTCTTCATCTCGCAGGGGGTCGACCTGGCTTGTGTGACGGAGACCTGGGTGCGCGAAGGGGATACTGTTACCTTACGAGAGATGGCGCCCCCGGGTTTCTCCGTCCTCCACCAGTCGCAGACTGTGGGCCGGGGGGGAGGGGTGGCATTGTTAATCCGGGAAGATTGTTCTTTCAGGGCTCTACCATCGCCATCGATCCCCGGCATTGAATGTGTTGGCCTAGTGTGGGGCTCCGAGGAGAGCTTGGCTGTCTGGCTGGTGTACCGGCCACCTAGCGCACCAGCAGCCACCCTGTCAGGCCTATTGGAGGCGGTGGCCGGCCGGGCCTTGGAGTTCCCTAACCTATTGGTATTGGGGGACTTTAACATCCATGCTGAGGCCACTCCCTCCTCACAGGCTCTGGACCTGGTGTCTTCCATGGCGACACTAGGGCTCTCCCAGTTTGTTTCGGGCCCCACACATCAAGTAGGCCACACGCTGGATTTGATCTTTGGCGTCGGTATAGATGTGATCATGCTTCCTTCGATGAAGGTGCCATGGTCTGATCACTACGCTCTGAAAGCCAGGATTGACGTTCCACCCCCACCCTGCTTAGGTGGCGAGCCGATTTGGGCTCGCCCGCAGAGGCTGATGGACCCTGATAGATTCCGTCAAGCCTTGCGGGACCTTACTCCCCCTGGCGACTCATTGACTGAGCTTGTTGAGGGCTGGAATACCCAGCTCCTGGCAGCCATCAATGAGATCGCACCTAAGCGCCCTCTGCGACCCCGCAGAAACCGGGCTCCTTGGTTTACCGAGGAGCTCCGGAAAATGAAGCGGGACCTCAGACGGCTAGAGCGAGTATGGCGGGGTGCCCGTGACGGAGCTTCAAGAACATCTTATAGGGTTTTTATGAAAACCTACGAGATGGCAGTGAAGGCCGCTAAGAAGTCTTACTTCTCGGCCTCCATTGCATCCGCCAGCTCTCGCCCAGCGCAATTATTTAGTATAATTCGGTCTTTAACGTCCCTCGAAGGACAGCCAAATTTAAATAACAATTTGACACACAGCTGTGAGGCATTTGCGAGCTTTTTTGCGGAGAAGGTCCTGTTGCTCCGCCATGACCTCCCTGCCAATTTGGATACAATAAAGGAACTGGAGGCCCCTCAACTGTCCTCTGGTCCAGTATTGGACCACTTTGACCGGATATCCCCAGCCGATGTGGACAGACTCCTCCGAGCTGGAAAGCCCACCACTTGTCCTCTCGACCCGTGCCCGTCCTGGCTGATTAGAGCGTGTCCAGACGAGGTGCAGGCCCCCCTGGGGGATATCATCAATTTGTCCCTTGGCACCGGGACATTCCCAGGGGAACTGAAGGAGGCAGTGGTGCGCCCGCTTTTAAAGAAAACATCATTAGATCCCTTAGATCTATCCAATTACCGCCCGGTTTCGAACCTTCCATTCCTGGGTAAGGTGATTGAGAGAGCGGTTGCGGAACAGCTTGGTAGGTTTCTGGACGAAACATCGGCTCTGGATCCATTCCAGTCCGGCTTCCGCGCTGGTCATGGGACTGAGACGGCTCTGGTCGCCCTAACAGATGATCTCCGCAGGCAGCTGGATCGAGGCGCGTCGGGGCTGCTGATTCTTCTAGACCTGTCAGCAGCCTTCGACATGGTCGATCACGAACTCCTGGACCACCGCCTTGCCGACGTGGGGATCCAGGGCACAGTCCTTCAATGGCTGCGCTCGTTTCTCTCTGGTCGGGGACAGAGGGTGGCGCTTGGGGGGGAATTGTCATCCCGCCACTCCTTGGTGTGTGGAGTGCCCCAGGGTGCGATACTCTCCCCAATGCTTTTTAACATCTTTATGCGCCCCCTTGCCCAGCTTGTCCGGAGTTTTGGGCTGGGCTGCCATCAGTATGCTGATGACACCCAACTCTATCTGTTGATGGATGGCCATCCTGACTCGGCCCCAGACACACTGATCAGATGCTTGGAAGCTGTGGCTGGATGGTTACGTGGGAGCCGGTTGAAGTTAAATCCCTCGAAGACAGAGGTCCTCTGGCTGGTACGGGACGATATGAGATTGAGGGGGCAACTCCCATCTCTTGCGGGGGTGCAATTAGTGCCAGCACCGTCCGTTAAGAGTTTGGGTGTAATCTTCGATACCTCCCTCTCCATGGAGGTGCAGATTGCAGCTATAACAAAGGCGGCATTTTTTCATCTCCGCCAAGCTAAGCAGTTGGCTCCTTACCTCTCTCGCCCTGACCTAGCCACTGTGATCCACGCGACGGTCACCTCCAGACTGGATTATTGTAACTCGCTCTACGTGGGGCTGCCCTTGAGACTGACCCAGAAACTCCAGCGGGTGCAGAATGCCGCAGCGAGACTCCTTACGGGGTCTTCGCTGCGAGATCACATTCATCCGGTGCTATACCAGCTGCACTGACTCCCGGTGGAGTACAGGATCAGGTTTAAGGTGCTGGCTTTAACCTTCAAAGCCCTATACGGCCTAGGACCCTCGTACCTACGGGACCGCCTCTCCTGGTATGCCCCACAGAGGAACTTACGGTCTTCAAATAAAAACATCTTGAAGGTCCCAGGCCACAGAGAGGTTAGGCTGGCCTCAACTAGAGCCAGAGCTTTTTCGGTTGCGGCTCCAACCTGGTGGAACGCTCTGTCGCAAGAGACAAGGGCCCTGCAGGACTTGACATCTTTCCGCAGCGCCTGCAAGACAGAGCTGTTCCACCAAGCCTTTGGTCAGGGCGCAGCCTGACTCCCTCCTTTGGCAATCTTTACAAAACTTTAGTTTATGGTTGCCATCAATTTGTATTTTAATTAATTTTTATAATGTTTTTATAATGTTGCATTGTTTTAGTGTTGTTAGCCGCCCTGAGCCCGGCTTCGGCTGGGGAGGGCGGGATATAAATAAAATTTATTATTATTATTATTATTATTATTATTATTATTATTATTATTATTATTATTATTATTATTATTTCTTCTGTGACTACATTATTTATAATCAGTTTGGCTTTTTGTTCTGTGTAAATTGCCCTTATTCCATTAAAGAACTCTTTGCCAACTTCCATATATTCCAAATTTCTCAACATAAAATCCCATGCTATATTGTCGAAAGCCTTCTCCGCATCCACAAACATCATTCTGGCTTGTTTATCATTCCTGGCAGACAGATATTCCATCATATTTATTATATTTCTTATATTGTCTTTCATCTGCCTGCCTGGAAGGAAACCTGCCTGATCCTTATGAATAATTTCTAATAATATATTCTTCATTCTCTTTGCAAGAATTCCTGCAAATATTTTATAATCCGTATTTAGCAGTGAGATCGGCCTATAATTTTTGACTTGGGTTAAATCTGAGTCCTGTTTTGGAATAAATGTAATATATGCCTCTTTCCATGTTTCCGGAATTTCTCCTTCTCTTAAGATGTTATTCATCACTTCCTTCAATGGCGTCATCAAAATAGGTTTCATTTCTTTGTAATAGCACGCGGTGAATCCATCTGGCCCTGGAGCCTTTCCCCTTTTTAAATCTTTTATTGCTTCTTTTATCTCTTCTATTTCAATTGGGGTATTCCGTTGTTCTTTTTTACCTGTCGGGATCTTCTGCACCTTTTTATCTTTCAGAAATCTCTCTATTTTCCTCAAATTATTTCTTTCTCTATTTTTATATAATCTTCTGTAATAGTCCAAGAACCCCCTTCTGATTTCCTTCGGATTGGTTATCTCTTCTCCTTCCAGTGTAATTTTGTTTATTGTATTCTGTTCCTTTCTTTTTTTAATTTGCCATGCAAGCCATTTTCCTGATTTGTTCGAAAATTCGAAGTTTCTTTGTCTCAGTTTTTTAATATTCCATTCCACTTCTCTGTGGAATGAAACTGTGGAATGGAAACTGAGCTTGTAAAGCTTTGATATTTTCTTTTATTTTCGAGCTATTTGGTTTCTTGATTAGTTTTTGTTCGTTGTCCATTATCTGCTTCAAGATTTCTTCTTTGCTTTTTTCTCTATTTTTATTTTTAATTGTGTTCTGCTGGATGAAGAATCCTCTCATTACTGCCTTGCTTGCATCCCATACCACTTTTGTCTTTGTACCTTTATTACAGTTGTCAACAAAATATTCTGTTAGCCTCTTTTGCGCTTTTTCAACAATTTTCTGGTCATCCAAGAGATAATCTTTCATTCTCCATCTAAAAGTTCTTTCCTCAAAGCTTTTCAATTCAAGTTCTATTGGACTATGATCGGAGATTACTTTCGGTTGAATTTCTATTTGTTGGGTTCTTGGAGTCAGCTCACTCGAAATCCAAATCTGATCTATCCTTGACATTGACTGATTCGGTTCGGAGTAGTAAGTGAATTGTTTGTCCAACGGGTGTCTAAGACGCCAAATGTCTGTCAAATTACAATTTTTTATCATTGAAAAGAAAGATTTAGGTAATTTCCCTTCTTTACTTGCTCCTTCTCTAAGTCTATCCATTTCCAACGAAACCACTCCATTCATATCACCCATTAATATAATTTTCTGGTCCATATATTCAAATAATTTTTCTTCTAGAGTTTTGTAGAATTCAGTCTTATTGCCATTTGGTGCATAGATCCCGACTATAATCAATTTTTCTCCTTGCCATTTGATTCGAACCGCAATTATCCTTCCCTCTTCATCTTTGAAAATTTGTCGGGCTTCAATTTTGTTCTTAATATACATAACCACTCCTCTTTTTTTCTCCTTATCTGAAGATACGAATTCATTTCCCAATCTTTTATTGATTAATTTTTTTTATGTCTTCTTGCCACATGTGTCTCTTGTAAACAAATAATGTCTATTTTTTTCTTTTTAAAAAACTGTTCAATTTTGTTCCTCTTCTTTTTTTCGTTCATCCCATTAATGTTCCAATTCCAAATTTTTAACGCCATGATGTCCAAATTTTAAATAAATTTTATTTATATTTCTATAATTTGGCTGTCTCTTCTTCCTCCTCCTCTTCTTCTTCGTCTGTTTCCTTTCCATTCTCTCCCTCTTCTTCCTCTGGTTTTAATTCTCCTGGTGTTCTTCCCTCTGCTCCTTTGGTTTCGTCCATATCTGATCTTAATTCCTTATACTTTCTCAAAAATTTCCCAGTTTCTTCTGGGTTTGTCAATCTGTTTTTTGTTTTTTTTATAAGATTTTTATTAAGGTTTTCAATTTTATACAAACAAAGCAAAAAAGTACAAAAACAAAAATAGAAAAAACATTAAAAACTCATACCGTTCACAACTTATTTTCAATAACATATTTCCCTGACCTCCTCATACCTCCCCTTCCTGTTTTCTAGTTCAAATTATTTGTTCAGCAAATACTTATCTCATAAAATTGTCACTAAATAGCACCTTATTTTTTATCCAACTTCCTGAAACTTAAACATTTACCTTAAAATAACCGTTTTTTCATAACCTTTTGTACCATTACAGCTAAAAACCACTTAATTTCAATCCAACATCATTCAACATTCCTTAATATTGCAATATTTCTGTAAATAGTCCTTAAATTTCTTCCAATCTTCTTCTGCCGACTCTTCTCCCTGGTCGCGGATTCTGCCAGTCATTTCTGCCAATCCCATACAGTCAATCAACTTCATCTGCCATTCTTCCAGAGTGGGTAAATCTTGCATCTTCCAATACTTTGCAGTAAGTATTCTTGCTGCTGTTGTAGCGTACATATAAAAAGTTCTATCTTTCTTTTCCACCAACTGGCCGACCATGCCCAAGAGAAAGGCCTCTGGTTTCTTCTCAAAGGTATATTTAAATACCTTTTTCAATTCATTATAAATCATTTCCCAGAAAGCCTTAATCTTAGGGCACGTCCACCAAAGGTGAAAAAATGTACCTTCATTTTCTTTACATTTCCAACATTTATTATCGGGCAGATGGTAGATTTTTGCAAGCTTGACTGGGGTCATGTACCACCTATATATCATTTTCATAATATTTTCTCTTAAGGCATTACATGCCATAAATTTCATTCCTGTGGTCCACAACTGTTCCCAGTCAACAAACATAATGTTATGTCCAACATCTTGAGCCCATTTAATCATAGCAGATTTAACTGTCTCATCCTGAGTGTTCCATTTCAACAGCAAGTTATACATTTTTGACAAAACCTTAGTTTTAGGTTCTAACAGTTCTGTTTCCAATTTAGATTTTTCCACCTGGAAGCCAGTTTTCTTATCCAAATTATAGGCCTCCGTTATCTGAAAATAATGTAGCCAGTCTTGCACTTTGTTTTTTAATTTCTCAAAACTCTGCAGTCTCAATCTATCTCCTTCTTGCTCCAGAATCTCCCAATATTTCGGCCATTTGGCCTCCATATTAAGCTTTTTCTGAGCTTTCGCTTCCAATGGCGACAACCACCTTGGGGTTTTATTTTCCACTAAATCCTTGTATCTAATCCAAACATTAAACAGAGCTCTCCTGACAATATGTTTTTTAAATGTTTTATGTGCTTTAACCTTGTCATACCACAAGTATGCATGCCACCCAAAAACGTTATTAAAACCTTCTAGATCCAAAATGTCTGTGTTCTCAAGAAGCAGCCAGTCTTTCAGCCAGCAAAACGCTGCTGATTCATAATAAAGTTTAAAATCTGGCAGGGCAAATCCACCCCTTTCTTTTGCATCAGTTAATATCTTAAATTTTATCCTGGGCTTCTTGCCCTGCCAGACAAATTTAGAAATGTCTTTCTGCCACTTCCTGAAACAGTCCATCTTGTCCACAATCTGCAATGTTTGAAACAAAAACAACATTCTAGGCAGTACATTCATCTTTATAGCTGCAATTCAACCCAACAAGGAAAGCTTCAGATTTGACCAAATTTCTAAGTCTTTTTTCACTTCCAACCAGCATTTTTCATAATTATCTTTAAACAAATTCCCATTTTTGGCTGTCATGTTAATCCCCAGGTATTTCACTTTCTTCACAACATTTAGACCTGTTTCATTCTGAAACTTCTCTCTTTCAGTCAATGTTAATTTTTTCTCTATAACCTTAGTTTTTGACTTATTCAATTTAAATCCTGCCACCTGACCAAACTCTTGAATTAGTTCTAATACTCTTTTAGTACTAGATTCTGGCTCTTGTAACGTCAAAACTAGGTCATCTGCAAATGCTCTCAATTTATACTGTTTAGCTCCGACCTGTACGCCTTTAACCAACCGGTCCCTTCTAATCATATTCAGCAGGACCTCCAGAACCGATATAAAGAGCAATGGGGAAATTGGGCACCCCTGTCGTGTTCCTTTTTCTATCTTAAATTGTTCCGTAACCACATTGTTTACAATTAACTTAGCCTTTTGTTCAGAATATATTGCATCTATACCATTCTCAAAACCTTGGCCTACCCCCATACCCTGTAGGTTCTTTTTCATAAAACTCCAAGAGATATTGTCAAAGGCTTTCTCCGCATCCACAAATATCAGGACTGCTTTAGTGTTTATATTCACTTCTAGCTTTTCCAAAATGTCAATTACATTCCTCAGATTGTCCGATAGATGTCTTCCCGGTAGAAAGCCCGCTTGGTTCTGGGTTTGTCAATCTGTGCCTCTTGCTTCTATACATGAATGAAATTCCTTCCCGGTACTCCCATCTGAATTCGATGTTATTTTTCTTCAACGTCTGTACCAATGATTTATAAGGGTCTCTTCGTTTGAGTAGTCTAATTGGTATGTCTTTGAAAATAATTATGAAATTCCCGTCTATATTCAATCTCTTTTCTCTATTCTTCTGTAAAATCATATTTCTCATTTCTCTATCTTTAAATGTAATCAAACAATCCCCTGTAAATCTTTTTGCTTTTGTTGTTTTCACTCGCATTCTGAATGCATTTTGGACAGTTTTTGCCATTTCTTCTACTGGTAGTTCCATCTATTGCGCAAATTCTGCTATCAGTTTCTCTTTAATATTTTCTCCTTGTATCTCTGGCACAGCTCTGAGTCTCAAATTCACCTCCCTCTGCCACAGTTCATTCATAGCTATTACATCCTTCATTTCCTCTTGTGCTTTGTTTAATTCCATCATATTCATTTTTATCTTTTCTTCTTCCCGTTTGACATCTTTCATTTCCAATCTTGTCTTCTTCAATCCCTCCTCTACAGATTGCGTTCTCCTGAACGCTTCTTTTATTTGCCCTTTCAATTCATTAACTGTTTCATCAATTTTTTTATCCATTTTTCCAATCTTATTATCCACCTGCTCTAGTTTAGACTCTAAATTCTTTTCACTCTGCTTAATTTCCGCAAACATTCTTAAAATATCTGCCTTAAAGTCTGTTTCTTGTTTTGACCCTTTCCTTTCAGCAGGTGTCCCCCCATCAGTCCCTTTCTTCGATGGGTTTGACATTTTACTCTAATTAGTCCCACCAATACAATAACAACCTCTTGCCAATCCCTCCAAATTTATCAATTTTTCACTTTCACAATTATTCAATTTCAGATTTACAATTATAATTACTCAGTCTTCAATTTCAAGTTTTTACCCTCTCGATATTAATAATCATTAAATTATAGATACCACCAAATGTCAATACAGGGTTCACGCAATGCCGTCTTCTTGCCTCCACTCAGGCTAATCCTCTTTATAGTATTATTTTCTTGATGGGATCCGACCAAAAAGAGAGGAAGATAAGATTCTCCAAGTTCAGGAGTAGTGTATATGATAAACGTCCAAGCAGAAAAGAGAAGAGAGGATAATTCAAAATCCACATTCACAGGTGGCAGAAGATAACACAGTTATAAATCCAAGATGCCTTAAATGTCAAATTTGTTTTCAATATTATATCCGACTTTCAGCAGCCATCAAACAGGAAGTGAAAAACAAGTCCCCCCCCCAAAAAAATGAGAAAAACAAGTTGTATTACTTAGTCCAACCACTAGAGGTCTTGGGGCCGTGTTGGTGTGGCGTTGTTACAGAAAGGACAAAAATATGTAGATATCTCCATCAATTAAGTCTCTTATATATCCAGGATTCCAAAAAACAAAAAAAGTAGGGGGGGGGGGAGTAGAAATAAGGATAGTTTACAACCGCCAAATAAACTTGCCAAAATGTACTTGTTCTTTAATAGTGTGTCTGTTTTACTATGCTTGGACGTTCTTAATGGCGTCGAAGCCTTCTCTTCCGTTTCACTGTCCTTTGTTCTTTAAAAGCGAAAGTGGAGAAGCACTTCTTTCTTCTATTTATGCCCTCCATTACACCAAGGGCTTCAATTTTAAACAAGTTACTCTTCTGTTCCCCCTTTTACTTTGATAATGTCTTTGATATAATGTATCCTCATAAACAGTTACTTTTTAGAAAAGTTCCTAAGGGAGAAAAAACAGTAACCGCTAAGGTAACTCACTTTCACTTTTCCGGCTCTGCAAATAGCACTGCGTCTAAGTTGATTTCGGCTGTCAGCTGAACTCCGCAAACTTCTCTTTTCTCTCCGGGACTTCCTTATTGTTAGACCTTCAAATTTATGATTAATTTAGAACCGGATTCCTTTAATTTGAGAGCGTAGCGCTTCCTCAGCAAGCTCGGGGCTTCGCTATTCGGAGGTAGATAATGGCTTCCCTCGACCCGCAGATCTGCTCCGCCGTTCTCTTCGCTTCTTTCAAAGCTACCTGACGGCCGGGCTGACCGCTTCTGGTCCCACCGGGAACCTGACCTTCTGGACACCCACCAGAGGTATTTTTGGGGGCCACCGCACCCTGTAGCACCCCTAATCCTCCAGAATAGCCCGGGATTTCCCTCACGGCAAAATCCCCGCTTGCGACGAGATCTTTACATTTCCAACATTTATTATCGGGCGAGTGATAGATTTTTGCTAGCTTGACTGGGGTCATGTACCACCTGTATATCATTTTCATAATATTCTCTCTTAGGGCATTGCATGCCGTAAACTTCATACCTGTGGTCCATAACTGTTCCCAGTCAGCAAACATAATATTGTGTCCAACATCTTGTGCCCATTTAATCATAACAGATTTCACCGTTTCATCCTGAGTATTCCATTTCAACAGCAAGTTATACATCCTAGACAAAGTCTTAGTTTTGGGTTCTAACAGTTCTGTTTCCAATTTTGATTTTTCCACCTGGAAGCCAATTTTCTTGTCCAAATTATATGCCTCCATTATCTGATAATAATGAAGCCAGTCTCGCACTTTGTTCTTTAGTTTCTCAAAACTCTGCAGTTTTAGTCTATCTCCATCTTGTTCCAAAATTTCCCAATATTTCGGCCATTTAACCTCCATATTGAGCTTTTTCAGAGCTTTCGCTTCCATCGGTGACAGCCACCTTGGAGTTTTATTTTCCAATAAATCCTTATATCTTATCCAAACATTAAACAATGCTTTCCTAACAATATGGTTTTTAAATGCTTTATGCGCTTTGACCTTATCATACCACAGATATGCATGCCATCCAAATACATTGTTAAAGCCTTCCAAATCCAAAATGTCTGTGTTTTCAAGAAGTAGCCATTCTTTCAACCAGCAGAAAGCTGCTGATTCATAATAGAGTTTAAAGTCTGGCAGGGCAAATCCACCTCTTTCCTTTGCATCTGTTAATATTTTAAATTTTATTCTAGGCTTCTTGCCCTGCCAGACAAATCTTGAAATATCTCTCTGCCACTTCTTGAAACAGTCCACCTTGTCCACAATTTGCAATGCCTGAAACAAAAACAACATTCTAGGCAATACATTCATTTTTATAGCAGCGATGCGGCCCAGCAATGAAAGCTTCAAATTTGACCATATTTCTAAATCTTTTTTCACTTCAACCCAGCATTTTTCATAGTTATCTTTAAATAAATTCCCATTTTTTGCTGTCATGTTAATCCCCAAGTATTTGACTTTCTTAACCACTGTTAAACCTGTCATGTTCTGAAACCTCTCTCTCTCAATTGGTGTTAAATTTTTCTCTAAAACCTTGGTTTTTGACTTATTCAGTTTAAACCCTGCAACCTGACCAAATTCTTGAATCAGTTCTAAAACCCTTTTAGTACTAGATTCTGGCTCCTGTAACGTCAATACTAAATCATCTGCAAATGCTCTCAGTTTGTACTGTTTGGCTCCGACCCGTATACCTTTAACCAACTGGTCCCTTCTAATCATGTTCAGCAAAACCTCCAGGACCGATATAAAAAGCAATGGGGAGATTGGGCAACCTTGTCGTGTCCCTTTTTCTATTTTAAATTCTTCCGTCACCACATTATTTACAATTAATTTAGCCTTTTGTTCTGAATATATTGCACTTATACCATTTTCAAAACCTTGGCCTACCCCCATACCCTGTAAGTTCTTTTTCATAAAAGTCCAAGAAATGTTGTCAAAAGCTTTCTCCGCATCCACAAATATTAAAACTGCCTTAGTGTTTATATTCACTTGTAGTTTCTCTAGAATATTAACTATGTTTCTCACATTGTCAGATAAATGTCTTCCTGGGAGAAAGCCTGCTTGGTCTTTATGTATCTCTTCCACTAACACTCTTTTTAGTCTTTTAGCCAAAATATCTGCAAAAAATTTGTAATCCACATTAAGCAGTGATATGGGACGATAGTTCTTAAGCTGCGTCTTTTCAGTCTCTATTTTCGGTACAAGTGTGATATATGCTTCTTTCCACGACTCTGGTGCCCTATTCCCCTCCATTATTTCATTACAGACCTCTTTCAAAGGTTGTACTAGCCATTCCTTTAAAGATCTGTAGTATCTAGAAGTCAGTCCATCCGGTCCTGGAGATTTACCCAATTGCATATTCTGAATGGCATCTTCTATCTCCTGTTCAGTTATTTTATAGTTCAACATTGATTTGTTTTCTTGAGAGATTTTTTGTAATCCATTTTTTTTTCAAAAATCGGTCTACATCGGTTTCTCTCTGTGGCCCTTGTGTATATAGTTGTTTGAAGT
Source organism: Podarcis muralis (assembly GCF_964188315.1). Taxonomy (NCBI): domain Eukaryota; kingdom Metazoa; phylum Chordata; class Lepidosauria; order Squamata; family Lacertidae; genus Podarcis; species Podarcis muralis. Next base: position 19,820,285 of record NC_135674.1, read on the forward strand.
ACCTCTGGAAGCAATTTCTGATCTCAGCTGGGTTCTGTATGTTCCTTCCTTCCACTTCTAAATTTGTAACTGTATTTAGTTTTTGTCTTTTTTCATTTGCCAAGCCAACAGTTTCCCACATTTATTAGCCGACTCGAATGTCTTTTGTCTCATTTGTTTAATTTTCCATTCAATCTCTTGGTTCATCATTTTCATAAATTGCACTTGATATAACTTTATTTCTCTCAAAATCTCCTGCGACTTGGGTTTTTCTCTCAATTTTTTTTCACCTTCCTTTATTTTCTCCATAAATTTTATCCTTCTTCTCATTCTGGATTCTCTTTTTTAGTGCATTCTGTTGTATCAAGAACCCTCTCATAACAGCCTTACTAGCGTCCCAGATTCCTCTTTTTTCCACATTGGTGTTCATATTTATCTCGAAGTAGTCTCTCAAGGTTTTTTGGGCCTTCTTAAACACTTCTTCATCTCTAAATAAGGTGTCATTCATCCTCCATCTGAAAGAACCAGTTGGTATTAGTTTCATTTCCATCTTGACAGCATTATGGTCGGAGCAGGTTTTTGGGCAGATTTCCACTTTTCTTGTCTTTGGTGCCATTCCTCTAGTTACCCATATTTGGTCAATTCTTGTCCATGTCATTTTGGCTTCAGAAAAGAAGGTTCCCTCTTTGACCAAGGGGTTCTTTGTTCTCCAAATATCAACTAAGTCCAAGTTGTCTGTCATCTCAAAAAAAGTTTTCGGTAGTCTACCATCCTTAGTGATTACCTGTCTTTGTGCCTTGTCCATATGTGTAGATACCACTCCATTCATGTCTCCCAGCAAAATCACATTGTAATCCAAATAGTCCATCAGGATGCTATGCAACTTTTTTAAAAAATCAGATTTCCCCTCATTTGGTGCGTAAACACCTACTATCAAAATTTTTTCTCCCTGTGTTTGAATTTCAATTGCCACAAATCTTCCTTGGTCATCTTTAAAGATAAATTACGGTAGTAATCTCTCTTTTGCGTAAATCACTACCCCTCTTTTTTTAACCTTGTCCGATGAAATAAACTCCTGACCAAGTCTTTTATTAATCAATAATTTCCTGTGTAACCTTGTTATATGTGTTTCTTGTAAACAAATCAGATCCAATTGTTCCTTTTTTAATAAATGAAACACAGATCTCCTTTTCTGAGGGGAGTTCAAACCATTACAATTCCAACTTAGTAGTTGCAGAGCCATGATGCAGTTACTATGCTTCTCCTCCAACTGCACCCAGTGCCTGTTCCTGTTCTGTTGGTGGTATCACCTTCTTCAAGCGGTCTTTTAATTCAGGAGGTAAATCTGGTGTATCCAGAGTTTCACTTACAAGTGCTTTTAACTCTCCTGCAACTTTCTTCTGCAGGTCTTCTCCGTGGTCTCTCCAAAATTTATCTTTGTCGTCCTCTGATCTTATTTTTATCTTCTTGCCTTTGTAACTAAAAGACAGGCCTTGGGGGAATTCCCACCTGAAAAAGATTCCGTTACTTCTCAGCAGAGCAGTCAAATCTCTATAATTGGACCTAAGGTCCAAAAGGTGTTTCGGAATATCCTTAAATATCTCCACTCTTGACTGATGTATTACCAAGGTCTTCTGGAAGTGCAGACTCAAGATTTTGTCTCTCTCCTCTTTTGTTCGGAGGGTGATCAAACAGTCTCTCACTCTGTTCTTTCTCCCTCCTTTTCCAAGTCTAAAAGTACTCACTATCTTGAAGCTGTCCTTCTCCAAATCTGGATTCCAGAAGTCTGCAAATTCCTGTGTAAGAAATTCAATCAAATTATCTTTCTCCAGTTCAGGGACCGCCCTGACCCTTAAATTTGCTTGTTTCTCCCTCAACTCAATCATAGACAATATTGATCTGTGGTCTTCAAGTTGTTTATGTATCGGTGGTATCTTCTCTTCTACAACGGTGGCTGTAGCGGTTGCAATTTCTTTTGCCTCATCAGCTGTCTTTCGTGTCAAAGTTGATTCCTGTAGTAATTTCTGAATAGTCTCAGTATTAGTATTTACCTTCTGTCCCAAATTATTAATGCTTGTAGTGTTTTGATTAATACTTGTGGTGTTTTGGTCAATTTTGCTCGATGCCTCGGCTACTTGTTTACTTATTCTATCCAAAGATTCATTTATTTTACTAAGTGCCTGGGCCAGGGCATCGTCAGCAGCCATACCTTTAGATTTAGGTTGTGCCAATGGGGTTGCTGTTGGCAAGCCAGCAGGGCCGGATGTCGAAGCTCTCCTTTGCAGCCCACCGTCTGTACGAAATACTCTGCCAGACCTGGTTGCTTGTAGCGAATCTATCTTGTCTTTCCCATCTGCCATAACCCTCCAGATAAAAGTCAAGGTCAGTCACACACTCAGAGTCAGAGTCTGTCAAGGCCAGTCACACACTCAGAGTCAGAGTTTGTTTTGAAATGGAAAATTCCCTTGGCCCAGCTGCAGTTGTAACAATTTCAAAGTTCCTCTAGGGGGACACAGTAGCAGCAACAGTCAATAATGTCTTAAAGTAACTAGCTTTTCCCTTTCGCCCCCCAGTCTCAAAAGGACAACAGTTTCTATTTCAATTATTTCCTGATACTTTGAAATCAGGAGAAGCCAGTCAATAATATTGTGTCTTAATTGTATCCTCAGACGCAGAGTTAACTGTCAAAAGAAAAATTACTTTCAGCAACAGCACGTTTCCCAATACGGCATTTTTACTGTTCACTAGGAGCCGGTCTCAGGGATTTGAGCAGTGGATTTTAGCTGCTCTTGCTCTCTCTTTTTGCAGGGAAATACAGTTCAGATCCTTTCCCCCCTCCTCCCCTGCATCAATGGGGGAAAATCGCTTGTTTGATGTTCGGATTGTAATCCTTAGGAACGTCCTTTGAGGTTTCCGCTTACAAGTTCATTGCTTTACTCCCTTTACAAGAACGGAAGGCAGACTTCCTGTTTATGCCTCTCCGCGTTCGGTGCCAAATAGTTTGTAAAGTTCCTTTAGTTCTGAAATTGACCTACTCACGGATCGTTGTTTTACAGCCAAATTTTCCAGGAAGAAGGCAGCGCTCTCCGGCAACGGCTACACGGCTTCACTCCACGGAAGGAGCAGACGACTCACAGCACAGCGCCACTTCCCCACTTCACTCCGGAGCCCTTAACTGGACTCCTTCGCCGATTGGGGGGGCGCAAAAGGTGCCCGCCGAGTCCCACGGTCACAGGCTTCACCCGCCTGTGATTTATGAAGGGTCCCCGCTGCGCCGTAGCGGTGCAGACCCGATTTCCACAGAGCCAGTCCCCTCCAAGTTAGAGGGAATCCGCCATTGCCGATGGCGCCACCCCGGAAGTCCGCTGTAGAGATATCTTTCACAGTAATCAGAGATGCAACAAGGCCTTTCACTTGATCTTTGTTCCAGTTCTTTTTGTTAGGATATTTCCGTTCCACCTTAAAAGGGAGCAGGCTTTGTGAGTCACAGAGTCTGCGTATTTCCTGTTCACAGGATGTTTCTGTTGTGTCTTTGCTTTCGTTTCTCTCTCTGTGCCCGAGACAACGAAGCAGGCAGTCATGTTTTCCTTGTTCTGACCAACGCTGAATAAAATTGTAAATAATGCTCTCCTGTGTGCAACCTTCTCTGTGCATTATCTGCTGATAGAGCGTGCATCAGCTCTGGAATGTGGCAAGCTATTTCTGGAGCTCGTGTCGCTAATTGCTGATACTGCGTGACTACGGGAGATCGATGGACGTCCGGAGGCGACGTGGAGTCTTGATGGATGATCAATCAATCAAAATGTTTATTCGGCCTTACGCCCATCATGAAACACAACACAACAAAACAAATCAAAACAAATCAAATCAAATAAAACAGCGGACTCGTACAAGCCACAAGTAGTATAACACAGTTCTCAACTCACAAGGACAGATATTAGCCATTCATAAGAAAAGTTTAAGATTAAGATTAAAAAATTTTAGGCACTACACTAAAATCAATATCTGATGTCATTATAGAAAATTCTTATAACTATCAATAATCAGCTAACATTCCATTCCGTCTCTTGTACGAGAGGACGGCTGTTAGGAATTTAGCAACCTGTAGGGTTATATATGGATCCACATCTTGAAGAACCCAGGCCAGCTGTAGGTCTACTGATTTGTCAGCCATAGGCTGGATTATGGAGTTTAGTATACTAGCACGGGCTGAAGTGTACAAAGGGCAGATAAACATAACATGATGTAGAGATTCAGATGTTTTCATTTCACACGCACACATTGAAGGGACTTGGTCCTTAGTGAATCTATGTCTCAGCACGTTTGTTGGAAAGACATTAAACCTAGCTCTAATGAAGGCATATCGGTGAGACGCGGCCATAAGCGATGTTAAGTAGGACGGAGCGCGGTAGATAGGGGTTATGCCGAAATTTAGCGGCGAGCAGACTCCACCACCAGCTACGAAATTTTGGTATAGCTCCACATCATCCAGCCTTTGATTTATACACCTTTTTGCCACATTTAGATCCAGTTTGAGCAATTCAGTGGGCGAGATCTCATAGGACAGCAATTTGGCATGGATTTTTCCTGACCACAAATTTGAGAAGTCATCTCGCCACATGCATTGAATGAGATAGTGGTTCGGGAGTTTATGCCATAGGGATATCCAATAAATCAAAACTCTCCTCCATATAACTAACTCCACTGAGGGGATCTTCATTTCTAAGCGGATAGCCGCATTACTTACGCATGTTGGTAATTTTAGAAGTCGGCGTAAGAATTGGCTTTGAAGTGACTCTAAAGGTGAGAGATTTGCAAAGGCAGCCCATAAAGGTGCAGCATAGGCCATTGTGGCCATCACTTTGATGCTATACACTTTCAAGGCCGCAGGGATGAATAAGGCCCCCTCAGAGTAGAAAAAACGGAGGAGGGAGTGTGATAGGGCTTTTGTCTTGTTTTGAAGATATTCAACGTGCGCTTTCCCCCCTAAATTATATTGAAAATAAATTCCTAAATATTTAAATTTATGTACTTGTTCGATTTTCGTGCCCTCCAGTTTCCATGAATAAAGTTTTCGACTCCTTGAAAATATCAGTACTTTGGACTTGGTGTGGTTGATAGACAGATGATTAGAATGGCAATATGTCGCAAAAATCTTTAGTGCCCTCCTTAAACCCACTCTGGAGTAAGAGAGAAGTACCGCATCATCTGCGTAGAGAAGTAAAGGACAGTGGTAATCTGCTATACGAGGGGAGTGGATAATTTTTTGTGAGACGGCTAATGGGTTCCTCATATCACTGATAAATAAGTTAAAAAGAAGAGGCGCTAAAATACAACCCTGGCGTACACCCTTATTTACTGGCACTGGGTTAGTCAGATCTCCAGCAGGGGATAATCTCACCCTGGCCACGGACCCGGCATGAAGTTGGGAGATAAGCCACAATAGCCTTCTATCTATTCCCCAACAGGCAAGTTTATCCCATAGTAATTTCCTCGGAATACTATCAAACGCAGCTTTCAGATCTATGAAAGCTGCGCAGAGTTGGCCCCGTCGAGGTGTCGAGTATTTCCGGGCTAAGTGATAAAGAATAATTGCCTGGTCTGTTGTGGATCGGTTTAATCTAAATCCAGCTTGCTCATGTCCAATCAGGTCAGCCTCAACTGACCACTTCATCAGCCTTGCCAGCAAAAAACGGGCATATATTTTCCCAATGGACGATAGCAGACTGATATTCCGATAATTCCCTGGGTCACCGGGAGGGCCTTTTTTGTAGATAGGAATTATAATGGCCTCCTTCCACGTTACTGGTATTAAGCCCGTGGCATTTATTGTGTCGAATGTTTTAGCTAAAATCCCTGCCCACCATGCAGAATGAAGCTTTATAGCCTCAACAGGGACCAAATCTGGCCCAGGGGCCTTACCAGTTTTCAGCTCAGCTATCAATTCTAGGATTTCAGCAGGGTCGGTATTAGGCCAGACGGGAAGGGGATTAGAAGGTCTCCAATGAGTGGCTGGAGCTTCTGCCACTGAGAAATATTTTCTCAGGAACTGCTCCCATGTAGGGGCCGGGATCATCGTTAAGGGATATTTCGTGTTACTTCCCTTTATTAAGGACCAAAATTTCCGGGAGTTATGAGATTTTGAGGCAGAAATTATAGTCTGCCAACGATTTAAGTGCCACTCCCGTTTGGCCGATTTCTGGGCCTGTTTGTATGCTTTTTTAGCCAGGGAATAAGATGGAGGTAAGGCCGGAGCGCCGGGAAGTTTATAGTCATTATATATTGTATGTAGATGGAGTCTGGCTAGTTTGCAAGCAGAGTTGAACCAAGGGGCGACAAATTTAAAATAATCGTTTTTAGCTCCATAGGTTGTAGAAGTAAAAAAGCGAGTTAAAACGTCTATCAGGCGAGAAAAACAATTCATACAGGTAATAGGATCACGCGGGACTATTCTCCCTGGCAGTATCCCAACACTTTTCTGGATCTCTTGAAATGAGCAACAATCATCAGTCGTAAATTGGCTGCTGCTCAATTGTTGCATGGCAATACCCGCCCCCTCCCACAGATGGGTAAATAAAGACACGGACAACAGAATTTAGGTTAATGGGCGAAAAATGGCCACAACTTTATTGATTACAGGTAAGAGCGGTATTGGCCTTAGGCATTGGCCCTAACAGACTATCCGGTTCTAACCGGGAAGGGTTAAACACCAGCAGGGGGAGCCCCCCGAGATGCACATCCGTAGGCGCTCCCCGAGGGGTTACCGCTCGGGAGCGCGCTTTAGGCCCTAGCCTCCATAGGTTTCGGACAAGGCGACGCCCCTCGGAGTCCTTTAACGAACCACCCTTCAAGGATTGGGGGAGGTGATGGCGTTCCTCCCCCCCGACCTCAATTTGCATAACAATACCCCCGGCCAATGCCTAACCGCCAAAACCAAGGAGTTGTGACGTTTTGCTACGAGGTAGGCGAAAAAACCAAGTGGCTTCAAATTCAGCCAATTAGCCAAATGGAAAAACTCCTACCAGGCCCCTTGCGGCGACCAGCCAAAGCCCATAGCAAAGTCCAAAGCACGCCTAAAGGGAGGGTGGGTGGGAAACCGCGGCTGCAGCGAGGAGAGAAAAGGGGCGAGCCCAGGCTATCCTGACCTTAAGTGCCCTCCGGAAAATCCGCCCCCGACGCCGCCCCATTGGCTGGCGCCGTCACTGAATAATAATGAGTTTCTGAGTCCCGCAGGGCTGGAGCTAGCCCCGCGAGAGTGTGTGTGGGGTCGTGAGCCCCGCAACCCCCCCCCTCCTGAGATCGGGAGTGGCTTTGCGTGGCAATACCCGCCCCCTCCCACAGATGGGTAAATAAAGACACGGACAACAGAATTTAGGTTAATGGGCGAAAAATGGCCACAACTTTATTGATTACAGGTAAGAGCGGTATTGGCCTTAGGCATTGGCCCTAACAGACTATCCGGTTCTAACCGGGAAGGGTTAAACACCAGCAGGGGGAGCCCCCCGAGATGCACATCCGTAGGCGCTCCCCGAGGGGTTACCGCTCGGGAGCGCGCTTTAGGCCCTAGCCTCCATAGGTTTCGGACGAGGTGACGCCCCTTGGAGTCCTTTAACGAACCACCCTTCAAGGATTGGGGGAGGTGATGGCGTTCCTCCCCCCCGACCTCAATTTGCATAACAATACCCCCGGCCAATGCCTAACCGCCACACGAGCCAGGCTCGCCGCCAATACCCTCAAACCTGTAACCAATCCCTGATTCCCTGAAAAATGTCTGCCAGCCAAATGTCATTACCTGCATCAGATAGATGCACGCCATCCCCGCGATAGAGTGTTTCCTTGCTGAACTGGATGCATGGGTGTTCGATAACCCACCCACCCATCGCAGCCACTCTACGCGCCACCGAGCGCTCCAAGAGCCTCCTGGCTCTAGCCACCGCCACCGGCTTTGCGGCGTCCTGCCAACAGCGCCTCTCTAGCAAAGATGACCAGATTATTGTTATATTTGAATACAGGGCCCGCAACTCCTCCAGGTCGTTGAAAATGCTCCACATTAAATCCACCCCTTTCTTGTACGCCAGGTCGTTCTCGCCCAGTTGGATGACCAGCTCATCAGGTGGGCCTTCAGCTGCAATTCTTTTTGTCACTGGTGGGAGAAATTCCTCCCAACGCATTCCCCGCCGCGCAATCCAAGACACTTCAACATTGCTAGGGAGTTGCAGGTCATCCCGCCAGCCCCTGGTAACTGCACGCAGTCTCGCCCAGTGTACAATACTGTGGCCAATGATCCAGAGACGCACCACCCCGGTACCTGAAATAGAAGAGTAAAAAAAAAAAAAAAGACCGGGTCAGGGGGGCCGATGAGGGAAGGGTAATTAACGTGGTTTATGGATGTATCCCATGTATGCGTTAGACTTCCACCGCCCCATGTCCTTTATCCTCTCAGCCGGTAAACCCATGTGAACAGCGGTAGTCGCAGCTCCAATGCGGAAGGAGTGTGCGGCATACTCCTCAGGCGGAAGACCAATGGCCGTGATTGCTTTGCGCATAACCCTCGTGAACTGATGTTTTGACAGATGCGCACCATCAGCATGTATGAAGAAAGAACCACATGCCTTTGGCCTTAAGCTCAGAAACTTCCGAGCATCCTTTACTGGGCAAGGGCCGGCCTTTTGAGTAGCCTGTAGACGGATTAGCGCCCCTCTACCAAGCTGGTCAGTCTTCGAGCTGCGGATTTTCAATATTACCTCTGAGCCTGACAAGGTTACATCTTCCAACCGAAGCCCCCTGTTGCAACTATATGGTTGGTCATCACAGACCACCTCCCCTATGCGCAAGGGCCCGAAGAAGGCGAAGGAAAATGCTGAGAGAAACAACCTGGCTTCATATTTGGACCAACAGATTACCCTGAGCTTCCTACGTATTTGCGTTAATATGTCAAAAGTTATGGGCCTCCTGCTATCGAAGCTGGGAGGCCGAGACCTGCGCCAACCCTCCAGCATTTTCCGCACCACGAAGTGTGCACAAGGATCGGCTGAGAACAGGGCTTTGGAGAAGAACGATATTGCCGCTGAATGTATGTTGAGGGTTTTGGGGGCCCGACCCAAGTCGTGGAGGCGAACTAGATACTCAATGACCTCCGACTCGGATGGGGGCCTGCCAGGTCTAAAGCGCTCTTTTTTCTGGCGAAAGGATGTGAAATCTAACCACGCCTTGTTATATGATCTTAAAGTTGAGGGTGCCACTGCTGCCAATACTCCCTTTATAGCTTCTTGTTGCCAATACTCCAGAGGTGCTCCGGAAACGGTTGCGGCAGCTGCTGCGCATCCGGCGCCAATGAGCGAAAGCGATCCATCTGAAATTGAGACAGAGCACCCGCAATGTTGTTATCGACACCCGGTACAAATCTGGCAGAGGCATATAAGTTTAGCCGGAGGCACGAAAGGACAAAATACCGCAGCAGTGACGCTACTCTAGGGGAATGTGAAGATTGCTTATTTAAAACCAACACCACTGCTTGGTTGTCTATCCAAAAGCAGACCCTATGGTCTTTAAATTGCTCCGCCCAGATGTGGATTACAACTACAATAGGGAAGAATTCCAAGAATGTTAAATCTCGTAGTATGGGTTTTCCCTGCCAGGATAAGGGCCACCGTTGAGCACACCACTGACCCCTGAAGTAAACACCGAAACCCAAGGAACCTGCTGCGTCCGAATGCACCTGGAAATCCGCTAGCAGGGCCATGCTATCTTGCCAAAGTGAAATCCCGTTGTAGCCGTCTAAGAATTGCAGCCAGACCTGGAGATCCGCTTTTACCGCCTTTGATAGGCGGACCCTATGGTGTGGCGACCTTAGACCTGCTGATAGCTTCGCCAACCGACCACAAAAGGGGCGACCGGGGGACACCACGTGGCAAGCAAAGTTGAGGTGACCCAAGAGTGATTGAATTTGTTTAAGGGTGATCTTCCTCAGGGGCAATATCTGGGAAATAAGCTCCTTTAGGGCCACCAGCTTCTCGGAGGGTAGGCGAGAAGTTTGGGCCATTGTGTCAAGTTCAATGCCCAGATAGGTCATCGTGGTGACGGGGCCCTCCGTCTTCTCATTTGCTAAAGGGACACCCAGCTCCTCGGCCAAGGCCTTGAAGGCTTGCAGCAGGGCCTTGCAGTCATTTGCATTACTTGCCACCAAAATAAAATCATCCAAGTAATGCCCCACCCCTCTGGAGCCGGTTTTGAACTTCAGTGCCCATTCCAGGAAGGTGCTAAAAGTCTCAAAAGTGGCGCAAGCGATCAAGCACCCCATAGGCATCGTTTTATCGATGAAATAGGTGCCCTGGAATTTAAAGCCTAACCATCGGTAGTCCTCTGGGTGGACAGGGAGAAGGCGGAATGCTGATTCGATGTTGCATTTTGCCATAAAGGCGCCCCTCCCAAAACTCCGGACCAACCTCACCGCTTGGTCGAAAGAAGCATACTTCACCGTGCACATTTCCTGAGGGATAGCATCATTGACTGAAGAACCCTTGGGGTAAGAAAGGTTGTGTATCATCCGGAATTCCCCAGGGGCCTTTTTTGGGACAATGCCCAGCGGTGAAATATGTAGCTGATCAATGGGAGGCACAGGGAAAGGTCCAGCGACCCTCCCCGCTACAATTTCTTTCTGGATCTTTTTCATAGCGATGTCGGGTCTCTCTAATACTGATTTCTGATTGGGAGGGCAATTGGAACTGGGGGTGGAGAGAACTGGAATTCTGAACCCTTGTGAAAACCCCTCCCCCAACAAAAGGGCGGCTTGTCTATTAGGATACAGGTTTAACAGTGTTCTAAGGGGTTGAAGCTTAATCGGGGAGAAAGCTAAGTCGAGGGACAAGTTAGTAGCGATTCCCTGTTGATCCCTGGGCAGGTCCTGCAGCACTGGAGGGGGCACCCCGGTTTCCCTGGTTGAGGTGACCCCTGCCCCCCGAAAGGGCTGTTGCTTACCCTTGAAGCAGTTGATGGCCGGGTGGCTGCCTAAACATTTATCGCATTCGTGCAAGTACCTACAGGAGGTGCGCTGGCAGGCTCCTCTATTGAGGACGGCCTCAATCGACGGCCTCGGTCCAGTATACCTGAAGGAGCGTCTCCACCTCCATTGTTCTACCCGGACACTGAGGTCCAGCACCGAGGGCCTTCTGGCGGTTCCCTCACTGCGAGAAGCCAAGTTACAGGGAACCAGGCAGAGGGCCTTCTCGGTAGTGGCGCCCTCCCTGTGGAACGCCCTCCCACCAGATGTCAAAGAGAACAACAACTACCAGACTTTTAGAAGACATCTGAAGGCAGCCCTGTTTAGGGAAGCTTTTAATGTTTGATGTATCACAGTATTTTAATATTCTTTTGGAAGCTGCCCAGAGTGGCTGGGGAAGCCCAGCCAGATGGGCGGGGTATAAATAATAAATAATAATTATTATTATTATTATTATAAGTCCCAGCATTGCCTACGACGCTTAGCGTCTACCTTACCGGGTTTTGCTTGGTCACTAGGTTTCTTTTCGATGTTAGGCCCCACATGCTCCATCCAGTAGTTGTTATCCCTCTGATCCCAGCGCGTTGAGGACAAAAGGGAGGCGTTCCTACGAAAATCCTCATCGTACGATATCGCGGCCTCATCTCCAGCTAATTCACGCGCCCTTCTCACATGAGCCAGATAAGATGCAAGGTGCAACCCACGTTTTGGGTAACATCCCGAAAGTATCCCCATGAAAACCTGGTAGCCGTTAAGCCAGTTCTCAAATGTGCGCTCCGCCCGCGGAGTCCTGTATCTTTTCTTACCATAATACCTCCTTTTTCCCCCTTTGCCCTTCATTTGAGCCGGCGGCAGCAACGTAAACATATCTACGTAATCCCCGTTCAGAATCTTATCCCTTTTCCTCTTAGAGAGGTGATTACCCAAGATAAAGTCAGTCGAAGAATGAGTTGAAACTTTTACATCTTCAACTAGCGCCCCGTCTTTCCATTCCAGGGTCCCGTTAAAAGTTTTTTGATGCGAATTGGCCCGCCTCTCGTGGACCCACAAGGGGACACCTGTCTCTTCACCCTCCCCCCAATAAGACTCCATGGGTGCATCACTATCACCCTCAGAAGATGACGTACCTGTCTCTCCCTCGGAGTCAGATGGGTCCCTTCCCCTGCTCTTCTTGGACACATGCTTCCTCTTCGCCTTCCTCTTTCCTCCTTGGGAGTTACCATCTTGCGGGGCTGGGTCCTTGGAAGTTGACGCTACCTGCTGGGGTGGCAACTCGTCCTCTGAAGAAGACCCTTCAGACGGGCTGTGCTGAGCTGGAGTCTCCTGAAAAACACTAGGAACCCCGATTTCCCCCTGGCTTGCGTTAGATGGGTTGGCCCGTGATGGTCTGGCCTTCGAAGTGCCGGCCTTGAGTTTCTGCGCACCGGCCTTGGCCTTCTGAGTCGCAGACTTAGACCTCTGCATGCGTGCGGTTTGCAAACGTGTCTGGGGACGATTTATGCCTTGCTGTGCCGAGCTAGACCTAACTGACGAGGGACCTGCCTGGCCCTGTTGGCTGGGGTGTGTGTCAGGTATACAGTCTTGAGAAACCTCTACTATGGTAGCCGTTGAGGTGGCAGGAGGGTTGCATTGCGCATAAAATGATTGTAGCGCGGAGAACAGTTGGGCTAGAGCTTGAGGATTGCAGGGCGCAGCAGGGACTAGAGCACCACTCGACTGGGGAGTTCGCGCATTGCCCCTGTTCGCCATCTCAGCGACCGGAATCCGTGTAAATGTATGGATGCCCAAAACAAAAGGGGTGGTCTAAATAGAGTCTATTTATACACACAAAACAGGGGGGTCTAAATAGGGTCTCTTGAACCTTTATTTAATTTGTTTACTCAACTGATCATATAAGAACTAATTCAAAACCCCTTATGCATACACAGTGGAAGTGAGGAACAGGTTTAAAGAATTAGATTTGGTGGACAGAGTGCACGGAGAACTATGGATGGAAATACTCTACTAGACGTATATCTATATATTTTGTTTTATTTTAATTTTATGTTATGTTATTTTATTTTTTGTTTAATTTTTTTTAAGTATTTATTTATTTATTTTTATTATTATTATAATTTATTTACTAAATCTAGATATATATTACTGTGTGTGTGTGTGTGTGTGTGTGTGTGTGTATATATATATATATAAATAATTTAATTCCTATCTATTTATTTATTTCTTATTTTTATTCACTGATTAGCTAATTTTGTCTAAAAGATGCTAGAAAGGTCGAAATGACAGCGAAAGGTCAGCCTATAGCGAAGCCAGCAGAGGCTGTGCCTACCGGAATAATTTTACTTTTTTAAAAGAACGCTATAGTTATAGTTATGTGTCCCTCGCGCGCCACACCTAAAATGGCTGCTGGGGCTTCGCGCCACACCTAAAATGGCTGCCGGGGCTTCGCGCCACACCTAAAATGGCCGCCGGGACTTCGTGCCACACCTAAAATGGCCGCCGGGACTTCGCGTCACACCTAAAATGGCCGCCGGGACTTCGCGCCACACCTAAAATGGCCGCCGGGGCTTCAACATGTGGACCTTACCAAAATGGCGGCCGCTATCAGCCTTTCCCCCTTATTCTCTGCCCTTACCTAATCCCTTAACATAAATGGTGGCCGCGGCTTCTAAACACACACCTAAGAAGGCGGGGGCTGCTGTGTCCGCGGCAAGCCGGCAAAACAATCCCAGCTGAACAAAGCAACGACGATGAGAGGGGAAAACGCGAGGACAAATGCCCGGCACCCGAGGTGGAAAGGGAGCAACTGGTGGGGGGGGTTTCCGGATGGAGAAGGGGCGGTTGGGGTCACCGATCTGGAGCTGTAGCCCAGCGCTAGCAGAGAGCAAGCTGGGGAAAAGCAGGGGAGGTAACTGAGGAGGGAATCGGGGAGGGAAGCGTGGGAAAGACCACCGGGAGGTAATCAACGACACGCAGGGGGAAGGAAGGAGCAGAAGGTAGCTGCTACGGGTACTTTACCCCTCTTCTTCTCCCAACGCAAGCGCAACGCTCCCAGCGCTGCCCGTGACTCCGTTATTAGTTGAGGAATGAGTTGTCCGCTGCACCGATCCCCCTGCCTCTCCGCAGCCGACCAGGTCGGAGTCCTCCCCAAGCACGCGAAGCAAAAGCACTGAATTCCTGCGCAGCTCCTCGTGTCTCTCGACCTTCTTTCGCCGGCACACCCCCGCAGCACCAGTGATTTCAGCTCAGGAGGAGACCGTGGTCTCAACAGTGATTTCAGCTCAGGCGGGGAGAGGAGCACGCTGCAGAAGGTGAGGCTCGCAGCGGCTGATCGCAGTAATGAGTAAACCTCTCAGCTGTCCAGGTGGAAAGAGCACAAACCTCTCAGCTGTCCAGGTGGAAAACTGCGGCTGCAGCGAGGAGAGAAAAGGGGCGAGCCCAGGCTATCCTGACCTTAAGTGCCCTCCGGAAGATCCGCCCCCGACGCCGCCCCATTGGCTGGCGCCGTCACTGAATAATAATGAGTTCCTGAGTCCCGCGGGGCTGGAGCTAGCCCCGCGAGAGTGTGGGTGGGGTCGTTGTTACGAAAAAGGAGCAATGCAGCGGCGAGCTCCAGATGGCTGGAAAGCCAAACAGGATGTTGATGGTTGTGACTGTACTGTGGGAACAAAGGGACAGTCTATTCACTGTGCTAAGCACCGGGTGTTAGCTCAGAGTGTCATCTGACCTGTACTGGAAGTACAGGGGAGGAGTTCTTTCTCTCTCTGTTGTTGGTGTTAAGAGAGTACAGACACGTTTCTCTGTACTGCTGAAAGACAGAAATAAAAGGCATGTAAATACATTTCTGTCTGTCTCTTTCCCCTCCCTGGGGAATGGAAGGGAGGAGGGGAAGAGTGGTGTGTTCTTCTCACGTTAGAGGAGGATCGCCGATAGAAGATCTCCCCTGATCTTGCCGGGAGTCGCAGACGGGAAGGTCAACAAGGAATTAAGCCCGGTGCCTGGAGAGTGGCCAATTCCTCTGATAAGGCTTAATTATGACAATTGGTAGCAGTGCCGGTGGTTTTCTGATCCATGAAAATGCAGAATGAGAGGTTGATGGGATCGTTTGTCATCCTCTACACCAAAGGAAAGAAGATAACGTCTGCGAGCAGCCAGAAGCTGAACAGACGGCTGGACACCGAGAGGAGGTGTTTTTCCAAGCAACGGAGCCCCAAAAGGTATGCTGAATTTTGGGCTAAAAGTGTGAACGCAGATTGATTCATTCTCTGGTTCACGGGAGCTGCGTTTGGAAAAAACAGCTCCGAGAGCGAAGGTTTGCATACCAGGAATTTTTGTGGTTGACAAGATTTCCTGTTCAAAGATTGGAATGCACAGTTGCTAAGCAACGACCGTCAGTAAGGTGGAAAGCTACTGACAAAAGGGGCTGGCTCAGAAAGAGCCTGGGAAGAGAAAGTTGTTTTGGCTATCTTCGCTGCTGTGCAAGGACTGAGAAACAGCTTGCAGTTTGCCTGCCAGAGTAGGCAGTGAACAACCCAGCAAAGACTTTTGTTTTTTTACAGGCTCGAGAGTGAGAGCTGAGGCTTGGGTTCAAAATGGATGCCAAGAAGGGGGGAGGCTTACCTTATCCACCTCCCCTGACTAATGACAATTATTCATCTTGGTCTGTAAAGATGAAGGCCCTGCTGCAGAATCAGAGGATCTTTGGGGTGATTGAGAACCCCATTCCTGCAGCACCAACCAGAGGTTGGGAATCACAGAATGTAAAGGCCAGGACGGCTATAATTCTGTGTGTCTCAGATTGCCAATTGGTGCATATTCAGGATTTAGAATATGCGCGAGAGATTTGGGAGACGCTGCGTAGAACACATCAGAGGGATGCTGGTTCTTCAGCGTTGCTGTATTTTGAGAAGCTGACCAATCTGAGGCTTGCGCCTGATGGAGATGTTCAAGCGCACCTGACGGAGATGAAATATCTGCGCCAACAGATGGTGGAACGCAATTTCCGTCTACAGGAGGAAGTGTTTTGCTTCATGATGATAACCAGCCTAAATCGGACTTACAAAACGGTTGCCAGTCAGCTGGGTTCCCTACCTGCTGCCGATCTCACGTCAGAGCGAGTGTGCGCCGTCGTTCTGAATGAACACGACAGACTTGCTGCACTGGAAGTGAAAGACAGGGGGAGGGAGGAACGGAGTTCTAATTCCCCCACTGATGTTGCTACTGGAGAGAATGCTGTAGCTTTGAACGTTGTCCGATGTTACAATTGTGGACAGGCTGGGCATCTTCAGCGGAACTGTAAGAAGCCACGCCAGCCAAAAGGAGCTAAGGGCCGCTCAGCAAAGCCTGAGGCATCAGGCAAAAGTCATACCAAGTCTCAGGGAAAACTTGCAAAGGCTTTGATGTCACTAAAAGCCACACCAGAAGTGGGGAACTCATTTGTTCTTGACACCGGGTGTACACAGCACCTCAGTCCACACAGAGAACTGTTTTCGACGTTTAAGAAGCAAAGCTTCACTGTGCAGCAGGCCAACGGTCAGGAGCGGGAAGCGACCGGGATTGGGACTGTGTATCTTGAAAGTCTGAACTTGACTATAAACAATGTTTACTTGGTTCCTGAGTTGAAGTTCTATCTGCTGAGTGTTTCGCAGATTGCAAAGAAAGGACTGAAACTGTCCTATGATGCTGAAAGCTGCAAGATCTTCAAAGATGGAGAGTTGTATCTTTCTGCCAGAAAGAAAGATGGACTGTATTTGTTGACTTTTGATCAAAGTGATTACATGAAATGTAATTCTGATTCTAACATGATCTCTCTCGCAGGTGTGACCAAGAAGGACGCCAGGAAGGTGACCACAAGGGTCGACAGGGCATTTCAGCGGGTGTATGCTGATGTGACAGGTCCTCTAGCACCATCTAGAGGCAATGCAAGATTTTATCTTGTGTGTGTGGATCATTTCTCTAATTTTGTCTGGATTTATGTGATGGAGAAACCACAAGAAACCTTAGAAAGGTTTCAGGAGTTTTGTGACAAGGTTAAAAATATGCATGATGCTAACATTGATTGTCTTTTCACAGATGAGAAGCAAATTTTTCTTTTACAGGATTTTCAGGAGTTCCTGCAGAAGAAAGGGATAAGACACAAGGTTGCTGTTTCAGCGGAAGCATGGAACAGGGATGTCTGTGTACGGGTGAACAAAGAATTGCAAAAGGGGATGAAAGCGCAATTGCTTAGTTCACATCTACCACATGAGTACTGGGCGGAGTCGCTAATGTCATATTGTTATACGTGGTTGAGAAAGGTTTCAAAAGAGTTGGGAAGTTCTCCTTTTGAGAAGCTGTTCCACAGAAAACCTTCTGTTGCCCATTTCAAGGTTTTTGGGTCTCATGTGAGGACAGAAGCTCCAGGTGGAGTTAAGAATGCCAGAGGCATTTTTGTGGGATATGAAAAGGGTCTCTACAGAGTAATTTTGCCTGAATCTGGTCAGGTGATTCTCACAAAATTACTAGAGAGTGCTCCTGAACAGGAGAGAGTAATTGTTCACACATTTCCCACAGGGGACGATTCAGATGATGATGATTTTACTGATTACAGCGGTACTGAGAGTGATGACAGTGATAGCTCAAAGAGCTCAGTTGACACAGTCATTGAGAGAAAATCTCACACAATGGATAGACCTTCACAGATGAAGGATGAACCACTGTTTACCATTGGTACTGGTTCTCAACATAGTCCAGAGGCTGAACCAGTGAGCAGAGAGGATCAGCACCTCATACGCAGGTCTGAGAGAGTTACAAAGGGTGTACCACCAAAGAGGTACTCAAAAGGGTTTGCTAACTTAGCTGTTGCATGTGTTGCTGTTGTACACAACCGAGGGCAGGTTGGAGCTGTGTCTAAGTCAGAGACAAAGACACAACAGAGAGTTGCTAGCCAAGGTAATGCAGATGCACTCATTCCTTGGAAGCCAGACAACCAGAGAGGTACACTGGGGAAACCAGTGGCGGGGAGTTCCAAGGGTGGAACTGAAACAACAGGAGAATGTTATATGTATAACAACTGTTTGTTTTCTTCTCTGGATGAAGCTTTGCTCGCAACAACACACATTGATTCTTTTGGGGGAGGATGTTACGAAAAAGGAGCAATGCAGCGGCGAGCTCCAGATGGCTGGAAAGCCAAACAGGATGTTGATGCTTGTGACTGTACCGTGGGAACAAAGGGACAGTCTATTCACTGTGCTAAGCACCGGATGTTAGCTCAGAGTGTCATCTGACCTGTACTGGAAGTACAGGGGAGGAGTTCTTTCTCTCTCTGTTGTTGGTGTTAAGAGAGTACAGACACGTTTCTCTGTACTGCTGAAAGACAGAAATAAAAGGCATGTAAATACATTTCTGTCTGTCTCTTTCCCCTCCCTGGGGAATGGAAGGGAGGAGGGGAAGAGTGGTGTGTTCTTCTCACGTTAGAGGAGGATCGCCGATAGAAGATCTCCCCTGATCTTGCCGGGAGTCGCAGATGGGAAGGTCAACAAGGAATTAAGCCCGGTGCCTGGAGAGTGGCCAATTCCTCTGATAAGGCTTAATTCTGAGCCCCGCAACCCCCCCCTCCTGACATCGGGAGTGGCTTTGTTGTTTAGTCGTTTAGTCGTGTCCGACTCTTCGTGACCCCATGGACCAGACCACGCCAGGCACCTCTGTCCTCCACTACCTCCCGCAGTTTGGTCAAACTCATGCTGGTAACCTCGAAAACACTATCCAACCATCTCGTCCTCTGTCGCCCCCTTCTCCTTGTGCCCTCCATCTTTCCCAGCATCAGTGTCTTCTCCAGGGAGTCTTCTCTTCTCATGAGGTGGCCAAAGTACTGGAGCCTCAGCTTCACGATCTCTCCTTCCAGTGAGCACTCAGGGCTGATTTCCTTAAGAATGGATGTGTTTGATCTTCTTGCAGTCCATGGGACTCTCAAACGTCTCCTCCAGCACCATAATTCAAAAGCATCAATTCTTCAGAGATCAGCCTTCTTTATGGTCCAGCTCTCACTTCCATACATCACTACTGGGAAAACCATGGCTTTAAATATACGGACCTTTGTTGGCAAGGTGACGTCTCTACTTCTCAAGATGCTGTCTAGGCCTGTAATTGCCCTTCTCCCAAGAAGCAGGCGTCTTTTAATTTCGTGGCTGCTGTCACCATCTGCAGTGATCATGGAGCCCAAGAAAGTGAAATCTCTCACTGCCTCCATTTCTTCCCCTTCTATTTGCCAGGAGGTGATGGGACCAGTGGTCATGATCTTCGTTTTTTTGATGTTGAGCTTCAGACCATATTTTGCGCTCTCCTCTTTCGCCCTCATTAAAAGGTTCTTTAATTCCTCCTCACTTTCTGCCATCAAGGTTGTGTCATCTGCATATCTGAGGTTGTTGATATTTCTTCCGGCAATCTTAATTCCGGCTTGGGATTCATCCAGCCCAGCCTTTCGCATGATGTATTCTGCATATAAGTTAAATAAGCAGGGAGACAAAATACAGCCTTGTCGTACTCCTTTCCCCATTTTGAACCAATCAGTTGTTCCATATCCAGTTCTAACTGTAGCTTCTTGTCCCACATAGAGATTTCTCAGGAGACAGATGAGGTGATCAGGCACTCCCATTTCTTTAAGAACTTGCCATAGTTTGCTGTGGTCGACACAGTCAAAGGCTTTTGCATAGTCAATGAAGCAGAAGTAGATGTCTTTCTGGAACTCTCTAGCTTTCTCCATAATCCAGCGCATGTTTGCAGTTTGGTCTCTGGTTCCTCTGCCTCTTCTAAATCCAGCTTGCACTTCTGGGAGTTCTCGATCCACATACTGCTTGAGCCTTCCTTGTAGAATTTTAAGCATAACCTTGCTAGCGTGTGAAATGAGTGCAATTGTGCGGTAGTTGGAGCATTCTTTGGCACTGCCCTTCTTTGTTTTTGTTTTTATTTAAATTTTTATTAAGGTTTTTACATTACAAAATAGAAAAAGAAAAAAGAAAAAATACAAAATAAAAATAGTTAAAAACAATCAATCCTTTCATCACATTATTTTTCATTTACTTGTTTCCCGGACCTCCTCGTACCTCCCTTTTTTGTATTCCAGATTCATTTTATTAGCTCAGCAGTTTCTTTCCCTCTTTATTCTACCCAGATCTTTAATCTTAAATTATTATAACATTAAATTTTTACTTATAAAAAACCATTTTTTCATATTCTTTTATACCATTAGCTAGAAACCACTTAATTTCAATCCAACATCATTCTAACATTCATTAATTTTACAGTATCTCTGTAAATAGTCTTTAAATTTCTTCCACTGACTCTTCTCCCTGGTCTCGGATTCTACCAGTCATTTCTGCCAATTCCATGTAGTCCATCACCTTCATCTGCCATTCTTCCAGAGTGGGTAAATCTTGTGTCTTCCAATACTTTGCAATAAGTATTCTTGCTGCTGTTGTAGCGTACATGTCAGGGAACTGCCATCAGAGACCAGAGGAGAGGGAGGTCGCCCCAATGATGCAGGGGAGGGGACCAGCAAGGAGAGAGAGAGAGCTTCCGCTGGGGAAGGCAATCAAGGGGACACCAGGAAGAAAGGAGAGGCTGAGAGCAATTCGGAGGGAGGGCTCCGAGACTCTTCAAGTGAGATCAGCAGGGAGAGCACCGGACCCCCGCTTGGCACGCCCACTCTGCGCAGAAGCCTTCCGCGCAGAGAATCTAGGCGGAGACTGGGCGTCAAGGAATTTTTATGTTGGAAGAAGTTTAGAAAACGCCCACTGACGGATTCTGCCAGCGACTGAAGCAGCCGTGCCTAAGGGCTGCTCAGCCAGGGAAAGGCGCAACCACCCCAAGCAGCTTGGAGCAGTTGGTGGTTTACACACAAGCAACCCCAATTCCCATTACAGCAGTCCGTCAGTCTTTTACGTTGCTTGTGTGCAGGAGGAGAGGGGCACAGTCATGAGTCAAACCGGAGGAGCAGGCGCTGTGGAGGGAGCCAGAGGGGGACCTACTCTGGAGGAGAGAAACAGAGATTTGGAACAGCAGCTGGCTATTCTGGCGGCGCGGCTGGATGAAAGGCGGACTCAAGATGCCCAGGGGAAGCCCACCCCCATCGCAAGGAAGGTACCGGGACTAGTGCAGAAGTTTGGGGGCAACCCAAGGGATTATAACGCCTTTTAAGACAGAGGTGGAGTATGCGCTGGACCTGCAGTATGATGACTTTGTGGATGACGGGGCTCGAGTGGCTTTTATGATAGGTCACCTTCAGGACGGGGCCAGGGAATGGGTTCGACCCTTAATGGCGTCCGATAATGCCGCGTTAAAGGATCTGAGGAAATTTTTTAGTGCCATGGACCATATGTTTTCGAGCGAAGTGGAGCTGAGTGTGACGCGCAAGGAACTGATGGGTTGCAAGCAAGGGAACCAATCAGTGAGGGAGTACTGGTCACGTTTTGCCATGTTGATCCACAAACTTGGGTGGGAACTGAGTTCGGAACCGGTGCAGATGTTATTTGAGGAGGGGTTATCCCCTTGGGTTAAAGACGAACTTTCCCGCTCGCCCCGCCTGGAGTCGATGGACCAGCTGACCAAGAGGGCGCTTGCGGTGGGAGTAAGGCAAGAGACGCGGGCGATGGAAAGGCGGGAAGGGAGAGGCGAGCGTTGGCATGACAACCGCATTCCTGAGATGCCAGGGCAATCTCAACCGCCAGAGGAGCCAATGGAGATAGATAGATAGATAGTTTATTACGGCCATAGGCCCATATTCAATACATCATACAACAAAACAGGTATAACAAAATAAAATTAATAAATTAAAATACATTTGAATCAAGTACATCTCAAACCGTAAATTTCTAAATTCCATTAAAATAAGAACAATATAGCGCTTAAAATATCAAATTATCAATATGTATCAATATTATTTAAACAAAATCAGTAATCATAGAGTAATCCATTTTTCCTCTTATAAGCTAATACTGTTATCAGAAATCTGGCAACAGAAAGGGACCTACTCGGATCAGAATCTTGCAATAAATATATTAGCTGTGTTTCCAAGGAGCCACCAGGGATTTCCAATAATAAAGGGGACAAGAATCTGATCCGAGAAACTGAATGTAGTGGACAACAGAATAGTATATGTTGTAAAGATTCTATAGATCTATTATCACATACACACACCGCTGAGATCTGACCATTGGAAAATCTATTATTCAAGACATTGGAAGGAAAGGCGTTAAATCTTGCCTTAATAAAGGCATATCTGTGGGCCGCTACAGACGAGCCAATGGAGATTGGAGGCGTGCGCGCGGGGGGGGGGGGGGGTTTCAAACACTGGCGAGGTCCGCAAGAAGGAGGGGAAAACCGCCAAGAAATGCTTTCTCTGCCAACAGCCGGGACATTTTGCCAGGGTCTGCCCTCAGAGGAAGGCGTGGCAAGGAATGGTGGGGGCAGTTGGTGGGGAACAGGAGGAGGAAAAGGAACAGGGAAACGCCAGTGCTTGGCTGCCCAAGAGCGGGCACAGCAGCCAGGCAAGCACCCAGTAAAAGTGCCCAAGCCAGACCCTCCCCAGGCAGCCATCACCATAGAGGTGGTGCTAGAACTCCCCAATGGGCACCCACTCAAGGTGAAGGCATTGTTGGATTCAGGGAGCTCTTGCAACTTTTTTAGCAGGGAATTTGCCCTAGAACATCAGCTCCACGTATTGCCACTAGAGCACCCTTTGCAAGTAACGACCATTGATGGGAGGGAACTTCTAGGGGGGGAAGTGACCCACCAGACCCCTCCCATGAAAATGAAAGTCTCCAGACACACAGAGACAATTGCCTTTCACGTAGCCACACTAGCAGGACCACCAATCATATTGGGTATGAGCTGGCTGGCACTGCACGATCCAGTGGTGGGATGGCACCAGCGAACAGTCTCCTTTGGGTCAGCTTACTGTATGGAGCACTGCCACGGGGGAGAGACCCAGAGGATGGCAGTGGCCAGAGTGGCAGGGATGGCGGTAGGAGAGAAGGGGAGAGTACCACCTCAGTATGCAGACCTGGAAGAAGTCTTCAGTGAGAAGGAGGTGGACAGGCTACCCCCCCACAGGCCTTTTGACTGTCAGATCAACCTACTCCCAGGGGCCCAGCTGCCAGTGGGTAAGCTGTATGCCATGTCGGACAGGGAGATGCAAGAGTTGCAGAAGTTTATTGATAAGAACCTGAAGAGGGGTTTCATACGAGAATCAAGGGCGGTGGGGGGCAGTCCAGTGTTCTTTGTGGACAAGAGAGACTCTAAAGAGCCCAGATTGGTCGTAGACTTCAGGGCGTTGAACCTTGTGTCGGAACCAGTGACCTTCCCCATGCCGAGAATCAATGACATTTTGGCCAGAGTAAGGAAAGGGAAGGTTTTTACCAAGTTGGACCTTCGAGGGGCGTACAATTTGATAAGGATGAGGGAGGGGGATGAATGGAAAACCACCATGTTCACCCCTCTGGGGGCCTTTGAGTACCTAGTTATGCCCTTCGGACTCCAATCAGGTTCCAGCACGTTTCAAAGTTTTATGCACCATGTGCTGGGGTCCCTGCTCTACAAGAATTGCGTAGCTTTCTTGGACGACGTGCTAATCTACTCAGAGAACGAGGAGCAGCATGTAAAGGACGTCAGGGAAGTGCTGAAGAGACTGCAGGAGCACCAGCTGTGGGTCAAGTTGGAGAAATGCCAATTCCACACCCGAGAGGTAGAGTTCCTGGGTTACAGGTTGTCTGACAAGGGCTTAGCCATGGACCCAGGCAAGGTGCAGGCAGTGCTGGAATGGAAGACGCCCAAGAACCGGAAGGACGTGCAGAGGTTCTTGGGGTTTGGAAATTTCTACAGGAAATTCATCAAGAACTTCGCCCACCTGACAGCGCCCATTACCGATTGCCTCAGCAGCAAGAAGAAGTTTGAATGGACAGCAGAGGCTCAGCAGTCCTTTGAGGAGCTAAAGAGGGCGTTCGCTTCGGAAGAGCAACTCTTACACGTGGATCTGCAGAAGCCGATGAGGCTGGAGACAGACGCGTCAGACCGAGCGGTGGGGGCCGTATTACTTCAGCCGGGAAATCGTGGAGAGTGGAAGCCGTGCGCCTTTTTCTCGAGGAAGCTGAACAAGTCAGAACAAAACTACACGGTGTATGACCGGGAACTGCTGGCTATTCATGAGGCTTTTCGCCGCTGGAGACATTTTCTAATAGGTGCACAGCACAAGATCCAGGTGTGCACGGACCATAAGAATCTTGAGTATTGGAGGACTGCGCGAGTCCTGCAAAGACAGGTGCGATGGGCACAGGAGTTTTCCAAGTTTTTTTTTTGAGATTAGGTACGTGCCGGGGAAGGAAAACGTCAGAGCAGACGCTCTTTCCCGCAAACCAGAGTACTTGGAAGGAGAGGGAGTGCTGGAAGCACGTCATGTCATACCTGAGGATCAATGGGTGTGTGGGGGAGTGTTGGTAGGGAGAGAAGAGCTGGCCGGGCGGACGAGGGATGACCAGTACGCCCAAACTAAAATCAGGGAGATCCGAGATGCAGAAGAAAATCAGGGGGGTTTTGTACTATAAGGGAGCGTTGTACATACCAGAAGGGGAAAAATACTTAAACAGCTTCACGACAACCCCACGGCGGGACATTTTGGCCAGCACAAGACCATGTTGCTTGTCACCAGGCAGTTCTGGTGGCCGAGGGTAAGGGAAGATGTGTGGGAATACGTACGGGGGTGCGAGCGCTGCCAGCGCGCTAAAGGGGAGAGGGCAGCACCCGCGGGGTTACTGGAACCCTTACCCACACCAGAAAGACCATGGGAAGTGGTATCAATTGATTTTATGACCGTTTTACCCAAGTCCAGGGGGAAAACAGCCGTCATGGTGGTAGTTGACTTGATGACCAAAATGTGCCATTTTATTGCGTGCTCGCATGCAGTAACAGCAGAAGAAACAGCGAGGCTGTTTGTTAATCATGTCTTCAGGTTGCATGGCGCCCCCTTGAGGATTTTGTCTGACATAGGCCGGCAATTTACTTCCAGATTCTGGAGGAGGCTCATGAGCCTGTTAGACGTGGAGGTGAGCTTCTCGACGGCCAGACACCCAGAGACCAACGGATAAGCAGAAAGTGCTAATAGCATACTTCAACAGTACCTACGCTGCTACGTCAATGAAAGGGAGAACGATTGGGTGGACAAACTAGCGCTAGCTGAATTTGCATATAATAACGCGGAACATGTGTCCACGGGAATGAGTCCCTTCATGGCCAATTACGGGTGTCACCCCAGGGCTTTCCCGGGGGAGGGGGAGGGAAGGTGGAGTGTGCCAGCGGCCGAACAATTTGTGGAAGAGATGGAAGCGTTACACCAACAACTCAGGGTTAACCTGGAAAGGGCGAAGGAAGCGTACAAGAGGCAGGCAGACAAGCACCGCAGAGAAGGGGAAACTATAAGAGTGGGGGATCAGGTGTGGTTGTCTACTCAAGGGTTACCGTTCAAAGGGGGTTGTAAGAAATTACGGCCAAGACGACTGGGACCTTTCGAGGTAACACAACAAGTGAATCCGGTGGCTTTTAAACTCAAACTGCCCAGCAACATGAAACTGCACCCGGTGTTTCACAGATCCTTACTCTCACCTTACAGGGAAGGGAGGGAATTTCTGGGGCAAGAAGGAGAAACACCCAGGCATCCACGGGTGGAGGAAAGGGAACTCAGTAGCCATCCAGCTGAAATTCTTGATTCCAGGTGGAGAGGGAGACAGGTGGAATATCTGGTGGCTTGGGAGGGGGAGCCCGAATCGGAGAACACGTGGGTTCCAGCGGAAGAGATCAGGGATGAGTATCTGGAGGAGGAGTTCCATCGCAGGTTCCCAAGGAAGCCCAAGCCGCTAGGGAGGTTCTGGGAGGAGCAATTTGGCAACACGGAGGATGAGGAAGAGTTTGTGGGATTTCCCGCCTCCGAAGAGGAGGAAGGGGGAAGATCCGAAGGGGAGGAATCTGACTGGGAAGAGTGGGCAGCAGAAAGAGACAACAGCAGGTGGAGAGCAGTGTTGGAATCATCTGAGGAGGAGGATAGCTCCTTCAGGGGGTTCCCCACTTCACCGTCCCAGGAACGGACGGGAGGGGAGGGGGGCCCTGGGAGGGAGGTGGATGTCAGGGAACTGCCATCAGAGACCAGAGGAGAGGGAGGTCGCCCCAATGATGCAGGGGAGGGGACCAGCAAGGAGAGAGAGAGAGCTTCCGCTGGGGAAGGCAATCAAGGGGACACCAGGAAGAAAGGAGAGGCTGAGAGCAATTCGGAGGGAGGGCTCCGAGACTCTTCAAGTGAGATCAGCAGGGAGAGCACCGGACCCCCGCTTGGCACGCCCACTCTGCGCAGAAGGCTTCCGCGCAGAGAATCTAGGCGGAGACTGGGCGTCAAGGAATTTTTATGTTGGAAGAAGTTTAGAAAACGCCCACTGACGGATTCTGCCAGCGACTGAAGCAGCCGTGCCTAAGGGCTGCTCAGCCAGGGAAAGGCACAACCACCCCAAGCAGCTTGGAGCAGTAGGTGGTTTACACACAAGCAACCCCAATTCCCATTACAGTACATAAAGAAAGTTCTATCCTTCTTTAACACCGATTGGTCAACTATGCCCAGGAGAAAGGCCTCTGGTTTCTTCAAGAAGGTATATTTAAATACCTTTTTCAATTCATTATATATCGTCTCCCAGAAAGCCTTAATCCTTGGGCACGTCCACCAAAGGTGAAAGAATGTACCTTCAGTTTCTTTACATTTCCAACATTTATTATCGGGCAAGTGGTAGATTTTTGCTAGCTTGACTGGGGTCATGTACCACCTGTATATCATTTTCATAATATTCTCTCTTAAGGCATTACATGCCGTAAACTTCATACCTGTGGTCCATAATTGTTCCCAGTCAGCAAACATAATATTGTGTCCAACATCTTGTGCCCATTTAATCATAACAGATTTCACCGTTTCGTCCTGAGTATTCCATTTCAACAGCAAGTTATACATCCTTGACAAAGTCTTAGTTTTGGGTTCTAACAGTTCTGTTTCTGATTTTGATTTTTCCACCTGGAAGCCAAATTTCTTATCCAAATTATATGCCTCCCTTATCTGATAATAATGAAGCCAGTCTCGCACTTTGTTCTTTAGTTTCTCAAAACTCTGCAGTTTTAGTCTATCTCCATCTTGTTCCAAAATTTCCCAATATTTCGGCCATTTAACCTCCATATTGAGCTTTTTCTGAGCTTTCGCTTCCATCGGTGACAGCCACCTTAGGGTTTTATTTTCCAATAAATCCTTATATCTTATCCAAACATTAAACAATGCTTTTCTAACAATATGGTTTTTAAATCCTTTATGCGCTTTGACCTTATCATACCACAAATATGCATGCCATCCAAATACATTGTTAAAACCTTCCAAATCCAAAATGTCTGTGTTTTCAAGAAGTAGCCATTCTTTCAACCAGCAAAAAGCTGCTGATTCATAATGTCAGGGGTTCAGGAGCAGAGGGACAGGAAAGGGAGGGATTGGAGACCGAGGGAGAGGAATCCGAGGGAGAGGTCAGCGATGATAGCCATCCGAGGTCTCTAAGTCTCTCCAGCGAATCAGAGGATTCACAGAAAGGGGCTCCCGTGGTCAGAGCTAGGGGGTTGCCAGAGGGAACACCCCAGGAAGGAGGGGCCAGAGGGGACTCAGAGAGCAGCAGCTGGAAATCGGGACCAGCTTCCCCACCGGAGAGCAGTAAGGGGGAGGAGTCCCAAGCATCGGCAGCAGGCAGCTTTCCGTCAGCGGAAGGACATGAGTCAGGGTTAGCCACGCCTGCATCAGAGAGCGAGGAAACGGTCAAAAGGAAGGTCAGGGGCAGCGCGCGCGCGCCTAGTTCAAATGTACAAGAGGGGGGCGCAATGAGCAGCCCGGAGAGGGAGCCGGGTCCCAAAGCCCGGCGAAGAGAGGGGGAGGAGTCCGAAGGGTCCGCTTCCGAGGCGTCCAGGAAGGAAGGCACCCAGGGGGGTAGTAGGACCCAGAGGAGGAAGGAGAAACGTAGAAGGTGGAGTAAGGCTAGAGTCTTAAACTGGTGTACAGGGGGCGGAGACTCAGACGAGGCTTCGCTGGTCTAGGGTCTAGACGTAGAGACGCACGCTAGGGTCTGAAAATGGGAACTGAACTTCAATAAAGACTTTGTACAGTTCTGCTGGCTAGCGTTGGTCTTCTGTGAGCTGGGACCTGGGGGCCGTCTCTGACAGTAAGCCTCGTCTCACTGTTTCATCGGTTTTCTTCGCCTCAAGCATCGCTGCGGGAGCGAGGCAGGGAGGGCAGAAGACTTGTGCCTTGCGAGCTCACAAAAGTCAGGCGAGATGACTACAGAACAGAAAATAGCTTCCCTGGAAGAAGCGGTGACACAACTCAGCGCTGAAATAATCGCATCCAGGAAGAGAGAGGAAGAAGCGGCAGCTGCCTGCAGAGATCTTCAAGCCAGGTTGGAAGGGCTTGTGAAGCAGGGGCTACCGGGACCCAGATCCGAGGGAATTGGGCTGGGGAAGAGAGGAGGCAGCATTGTATCTCATTTTGATGGGAATTTGCAGCAGTACCCCAATTTCCGAGCAGATGTGCTGTTTGCGCTGCAGCTGCTGGATAGAGACTTTAGAGATGAGCGGGAGAAAGTGGGGTTTATTTTGTCTCATCTGCATGGGGACACGAAAGCATGGCTGCGCAATCTGTGGAGGGATAACGATCCAGCGCTCCAAAGCGCAGATGCATTCATTAAAGCAATGGACTCCTGTTTCTTGTCTAACATAGACATTGACATTGCCCGGAAAGACATATTTGGGCTAAGACAAGGGAAAGCCAGCGTAAGGCAGTATCATTCCAGGTTTTTTGCATTGGTCAACGCGCTGAATTGGGATAAGGATTCTCCGCCAGTTAGAGACCTTTTTTTGGAGGGATTGAACCCACAAATCAAGGATGAGATGGCACGGGGAGAGAGACCCACAACCACTCAGCAAGTGGTTGAAAGAGCACTGTCGATTGGGGTGAGGCAGGAGGAACGCCCATGGAGCAAAGAAGAAGGGCGTTGGGGACGCACACCAGCAAGAGTGCCCTCCCTCTTGTCTAGAGAGGCAGCGCGTGCGCAGTCCACGCCTCCACAGGGAGGGGGCGAAGAGCAGATGGAGATTGGCGGTGCTAGGGCTCACTCAGCTAACAGAGCCTTAACACCGGTAGCAGTAAAACCGAAGCTGCCTAGAAGGAACAGGAAGTGCTATATATGTGAGAGTCAAGAGCACATGGCGAAAGAGTGTCCCCAGAGGATCCACAAGCAAACTGCAGCTTCAGTGACAGTATTGGAAACAACTCAGCAGAGAGCACCACAGCAGGGAAACGACCAAGTCTGGCTGGAATAGGAGGCACTGGGGCCCAGCCAGACGAGTCAGTGAGGAAGTCCCCAGAGATTTTGCAGCCCACAGACCCCCTCCCGCCCAAACCAGTGGTGCAGCTCACCGCATCGCTCCAGCTGCCCAATGGACTCACCTTAGAAGTGCCTATTACAATTGACTCTGGCAGTAATGCAGACTTTATAGGACTGGAGTTCATTCAACGACACAACGTAGCTTTACTGCCAGCCACGCTGCCCCTGAAGGTTGTCACGGTGGATGGCAGGGAACTGCTAGGGGGGCAGGTGGTGCAGCAGACGCCGCCGATGGTGATGCAAATTGGGAATCACCGGGAGGTCATCAGCTTCAATGTCACCCAACTGTCGGACACGCCTGTAGTATTAGGCATGAGTTGGCTGCACAGGCACAGCCCAGCATTGGCTTGGTACCAGCGCCAACTGACTTTTGGCTCCTCCTACTGTGCAGAACACTGCATTATACCCAGCCCAGAAGGGGAAGAGGAGGACCCGCAGTTACAGTTGGGCACGCTGCAAGCAGTACCCCTCAAGTATGTGGAGTTTTTGGAGGTATTCTGCGAGAAGGAGGCGGACAAGCTACCTCCTCACAGACCCTATGATTGCAAGATTGACCTCCTGCCGGGGGCGACGCTGCCAACTGGGAAACTGTACTCCATGTCTGAGGATGAACTGCAGGAACTCAGGGAGTTCATAGATCACAATTTGAAGCGTGGGTTCATCCGGGAGTCGAAAGCGGTGGGAGGCAGTCCAGTATTCTTTGTGAAGAAGCGGGACACGCCCCAACGGAGGCTGGTGGTGGACTTCAGAATTTTAAATTCGAAAACCAAGCCCTCAGCTTTCCCCATGCCCAAGATAGACGACCTGCTCGCGACGGTGCGGAAAGGACGCGTTTTCACCAAGTTGGATCTACGTGGGGCGTACAACCTGATTCGCATGCGCGACGGCGACGAGTGGAAGACGGCCATGTTCACACCTCTGGGCACCTACGAATACAGAGTTATGCCCTTCGGATTACAAAATGGCTCTCACACTTTCCAAGCCTTTATGCATCATGTGCTGGCGGGGCTCCTTTACAAGAAGTGCGTATGCTTCCTGGACGACATCCTGATTTTTTCAGAATCGCGAGAAGCGCACGAGAGGGATGTCAGGGAAGTTCTGCAGAGACTGAAGGAGCACAGGCTGTACGCCAAGCTGGAGAAGTGCCAGTTCGACGTGACGGAGGTGGATTTCCTGGGCTACAAGTTGTCGGACAAGGGGCTCGCCATGGACAGCGCCAAGGTTCGCGCAGTTTTGGATTGGAAAAGCCCACGCAATCGGAAGGAAGTCCAGCGGTTTGTCGGCTTTGCCAACTTTTACCGCAAGTTCATCAAGGGATTTGCCATGCAGACAGCGGCCATCACCGACACGCTCAGCTCCAAGAAGAAGAAATTCATCTGGACGGAGCAAGCGGAGCAGTCCTTTCAGAAACTCAAGCGTCTCTTCGCGTCCGAAGAGCAGCTGCTGCATGTGAATCCCAGCAGACCCATGAGGGTGGAGACAGACGCCTCAGACAGAGCCGTGGGAGCTGTCCTGTTGCAACAAGACCAGCAGGGGGACTGGAGGCCGTGCGCCTTCTACTCGAGGAAGCTCAGCAAGTCGGAGCAGAATTACACTATCTGGGACAGGGAGTTGCTAGCCATACATGCAGCATTCAAGGCATGGAGGCACTTCCTCATCGGAGCCAGACATACAGTGCAGGTCCACACGGACCACAAGAATCTGGAGTACTGGCGCACGGCTAGGTTCCTCAACCAGAGACACATTAGATGGGCAGAGTTCTTCGCGGACTTCGACTTCAAGATAGAGTACATCCCAGGCGACAACAACGTGATGGCGGATGCATTGTCCAGAAAGCCGCAATACCTTGAGGAGGCGGCACCGTCGGCGGCCAAGCACATTTTCGCACCGGAAGCGTGGGCATGCGCGTCGGCAACCGTGGACCTGGACGCCGTACGTCGCGCGCTGCGGGAAGACCCCTTCGCACAGGCCAAAATGGAGGAGGTGCACAGGGGCACAGCGAGGGCCGACGAGTTCCAGATACGCGATGGGTTGCTCCTCCACAAGGGAGCACTCTACGTGCCGGGAGACGACCTCCGCGCAAGGGTCCTACAGCAGCTACACGACGCTCCCACCGCCGGGCACTTTGGCAAAGAAAAGACTGTCGAACTAGTAGCCAGAGACTTTTGGTGGCCCAAGATGCGGGGGGAAGTAGCGGATTACGTCTCGAGATGTGACACCTGCC
Source organism: Podarcis muralis (assembly GCF_964188315.1). Classification (NCBI taxonomy): domain Eukaryota; kingdom Metazoa; phylum Chordata; class Lepidosauria; order Squamata; family Lacertidae; genus Podarcis; species Podarcis muralis. The sequence goes on from NC_135674.1 coordinate 19,851,954, forward strand.
AAAGGGCCAAGTCAGTTCACAAACCGCCGGCGGGACTGCTGGAACCGCTGCAGACACCGTCTGAACCGTGGGAGAGGGTGGCCCTGGACTTCGTCACGGATCTGCCCAGCTCGAGGGGAAAGACAGCAGTGCTAGTGGTGGTGGACATGTTTACTAAAATGGCACACTTCATTCCGTGTGCGAAGGTAGCCACGGCAGAGCAGACCGCCAAACTGTTCATAGACCACGTGTTCAAAGTCCACGGTCTGCCACGGTCTATTCTCTCCGACCGGGGGCGACAGTTCATCTCGAACTTCTGGCAGAAGCTGATGGGCTTTCTGAACGTCACAGTCAATTTGGCGTCGGCGAGACACCCACAGACCAACGGGCAAGCGGAGAGGGTCAACGCCATCATGCAGCAGTACCTGAGATGCTACGCCAATCAGCAGCCCACGACATGGGTGGACTACCTGCCACTCGCCGAGTTCGCTTACAACAATACGAAGCACGTGTCGACAGGGGTGACGCCGTTCTTCGCCAACAACGGGAGGCATCCCAGAACCTTCCCGGGTTTAGAGAGAGTGGGGGAGGGGGAGCCACAGGCAGCGGAAGCCTTAGCGTCGGAGTTGCAGGAAGTCCACGAACAACTCAGGAGGCAGTTAGAACTAGCAAAGCACGCATACAAGGTGCAGGCTGACAGACACAGAAGAGTTGGGGAAGACATACAGGTGGGAGACTGGGTCTGGTTAGCAGCGCAAGCAGTGCCGACCAGATCGTTAGCGAAGAAGAAGCTAGGGCATAAGCAGCTAGGACCTTACCAAGTCCAGGCACAGGTCAATCCAGTGGCCTTCCGGTTGGCTCTTCCGGAAGGTTCCAGAATGCATCCGGTGTTCCATAGATCGGTGCTCACGCCCTACAAAGCACCTCATAGATTTCAGGAGCCAGACACAGCACCAGACCCGCTCAGAGAAGGGCCCAGAAAGGGGGGGTCGCCTAGGAGGGGGCACATCAACGAGGTCACAGAGATTTTAGACTCGAGATGGGGGGAAGAGGGAGTAGAATATCTCCTAGCCAGAGAGGGTACCCCGGCCAGTGCCAACAGCTGGGTACCGGACTATGCCTTGGAGGAGCCTCTGCTCAAAGAGGAGTTTCATGCCATCTTCCCGCACAGGCCCATGCCAGCAGAGTATTTCGACGACTGGCTCTTCACACCCACTCTTTCAGCCAGCACATTCCAGGGGTTCGCCTCGGACGAGGAACAGGCACCAGTCCCGAGCTCCCAGGTGGGTTCGCCACCAGGGTCTGCCTCAGACCACTCGTATTAGTGGGACGATCAACCAGAGGAGCAGTGGCGCAGGAAGTGGCTGCGGGGTCCTTGGCTGGGACCACCCGAAGAGGGGGAGGGGGGCGAGACGGACATGGACGTGTTGGGGGACAACGTGGGGTTCGAGCACGGAGACAGAGAGATGGAGGCAGAGGAGAGCGAGGTCGACGAGTACATGGGGGACGAACTGTATCCTGCACGCACCCCCGCTACGACGGAGCACCCAGTACCCACACCGGAAGGAGGGGAGGGGGGGAGGGGGGGCTTCGAGGGGGGGATGGATGTCAGGGGTTCAGGAGCAGAGGGACAGGAAAGGGAGGGATTGGAGACCGAGGGAGAGGAATCCGAGGGAGAGGTCAGCGATGATAGCCATCCGAGGTCTCTAAGTCTCTCCAGCGAATCAGAGGATTCACAGAAAGGGGCTCCCGTGGTCAGAGCTAGGGGGTTGCCAGAGGGAACACCCCAGGAAGGAGGGGCCAGAGGGGACTCAGAGAGCAGCAGCTGGAAATCGGGACCAGCTTCCCCACCGGAGAGCAGTAAGGGGGAGGAGTCCCAAGCATCGGCAGCAGGCAGCTTTCCGTCAGCGGAAGGACATGAGTCAGGGTTAGCCACGCCTGCATCAGAGAGCGAGGAAACGGTCAAAAGGAAGGTCAGGGGCAGCGCGCGCGCGCCTAGTTCAAATGTACAAGAGGGGGGCGCAATGAGCAGCCCGGAGAGGGAGCCGGGTCCCAAAGCCCGGCGAAGAGAGGGGGAGGAGTCCGAAGGGTCCGCTTCCGAGGCGTCCAGGAAGGAAGGCACCCAGGGGGGTAGTAGGACCCAGAGGAGGAAGGAGAAACGTAGAAGGTGGAGTAAGGCTAGAGTCTTAAACTGGTGTACAGGGGGCGGAGACTCAGACGAGGCTTCGCTGGTCTAGGGTCTAGACGTAGAGACGCACGCTAGGGTCTGAAAATGGGAACTGAACTTCAATAAAGACTTTGTACAGTTCTGCTGGCTAGCGTTGGTCTTCTGTGAGCTGGGACCTGGGGGCCGTCTCTGACACATAATAAAGTTTAAAGTCTGGCAGGGCAAATCCACCTCTTTCCTTTGCATCTGTTAATATTTTAAATTTTATTCTAGGCTTCTTGCCCTGCCAGACAAATCTTGAAATATCTCTCTGCCACTTCTTGAAACAGTCCACCTTGTCCACAATTTGCAATACCTGAAACAAAAACAACATTCTAGGCAATACATTCATTTTTATAGCAGCGATACGGCCCAGCAATGAAAGCTTCAAATTTGACCATATTTCTAAATCTTTTTTCACTTCAACCCAGCATTTTTCATAGTTATCTTTAAATAAATTCCCATTTTTTGCTGTCATATTGATCCCCAAGTATTTAACTTTCTTAACCACTGTTAAGCCTGTCATGTTCTGAAACCTCTCTCTCTCAATTGGTGCTAAATTTTTCTCTAAAACCTTGGTTTTTGACTTATTCAGTTTAAACCGTGCGACCTGACCAAATTCTTGAATCAGTTCTAAAACCCTTTTAGTACTAGATTCTGGCTCCTGTAACGTCAATACTAAATCATCTGCAAATGCTCTCAGTTTGTACTGTTTGGCTCCGACCTGTATACCTTTAACCAACTGGTCCCTTCTAATCATGTTCAGCAAAACCTCCAGGACCGATATAAAAAGCAATGGGGAGATTGGGCAACCTTGTCGTGTCCCTTTTTCTATTTTAAATTCTTCCATCACCACATTGTTTACAATTAATTTAGCCTTTTGTTCTGAATATATTGCACTTATACCGTTTTCAAAACCTTGGCCTACCCCCATACCCTGTAAGTTCTTTTTCATAAAAGTCCAAGAAATGTTGTCAAAAGCTTTCTCCGCATCCACAAATATTAAAACTGCCTTAGTGTTTATATTCACTTGTAGTTTCTCTAGAATATTAATTATGTTTCTCACATTGTCAGATAAATGTCTTCCTGGGAGAAAGCCTGCTTGGTCTTTATGTATCTCTTCCACTAACACTCTTTTTAGTCTTTTAGCCAAAATATCTGCAAAAATTTTGTAATCCACATTAAGCAGTGATATGGGACGATAGTTCTTAAGCTGCGTCTTTTCAGTCTCTATTTTTGGTACAAGTGTGATATATGCTTCTTTCCACGACTCTGGTGCCCTTTTCCCCTCCATTATTTCATTACAGACCTCTTTCAAAGGTTGTACTAACCATTCCTTTAAAGATCTGTAGTATCTAGAAGTCAGTCCATCCGGTCCTGGAGATTTACCCAATTGCATATTCTGAATGGCACCTTCGGCACTGTCCTTCTTTGGGATTGGGATGTAGACTGATCTTCTCCAATCTTCTGGCCACTGCTGAGTTTTCCAAATTTGCTGGCATATTGAGTGTAGCACCTTAACAGCATCATATTTTAAAATTTTAAATAGTTCAGCTGGAATACCATCACTTCCACTGGCCTTGTTATTTGCAGTGCTTTCTAAGGCCCATTTGACTTCACTCTCCAGGATGTCTGGCTCAAGGTCAGCAACCACACTACCTGGGGTGTACGAGCCATCCATATCTTTCTGGTATAATTCCTCTGTGTATTCTTGCCACCTCTTCTTGATGTCTTCTGCTTCTGTTAGGTCCTTACCACTTTTGTCCTTTATTATGGTAATCTTTGGACCTTTATTATGGTAATCTTTATTATGGCCTCATTGGACAGCCACTTTGCTTTCTTGCATTTCTTTTTCATTGGGATGGTTTTCGTTGCTGCCTCCTGTATAATGTTACGAGCCTCCATCCATAGTTCTTCAGGCACTCTGTCCACCAAATCTAAATCCTTAAACCTGTTCCTCACTTCCACTGTGTATTCACAAGGGATTTGATTTAGATTGTATCTTACCGGCCCAGTGGTTTTTCCTACTTTCTTCAGTTTAAGCTTGAATTTTGCTATAAGAAGCTGATGATCTGAGCCACAGTCCGCTCCAGGTCTTGTTTCTGCTGACTGTATAGAGCTTCTCCATCTTTGGCTGCAGAGAATATAATCAATCTGATTTCGATGCTGCCCATCTGTTGATGTCCATGTGTAGAGTCATCTCTTGTGTTGTTGGAAAGGGTGTTTGTGATGACCAGCTTGTTCTCTTGACAGAACTCTATTAGCCTTTGCCCTGCTTCGTTTTGATCTCCAAGGTCAAACTTGCCAGTTGTTCCTTTTATCTCTTGACTCCCTACTTTAGCATTCCAATCTCCTATAATGAGAGGAACATCCTTCTTTGGTGTCACTTCTGTGAGGTGTTCTAAGTCTTCATAGAACTGGTCAGTTTCAGTTTCTTCAGCACCAGCAATTGGTGCATAAATTTGGATTACTGTGATGTTAAAAGGTCTGCCTTGGATTCGTATCGAGATCATTCTATCATTTTTGAGATTGCATCCCAGTACAGCTTTCGCCACTCTTTTGTTGACTATGAAGGCCACTCCATTTCTTTTACGGGATTCTTGCCCACAGTAGTAGATATAATGGTCATCCAAACTGAATTTGCCTATTCCCATCCATTTTAGTTCATTAATACCAGGATGTCAATATTTATTCTTGCCATCTCATTTTTGACCACATCCAATTTACCAAGGTTCATGGTTCTTACATTCCAGGTTTCTATGCAATATTTTTCTTTACAGCATTGGACTTTCCTTTCGCTTCCAGGCATATCCGCAACTGAGCGACCTTTCGGCTTTGGCCCAGCTGCTTCATCAGCTCTGAATCTACTTGTATTTGTCCTCTGCTCTTCCTCAGTAGCATGTTGGACGCCTTCTGACCTGAGGGGCTCATCTTCCAGCGTCATAACTTTTATATGTCTGTTGTTTTTGTCCATGAAGTTTTCTTGGCAGGGATACTGGAGTGGCTTGCTGGTTCCTGCTCCAGGCGAATCACGTTTGGTCAAAACTCTCCACTATGACCTGTCCATCTTGGGTGGCCCTGCACGGCATAGCTCATAGCTTCTCTGAGTTATTCAAGCCCCTTCGCCACGGCAAGGCAGTGATCTATGAAGGGGCTGCTCAATATTATCAGTCCATTCAAATGTATTGCTTGAGAACAACATAAAGCTGGGGCGGGGGCGGGGCAGGGAGAATGGCTGACTAGCTATCGATGCTCTGACAACAGAGATAATTATGCGGTGATTTATGATAGCCAGGAGGAATTCTGGCATCACACTCTCCCTTTGAAGACAGGGAGATTAATTGCGATGAACCTCACTTAACTCTAAAAGCAGTCATTTGTCACATGGAGACAATGAATTGTTATTGGATGTAAATAGCCCTTAAGGTTAGCCTTTAGGGCATCAGGTCAGCAAAACCTACCATCTTAACTATTTTTGAGATTGAAACTCATTACACCCGAGGTGATCTAACTGCCTATTAACGCTCAGCCAATTTTTAATATTTTGAATAACCTGAATATACATAATGGGCAGATGGAGCATTGGAAGCCCTTTCTACTTCTTTTGTTTATATTTTTTATGATCTTTTTTATGATCTTTAGCTTTTGTCCTTTTTTGTTTGTTTGAGTTTGTTTAGGTTGTATTTTGTTCTTTGATGTCCTCTGTGTTGGGTTGAGGAGGACACTCCCAGGAAGGTGAGGGATGACTGATGAAGGACCCTGTGGGAGAGGCAGGGAAGGGAAGAACTCCCAGAGTGGGAGGCTAGAAGAAATAGAAGCTCCCAGGTGAGAGCTGGGAAGATCCACCCTCTTTTGAGTGGTAAGGATTAAGACTGACCTCTGATAGAGGGCTCTTTATCGTCTTTTCTTTCTTTCCCCTCCTACTTTCTTCATTTTCTTCCCTCTCTCTTTTGTTTTGTTTCTTCTCTATCTTTATTTAGATTAGTTCAGTTTTTATCGTATGTTGAAAGCTTTTATTAAAAATTCAGATTAAAAAACAACATAAAGGAAAAAGGGGGGAAGACATAATGCAACAAATGTGCTACAAAAAGAATAATAAAAATAATATCTTGACTAATTAATAGCTTCCAAACTGAAGCGCTGCAATTCTATCCAAAATCAGAATATTTTTGCTCAGCTTCCATGTCTGAAAATAGGACATTTTAATGGAACAGATCAGTCTGTAGTTTTACCTGTACTCAAAGTGTAGGTTGGGGAACCTGCTCATTAACGTTTCATAGGACTCTCTCAAGAAGTTAACCATGTGAGACAACTCCCTTTGTTTTTCCAAGAGGTTCTCTTCTTTTTTCTCTAGAACCACCAAGAAATAATAATAAAAAAGAACCCAGTTTACATAACTTCAGAATAAAGCTGTTTAGGAGGAAAAGCACAGCCCCTATATAACTAGAATAATACAACATCCAAAATGTGTGAAACTGGTAGGAGCATTGATTGAGGTGCCACAAATTACTAGGGGGGAATTTAAACATAGGCACAAGACATAGGTGGTCCATGTCCCATGTGACTGCATTTAAAACTCATATGCATGAACATTAGCATGCCTGCACTCTTCTATGTTCCATTCTTAAGGAAATCAGCCCTGAGTGCTCACTGGAAGGACAGATCCTAAAGCTGAGGCTCCAATACTTTGACCACCTCATGAGAAGAGGAGACTCCCTGGAAAAGACCCTGATGTTGGGAAAGATGGAGGGCACAAGGAGAAGGGGACAACAGAGGACGAGATGGTTGGATAGTGTTCTCGAAGCTACCAGCATGAGTTTGATCAAACTGTGGGAGGCAGCAGAAGACAGAAGTGCCTGGTGTGCTCTGGTCCATGGGGTCATGAAGAGTCGGATACGACTAAATGACTAAACAACAACAACTCTTCTATGTCTGGCTCACATCTTGTCCAACTTTTGCTAGACTGTTCACCAGCAAGTCTGCCATTTTTAATAATATGGATAGCAGTTTCTTAAATACACACCTGTGCATGACAAGCAAAAGCCCCCCCCCCATTGAATTTCACAAGCAATTCTGTGCTAGATATCCTCAGACAAATGGAGAAGCAGAGAGGGCGAACGCTATCTTGCAACAATACTTGCGATGCTATGTGAATCACCAGCAAACCGACTGGGTAGAGAAGTTGAGCTTGGCTGAATTTGCATACAATAATGCAGTGCACACATCTACAGGTGTGTCGCCATTCGTGGCAAACTATGGAGGACATCCAAGGGCTTTCCCTGGGAGAGAAGAGAGACTGGTGGTACCTGCCCCTGAAGAGTTTGTGGAAGAAATGGAATTTCTGCATAGGATGCTGAAAGAGAATTTAGAAATAGCTAAGGAAGTTTACAAGTGAGTGTCTGATGCACATAGACATGAGGGAGAAAGGATCCAGGTGGGAGATAAGGTGTGGTTATCCTCCAAAGGGTTGCCCTTTAAGGGTAGGTGCAGGAAGCTGGAACCACGGAAGTTAGGACCGTTTGATTGAGCAAATTAACGCAGTATCCTTCAGACTCTGCCTACCAGAGACCATGAAGATACATCCGGTGTTTCATAGGTCCTTGCTGTCACCATACAACCCAGCACATAGGTATCAAATTGGTGCCAGAGAACCTCCCTCACCTCCCACATTGGTGGAAAGAGAGCAGGGGGGTGAGGTGGAGGAGATACTAGATTCCAGGTGGCATAGGAACAGGCTGCAATACCTAGTAGCTTGGGAGGGTGTGTTAGGATTCTCAGCCGTCAGTCAGAGGGAACTGGCCTCACACCAGGCATTCGGCTCGAGATCCTTGATGACCTTCCCGTCTCTTTCCCCGGCAGGATACAGGCAAGGTCACAAATCGGCGATCCCACTCAACGTGAGAGGGACACACACACTCTTCCCTCCTCCCTGCTTCCCTCAGGGAGGAGAAAAGAGACAGACAGAAATCTATTTACATCCTTTTATTTCTGTCACTCTAGCAGTACAGAGAAATATGTCTGTACCCTCCAGTCTCAAGCAGAAGACCACACAAACTCCACCCATGTACTTCCAGTACAGGTCAGATGACACTCTGAGCTAACATCCGGTGCTCAGAACACTGAATAGACTGCCCCCTTTTCCAAGAGCACAGTCCCAGACATCAACATTGTGTTTTGCATTCCAGACACCTGCAGCTTGCTTTTGCATTGCTGCTTTTTCCTGACAACCTCCCCCAAAAGCATCAATGCGTGTTGCGGCCAGCAAAGCTTCATCCAGAGAAGAAAACAAACAGTTGTTATACATATAACACTCCCCTGTTGTTTCAGTTCCACCCTTGGAACTCGCCGCCACTGGTTTCCCCAGTGTACCTCTCTGGTTGTCTGGCTTCCAAGGAATGAGTGCATCTGCATTACCTTGGATAGCAACTCTCTGTTGTGTCTTTGTCTCTGGCTTAGACACTGCTTCAACCTGTCCTCGGTTGTTTACAACAGCAACACATGCAACAGCTAAGTTAGCAAACTCTTTTGAGTACCTCTTTGGTGGTACACCCTTTGTAACTCTCTCAGACCTGCGTATGAGGTGCTGATCCTCTCTGCTCACTGGTTCAGCCTCTGGACTCTCAGGAGAACCAGTACCAATGGTAAACAGTGGTTCATCCTTCATCTGTGAAGGTCTATCCATTATGTGAGATTGAATTTCTTTTATTCTTGATTGTTTTATTTGATGTTTTAATGTGTTGTAAACCGCTTTGGGGGGAAAATCTTTAAAATATAAGGCGGTATAAAAATGAAATGAAAAATAATTTTCAGAGCAAAAAAAAGGGGTACCTATACTGCTCACTGGAAGGACTATTTTACTTTTAAAAGTCATCTGAAGGCAGCCCTCTTTAGGGAAGTTTTTAATGTTTGATGCTGTACTGTTTTTAATATTCAGTTGGAAGCCGCCCAGAGTGGCTGGGGAAACCCAGCCAGATGGGCGGGGTATAAATAATAAATTATTATTATTATTATACATTCCCCTGTGGTAACCATAACCTAGGTTTAAGGTATTTGGCTATTAGCTTATATATCTGAGTTTCTAACACTGGATCTCAGTCCAGCCAGTGATGCAGGACCTGCAATAGTGTAGGTCTGCTTCAAATCTCCCTGCTTCCTTGCTCAAGCTCTATGGTTTTTTTCTGCTCCGTGCAGGGGACACTTAATGACTCAGCTACCTGTACCTGGCATTACAGTGGTACCTCGTCTAGCATCCACCTCGTCGAGCGCCTGTTCCGTCGAGAGTCCACTGCAAACCTGGAAGTACCGGAATGGGTTACTTTTGGGTTTGCCGCTCGCGCATGCGCAGAAGCACAAACCGCTGCGCATGCGCACACAGATGCAGCACTTTGTCCAGTGTCCTTTTCGGCCAGAAACCAGGGCTCCAGAAAAACAAGATACTACTGTATAATGCTACCTTCACCTGGTCTGGGAATCCCATGATCCAGGCCAGCAATCAACCCACAGCTGGGCCATCTCCAATAATAGGAATGTTTCTGCAAGCACTTAAGTCAACATTAAATGAAGGGTTAATTGCACAAGGCCACCTACACCTCCTCTCCTTGATTACAATTCTTCCGCATTTCCACTACAATCTCTTTCTAGAAAGTTCCTCTGCTATGGATAGAAGATACACTGTCAGAAAGTGGAAAGGAATGGGAAAGTAATAGGCTGTGTTTGGGGGTAATCAGCAACTTTTATTCTCAGAGGGCCATCAAATTCCCACCTCCCTAAGACATGCATTAAAAAAAAACATGTATTCTTTGATACTAACAGTTTTGCTTGGTGAATATCTCTGTACCAACTGTGCTATAAACAAGTGCATACTTTGCTGTATATGAACGGTTCCATTTATAGCCAAACAGTGTTCACAGCATCATGCTTTAGGACATGATTAGCTGAAGAAATTGTCAACTCCAACTTCCAAAATAATGTTCTATGTCTCCTGTAAGCACCAAGACTATAACAAGGTTTCTTATCTTGAGACCATCTTGCCTCAAATTCAACCATCCAATTTCTTCAATCCCAGTTATCTAAGAAACCTTCAGTGGAAAGGCCATCAGTGAACTCATACCAAAAGCTCTACTTCTGATGTACAACATCTGAGTTATTCAGTTAACCAAATAGTGCAGGTTTCTTATCAAGTGTTACTCCTTTAAACGTAATTTCCAAGTGATATGGAAATGTTCGATGTAATGTACTTCACACATTGGAATTCTGTTTAATCCTGTCAGATGGCAATGGTGGTTGCTCGTGAGTAACCAGTCAGAACTCCGACCTGTCTTTTACAGGTTTTATTTTGGTGCAAAACTATTTACAGTGCAGAGCCACAAGTTCATGTCTGCCTCAATCGCTAGCAGAATATGGGAGTGGTTGTTTGCTGTTGAGAAACTCACCTCTACCTGCAACAAACTCATGAGTTTGCGCCAGAAACGTGAGGTGAACTGCCTTCCACGGTCAGATATTACCCTCAAAGGGACCCCATGCAGTCGAAAGACGTGATCCACGAACAGCTTGGCAGTTTCCTCGGCTGTCACTGCATGAGAACATGCCACAAAGTGACACATTTTTGACAGCAGATCTACCACCACCATGACTGCTGTCTTACCTCGTGACATGGGCAGGTCCGTCATGAAGTCTATGGACACCACCTCCCAGGGTCTCCCCGGTGTCGGTAAGGGTTCTAGCAACCCTGCCGGTGCCGCCCTTTCCCTCTTGGCTCTCTGACACTTGTTGCACCCTCAGACATATTCTCGTACATCCTCCCTTACCTTGGGCCACCAGAACTGCCTTGTGACTAACAACATGGTCTTATGTTGCCCAAAGTGCCCCACCATAGGGTTGTCATGGAGCTGTTTGAGGACTTTGGCCCTCCAGGGCCCTCCCGGTACATATAGTGCCCCTTTGTAGAACAACAGCCCCCCTTTCTCCCCATCTGCTCCCAGACCTTTCTTGAGCTCCCTAACTTTAGTTTGAGGAAACTCATCGTGCTTGGTGAGCTCCACCAGTTCTGCCTCCCCTGCCAGTGGTCGCACACAAGTCCATTTTTCCTCCTGGAACATTTGTCTGGCCACGGGTGGCCCTTCCTCTTCCATGTACTCAGGCTTCCGGGATAGAGCATCCGCCCTCATGTTCTCCCCTCCCGGCACATCTTGGATCTTAAAGTTAAAATTAGCAAAAAACTGCACCCAACGAATCTCTCTCTGACAGAGCATGTGTGCTATCTGCCAATATTCCAGGTTCTTGTGGTCTGTCCACACTTGGATCTTTTGCTGCACCCCAATTACAAAATGTCTCCACTGCTCCACTCGACTGCGCCGATGGCCCGATCTGAAGCGTCCATCTCCACCCTCAAAGGTTTGCCAGGATCCATGTGAAGGAGCTGCTCCTCGGAGGCAAAGACCTTCTTTAAGCTTTCAAAAGCCTGCTGCACCTCCTTTGTCCACACAAACTTCTTCTTCCCACTGAGGCAAGCAGTTATGGGTGCCGACAGATGCACAAAGTTCTTGATAAATTTGTGGTAGAAGTTGCTGAAGCCCAGAAATCTCTGTACATCCTTCTTTGTCTCGGGGCTTTTCCAGTCCAACACTGCCTTCACCTTCTCCCGATCCATGGCCAATCCCCGATCTGACAACCAATACCCAAGGAACTCCACTTCCCGGGCATGGAACTGACATTTATCCAGCTTAACCCATAACTGAATAACTGATACTCTTTTAGATTCTCCAACACTTGCCGAACGTCCTTCACGTGCTGCTCGCCAGTCTCCGAAAAGACCAGGATATCATCCAAAAAGCAAACACAGTTCCGGTACAGTAGGGGACCCAGTACGTGGTGCATGAAGGCCTGGAAACACGGACTGCCTCGTTGTAGACCGAAGGGCATAACGAGATATTCAAATGCCCAAAGGGGGGTAAACATGGTAGTCTTCCATTCGTCTCCCTCCTGCACCCTGATCAGGTTGTGCGCTCCTCTGAGGTCAAGCTTGGTAAAAATTCTGCCCTGCCTGACTCTCGCCAAAACATCGTCAATTCTGGGCATGGGGAAGGTCAGGGATTCTGTCAGGCTGTTCACAATCCTGTAATCCACCACCAGACGTCGCTCTTCCGTCCCCCTCTTGTCCACAAAGAACACTGGACTACCCCCTACCGCCCTGGATTCCCTTATGATACCCCTTTTCAAGTTCTTATCAATAAACTCCTTCAAATCTTGTATTTCTTGGAATAGAATACAACTTGGTCCCTGGGACCAATTGATCTGACAATCATATAGTCGGTGGGGTGGTAGCTTGTTAGCCTCCCGCTCACTGAAGACTTCCTCAAAATCTGCATATTGCCGAGTGTCAGGGAACGGCCATCAGTGCCGGAGGGAGAGAGCAAAAGCCAGAGGGATTATAGAGAGCCTCCAGGGATCGGGAGAAGCAGCTCCTCTTCTGGGGAAGAGAATAAACGCAGCTCCAGTGGGGTGCAGGAGTCGGATGTGGTGAGGCGGTCCCACGACTCCTTGCCTGGGACAAGCGGGGAAGGAAGGGGTCCTCCGCTGCCCACGCCCTCTCTGCGCAGAAGGCTTTTGCGCAGAGAGGGAAGGCGGAGACTGGGCGTCAAGGAGCTTCTTTGCTGGAAGAAGTTTAAGAAACGCCCACTCACGGATTCTGCCAGCGATTGAGTCAGCCACGGGTGAGTGGCTCTCCGGACAGATAAAGTTTACATTAGCAGCCAGCCAGGGAGAGATTTGCCTGCTTGCGCACGAGCAACCCCTTGGAAACCTAACACTGAGGAATTCTCTTCTTCTCCCCCAGACTCACCATGGCGACCTTGGCCATTCTCTCTCGTGGCTCCTCCTCCCCCAGACAGTGTTCCACACAGTGTGCCGACCCAAAGGTGAGGGACCGCTGGTGCCATGACACCACCAGATCATGGAGAGCAAACCAACTCATTCCCAGAATAAAGGGAGGCCCTGCCAAGATGGCCACATGAAAAGCAATGGTTTTGGTGTGTTTGGAGACTCTCATTCTCATGGGGGGTGTCTAGTGAGTGACTCCCCCCCCCCCAGCAACTCTCTCCCATCAATGGTGGCGACTTGCAAGGGAAAATCTAGAGGTAACAGGGACTTCCGGGTTGGCGCCATCGGTAATGGCGGATTCCCTCTGACTCTGAGGGACCAGCTCTGCGGGAATCGGGTCTGTACCGCTATGGCGAAGCGGGGACCCTTCAAAAATCACAGGCGGGTGAAGCCTGTGAGCGTGGGACTCGGCGGGCACCTTCCCCCCCCCCAATTTGCAAAGGAACCCAACTACGGGCTCCGGAGCGAAGCGGGGCGAGCGGCGCGGTGCTGTGAGTCAACTGCTTCTTCCGCGGAGCGAAGCCGCACAGCCGTTACCGGAGAGCGCTGACTTTTTCCTGTGACAATCCGGCCACAAAAGCAACTACCCGTGAGTAGGATAAAATTGGAAATAAAGGAAGAAATAAAAGGCTTTCAAATCAAATCAAATTTCAAATCAAATTTTATTAAACGGTCACAGACCAGGTTAACTCGTACAGCTAGTCAGCGAAGCATAACACCGGAAAAAACAAAGGACAATTTCTTTTTTTTTTTTAAAGTAATTTTTATTAATTTTCCAAACATGTAATAAAAACAAACAATAACTACTACTACTTATCAAACCTTTATTAGGCATTATGCAAATAAAACCATAAAAGAGAAAATAGCATATAAAAGCCTTAAAATATATATAGAAAGGCAGCAGTTGGCTACATACATATTTATATATATACATATAAAATCAGTGGTTTTCCTTGTTAACCTGCTCCTTGGAGGACTGCTACCAAAAACTCGGCTACCCCCGCCGTTACCCTTTGGTCAACGTCGGATAGGCAGAATCCCACACATTCACCTTGCTGGGGTTCCAGACCACCCAAAAGAGGGGACAGCACGCGTTGACGGAGCGTACTGTACAATGGGCAATGAAAGAGAATATGCTCTACAGTGTCCGGGACATTCATAGGACATCTGCAGAATCTCTTGTTTCTGGGAATGTTTTGATATCTTCCCCTGACAAATGCTGAGGGAAAAACATTCAAACGGGCCAGCATAAAAGCCCTACGTTGGGCTGGGATTATTAATTTAGTGACATAATTGGCTCTGCTATCTAGGATATTTAAATCATAGAATATGGGGGAGCAAATTTTGTTTACAGCTGCCATAGTATTTTGTCTCTCGACATCCTTTAGTCTAGTTAGGATATTATGGGGGAGGTATGGGGAAGTCCGGGAAATAAGGTGAAGGAAAATGAGTTTATGAAATTATACATGTTTATTTGTTTGTATGTTTTTTGTTTGTTTTATTGTTTGTTAGGATCCATAATATCCTAACAAACAATAAAACAAACAAAACATACAAACAAATAAACATGTTTATTTCATAAACTCATTTTCCTTCACCTTATTTCCCGGACTTCCCCATACCTCCCTTTTTCTGCATCCTTATTTTTTCCTTTTGACAGCAACCCTCCATTTAATTAATTAACTCATCTTCTTTATAATTCCCTTAAATTTATGATTTACAGCTGCAATTCTCTGTTTCTTAACACCATAACATCTCAGCACTCCTCAATGTTACAACAATTTTTAAGGTATATTTTAAATTTCTTCCAATCTTCTTCCACTGTCTCGCTCCCCTGGTCACGGATTCTGCCGGTCATCTCTGCCATTCCCATGTAGTCAATCACCTTCGCTTGCCATTCTTCCAGAGTGGGTAGCTGCTGCATCTTCCAATACTTTGCCAGAAGAATTCTTGCTGCTGTGGTAGCATACATGAAAAAAGTTCTGTCCTTCCTTGGCACCAATTGGCCCACCATGCCCAGGAGAAAAGCCTCTGGTTTTTTAGAAAATGTCCATTTAAGGACCTTTTTAATTTCATTATAGATCATTTCCCAGTAGGCTTTAATCTTCGGGCAGGTCCACCAAAGGTGATAGAAAGTACCTTCAGTCTCATTACATTTCCAACATTTATTATTGGGCAAATGATAAATTTTTGCAAGTTTGACTGGGGTCATGTACCACCTGTAGATCATTTTCATTATGTTTTCTCTCAAAGCATTACAAGCCGTAAATCTGACACCAGTATTCCATAACCTTTCCCAGTCATCAAACATAATGTCATGACCTATGTCTTGTGCCCATTTGATCATAGCTGATTTTACTGTTTCATCTTGTGTATTCCATTTCAGCAGCAAATTATACATTCTTGACAAGTTCTTAGTATTGGGTTCTAACAATTCTGTTTCTAATTTCGACCTCTCCATCTGAAAACCTATTTTCCTGTCCTGTTTGAATACCTCGTTTATCTGAAGGTAGTGCAACCAATCTCGTACTTTAGACTTTAATTTGTCATAACTCTGTAATTTAACCCTTTCACCATCTTGCTCTAAAATTTCACAATATTTTGGCCATTTGGACTCCATATTAAGTTTTTTTGTCTCTTTAGCTTCCATTGGTGATAGCCACCTGGGAGTTTTACTTTCCAGTAGATCTTTGTATCTTATCCAAACATTGTATAGTGCTTTCCTGACAATATGGTTTTTAAAACCTTTATGTATTTTTACCTTGTCGTACCATATATATGCATGCCAACCAAATCTGTTGTCATACCCTTCCAGATCCAAAATGTCTGTGTTCTCAAGAAGCAGCCATTGTTTCAGCCAGCAGAACGCTGCCGATTCATAATAGAGTCTCAAGTCCGGCAGGGCAAACCCCCCTCTATCTTTTGCATCAGTTAAGATCTTAAAGTTTATTCTGGGCTTTTTGCCCTGCCAGACAAATTTTGATATGTCTTTTTGCCACCTCTTGAAACAGTCCATTTTGTCCAGGATCTGGAGTGTCTGGAATAAAAACAACATTCTAGGCAATACATTCATCTTGATGACAGCAATTCGGCCTAACAAGGAAAGTCTCAACCAACAAAGGACAATTTCAATACAGATTAGGCCATAACAGCAATTTGAAATTAGACAGCATAAATAAAATTAAGTATTTGCCTTCGCCTGCATATTGACATTGGAAAGCTCTTGTTTCCTGCGCCTAATAGTGGCTACACAGAATTTGGCAACATTGATCGTAATTTCAGGAACCTTATCTTCTACCAAGGCTCTCATACGTTGGGGTTCTGGTACATTTTTAAGCTTTTGTAGAACTGGGGCAATAAAGGTCAGGCGTAGATCCTCGTAGTAACTACAGTGCAGCAATACATGCAGACTTGTTTCCACTTCCGATGAGCCACATGGGCAAACACGTGACTCATATGGTTTGCCCTCATATCTGCCTAGCAGCAGGGCAGAGGGCAGAACGTTAAATCTGGCCAGGGTAAAGGAGTGTCTGTACTTAGGTATTTGTAAATCAGCCAGATAATTTGCGGGTGAGAACCCTCTTCCAAAGTCTCTAATTGTGGCATGTTTATCCATTTTGCCCATATGACATTGCAGCTCTATGTCCCTAATGCGTTGGAGCACTTGACTTCTGGCTCTCTCATATCCTGCCGCTATCAAGATCTGCGGGGAGAATCCCAGGCTTCTTATCTTTTCAAACAGGGAAGCTTTCCAGGTAGAATGAAAGGTGTCTAAGAGTGTTAAAGGAGCCAAACCGGCCGGGGGAAAAATAAGTTTTAACCAGTAGTGTATCTTTAGAATCCACAACCGCGCGTTAACGGGTGGTTGTCCAACTTCTAAGCGGACAGCTATATTAGATACACAGGGGGGGATCCCCAATAAACACCGATAGAATTTTGTTTGAAATGCCTCCATAGGCGCAAAATTTTTAAAACTGCAAACCTGGGATCCATAAGTGAGTTGTGGGAGTATTTTTGCAGCAAAAACCTGGGAGGCCGCCGGAACGTATTTACCCCCTTTCCCGTGAAAAAATCTTGTAAGGGCTTTATTGGCCCTTCCTGCGTTGGCAATGGCGTTTTTCATCTGTTGGTGCCACGAGACCCTTTCCTGAAAAGTTATTCCCAGGTATTTGAAAGTTGCTACCTGGTCAATAGGATGTCCATTAATTCTCCATTTGTGTTTCCTTCTTTTTTTTTGAAAACACCATAATTTTATTTTATTTTAATAATATTTTTTTTTATTGCTTCTTTCCACGTTCAGATACATCGTCAATGATTCAACAAAAGCGACTTTACAAAAAAGAAGAAAAGAAAATCATAAAAAAGAAAAAATTCCCATTTTGCATACAATTTTTCATAATCCACTGGACTTCCTCACATCCTCCGCCCCCTGCATTCTTTACCATAAATAAAAAGATAACAGCAAATTAATACCTTGTTTCATGCGTTTTTGTACTTTCATCTATTTGTATTTTAGATTTAGGGTACTTGTTATGTACTCACTTTTCCATCAATCCTGAAAATATAAACATTACTCTAAAATTTAGTCCTTTCACACTCATAACTTAATTTCCACCATAGTCAAATTTAGTTGCTGAAGTTTGTTTTCCCAAAGCTTAGCAAATTCTCAACATTCATATAACTTATAATATTTTTGCAAATAGTCTTTAAATTTTTTCCAGTCCTCTTCCACTGCCTCTTCTCCCAGGTCCCGGATTCTGCCGGTCATTTCGGCTAGTTCCATATAGTCCATCAGTTGCGTATGCCACTCTTCCAGCGTGGGCAACTCCTGTGCCTTCCAATATTTTGCTATAAGAATTCTTGCTGCTGTAGTTGCATATAGAAAGAAGGTTCTATCCTTCTTTAACACTCTCTGGCCCACAATGCCCAGGAGGAAGGCCTCTGGTTTCTTGTGAAAGGTATACTTAAATACCTTTTTCAACTCATTGTAAATCATTTCCCAAAAAGCCTTCACCCTCGGGCATGTCCACCAGAGGTGAAAGAATGTTCCTTCAGCCTCCTTACATTTCCAACATTTATTGTCAGACAGATGATATATCTTTGCAAGTTTGACTGGGGTCATGTACCACCTGTATATCATTTTCATAATGTTTTCTTTCAGGGCAGTACATGCCGTGAATTTCATACCGGTGGTCCATAACCTTTCCCAGTCTTCAAACATAATGTTGTACCCAATGTCTTGTGCCCATTTTATCATGGCTGATTTAACCGTCTCATCCTGTGTGTTCCATTTAAGCAACAAATTGTACATTCTTGAAAGCACTTTCGTCTTAGGTTCAAGTAGTTCTGTCTCTAATTTCGATTTCTCCACCTGGAATCCAATTTTTTTGTCCTTTTTAAAAGTTTCTTGTATTTGGGCATAGTGTAACCAGTCTCGCACCTTGTCTTTTAATTTTTCTAGACTCTTCAACTTCCAATTGTCTCCGACTCTTTCTATTATCTCACAGTATTTTGCCCAGCCACCCTCCATGTTAAGCCTTTTTGGGGCCTTAGCCTCCATTGGTGACAGCCACCTCGGGGTCTTATTTTCGAGTAAGTCTTTATATTTAATCCAGACATTAAACAAAGCTTTCCTGACAATATGGTTTTTAAACAATTTATGAGCCTTTGCCTTGTCATACCACAAATATGCATGCCACCCAAACGCATTGTTAAACCCTTCCAGATCTAGGACATCAGTGTTTTCCAATAAAAACCAATCCCTCATCCAGCAGAAGGACGCAGCTTCATAATATAGCCTTAAGTCCGGCAGGGCAAATCCCCCTCTTTCTTTTGCGTCTGTTAGTATTTTAACTTTTATCCGGGGCTTTTTGCCCTGCCAGACAAACTTCATGATGTCCTTCTGCCACTTTCCAAAACATTCCACTCTGTCCACGATCTGCAGGGTTTGGAACAAAAACAACATCTTTGGCAATACATTCATCTTTGCAGCAGCGATTCTTCCCAACAAGGAAAGTTTCAATCTTGACCAAATTTCTAAGTCCTTTTTAATTTCTGACCAACATTTTTCATAGTTGTCTTTAAACAAATTCAGATTTTTCCCAGTCATGTTAACCCCCAGGTACTTCACCTTTTTAACCACCTTTAGTTCCATTTCCTTTTGAAACCCATCTATTTCTGAAGATGTCAAGTTTTTTGCCAAAACCTTAGTTTTTTGTTTGTTCAGCTTAAATCCCGCCACCCGACCAAACTCATAAATTAATTCTAAAGCTCTTTTTGTACTAGGTTCTGGCTCCTGTAATGTTAAAACCAAATCATCTGCAAAAGCTTTCAGCTTATATTGTTTTCATCCGACCTGTATTCCTTCCACCAGCTGATCCTTCCTAATCAAATTCAGCAACACCTCCAGGACAGAGATAAATAACAAGGGTGATAAGGGGCACCCCTGTCGTGTCCCTTTTTCAATTTTAAACTCCTCTGTCACCACATTATTCACTATCAATTTGGCCTTTTGTTCTGAATAGATTGCTTCAATACCATTTTGGAATGCCCTTCCCACTCCCATCCCTTCCAAATTTTCCTTCATAAATTTCCAAGATATATTGTCAAAGGCCTTCTCAGCGTCTATAAAAATCAAAACTGCTTTCGTATTCAAATTTGTCTGTAGTAACTCCAAAACATCAATAATGTTCCTGATGTTGTCAGACAAATGCCTACCAGGGAGAAAGCCCGCTTGGTCCTTATGAATTACTTCATTCAGAACTTTTTTAAATCTACTTGCCAAAATATCAGCAAAAATTTTGTAATCCACGTTTAAGAGTGAGATGGGACGGTAGTTCTTAAGTTGAGTCTTTTCAGATTCCAGTTTTGGTATCAAAGTGATGAAAGCTTCTTTCCACGATTCTGGTGCTCCCTTCCCTTCCATAATTTGATTGCATACCTCCATTAGTGGCTGAGTCAAATGCTCCTTCAGTGTCTTATAATATTTGGAGGTAAGTCCATCTGGGCCTGGGGATTTGCCTAATTGCATATTCTGAATGGCACTTTCAATTTCCTGTTGTGTTATTTTGTAATTCAGGGTTGATTGTTTGTCTTGAGATAGTTTTTGCAAACCGTGACTTTTTATAAATTGGTTTATCTCAGTCTCTGCTTGAGGCCCTTGAGTGAACAATTTTTTGAAATATCTCTGGAAACACTTTCTAATTTCTTCTGGTTTCTGAATACATTTTCCTTCAACCTCCAGATTGGTGACAAAGTTCAATTTTTGTCTCTTTTTCAGCTGCCATGCCAGCAGCTTCCCACATTTATTTGCCAATTCGAATGATCTTTGTTTCATCTGTTTAATTTTCCATTCCACTTCTTGATTTATCAATTTCGCATATTGTGCTTGATGGAATTTTATTTCTCTTAAAACTTCTTTCGATTTTGGATTGAGTCTCAACTTTTTCTCTCCATCTCTTATCTTCTCCAAAATCTTGTCCTTTTTACCATTCCAGAGTTTTTTCTTAATAGAATTCTGTTGTATCAGAAACCCTCTCATAACAGCTTTGCTTGCATCCCAGATTATTTTCTTTTCCACCGAAGTGTTCAAATTTATCTCGAAATAGTCCTTCAACGTTTTTTGGGCCTTCTCCACTATCTCCTGATCTCTGAACAAAGTGTCATTCATTCTCCATCTGAAGGATCCAGCTGGTGTCAGTCTCAAATCCATTTTCAAGGCGTTATGGTCGGAGCAAGTTTTGGGGCAGATCTCTACTTTTTTAGTCTTAGGTGCCAGTCCTCTAGTTATCCAGATTTGGTCGATTCTTGTCCATGATAGGTGGGCTTCAGAAAAGAATGTCCCTTCTTTGCCTAGTGGGTTTTTTGTCCTCCAAATGTCAATCAAGTCCATATTGTCAGTTAATTCAAAGAAAGTCTTAGGTAGTCTACCATCTTGGGTCAGATTTTGATTTTGTGACTTATCCATGTAGGTGGAGACAACCCCATTCATGTCTCCCATCAAAATGATGTTAGCATAATCAATATGGTCCAGCATTATCTCATGCAGCTTTTTGTAAAATTCCGATTTCCCCTCATTTGGTGCATATATTCCTACTATCAAAAAATTTTCTCCTTGTGTTTGTATTTCGATCGCCAAAATTCTTCCTTGTTCATCTTTAAAAATAATTTTCGGTGCTAGGGTCTCCTTTGCATAAATCACTACTCCTCTTTTTTTTACCTTGTCTGATGAAATAAATTCTTGGCCTAGTCTCTTGTTGATTAGCACTCTCCTGTGGAGCCTAGTCACATGTGTTTCTTGCAAGCAGATAACGTCCAATTGTTCTTTCCTCAATATGTGAAAAATCCTTTTTCTTTTTTCAGGGGAATTTGCGCCGTGAATGTTCCAACTAAAAAGCTGCAGAGACATCCTGAATCAGTTGGTCAACCAGTAGGGTTGTCTCCCTTGTCGTCTATGTCTGGAAGTGGATCCGGTTTTGGAGGTAGCGACCAGGCGCCTGCAACTCCTTTCCGAAGGTCCTCCCCGTGGTCGTTTAGGAACTTTTCTTGGTCCTCTGCTATCCTGATTCTTACCTTTTCCCCTTTCAAATTGAAAGATAATCCTTGAGGGAACTCCCACCTGTAGGGGATTGAGTTGTTTCTCAACAAGCTTGCGAGGTCTTTATATGTAGTTCTTAAATCCAACAGCTGTTTTGGTATATCTCTGAAGATTTCTGCTGTCTTTCCCTGAATCACCAGTGAGTTTTTAAAATGTAGGCCTAATATTTTGTCTTTTTCTTGCTTAGATCTCAAAATGATCAAGCAGTCTCTTGGTTTGTCCTTCTTGGCCACTCTTCCCAATCTAAAAGCGGTGACAATTTTAAAGTCCTTCTCCTCTGCCAAACCCCAGAACTTAGATAATTCTGCTGTCAAAAAACCAATCAAATCTTCTTTCTCAAGTTCTGGGATATTTCTAAGCCTAAGATTGCTTTCCCTGTTTTTCAATTCCGCCATGGACAGGTACGCCTGCTGCTCATTGACCTGTCTGCTCAGTGGCCTTACTTCCCCTCTTAATTCCTCTATCTTCTTTTTATTTTGGTCTGCTTTTAAAATTGCTTGTTCAGCTAGTTTCTGATTTTCTGTTGTAGCTGTTTGAATCTTTCCTATTGCCTGTGTATTTTGAGCGACTTGATCTGTCAGTTTATTAATTGTAGCTGTCACTTGATCAAATTTTGTCGCTTGTTCATCAGCCTTCCTGTTTAGTGCTGCCAGCTGGTCCAATATTTCTTTAGAAACTGGGTCTAGCCCCCCTGCAGCCATATCCCCAAAAGCTGGCTGTTTAGATTGTTCTTCTTGCAGACCTGTCACAGTTGGAACAGATGATCTACGTGTCTGCACAGGCAAAGTTAATTGCAACAGTTCAGTTTGTTTTGCTTTCTTGGCAGCTCTT
This sequence comes from Podarcis muralis, assembly GCF_964188315.1. Classification (NCBI taxonomy): domain Eukaryota; kingdom Metazoa; phylum Chordata; class Lepidosauria; order Squamata; family Lacertidae; genus Podarcis; species Podarcis muralis. The sequence goes on from NC_135674.1 coordinate 19,874,444, forward strand.
GTTTTTGGTACACCACTCATTCCACAGCTGTCCGAGTGTCAAGGTCAAATTGTAAATCCCATGGGAAAGACAATCCAGAATATAAACATCAGGGCTTAAAATTTCCAAAACAACCAGCAGTTCTCAGAGACTAACAAATTCCACAATCCAGTAGGGGGAGCTCTCCAGAAATTTGGGAAAAGGATAGAAAGTTTCCACCATTAAATTCCCAAATAAAAAGATGAAAAGTTAGGTAAAATCCAAAGCAAGGGAAGGGACCCTTTAAATTCACTTTAAACAGCAGAGAGTAAAAGTTTTTGACAATGGTGCATGCAACAGTTCTTTACTTGTAACTTGCAAAGTAGCCCAATGTAACTTAATTTATATACAGTTACCGCAGTCTGATGGTTCTTTGTATCCAGGCAGCCCGAGAGCTGGGTTTCGAAACTTTGTAATCCACCAAAAAGGGGGAAAGTTCACAGTCTATGTTCATTTATAGTACAATTTAGTTTTTCTTTTGCCTTTTAGGCAATCAAGTCCGAATTTGCAAGGTATATTCCAACTTCTTTTAAACTCCCTTTCAGCGCTTCAGCTTTGATGACTCTTTGCTCGATACTTTAAGCAGAGCCGGAAGACGGACTTCCTTTTTAACGTCTCCCGCTTTCAGCCAAATTTCACAAATTTAAGTTCAAAAGTTCTCGGATTTCTTACTCACGAGTATGTTGTTCCAAATCGGATGTTCAAAGAAGAAAGGTCAGCGCTCATCGGCAGCAGCCGCGCGGCTTCACTTCCGCGGAAAGAGCGATGAACTCACAGCACCGCTACCCCCTCCACGTTCCGGGGCCCCTTACGGGGTCCCTTCTTCGTTTCCGAGGTCGCTCTTGGTGCCCGCCGAGTCCCACGACCACAGGCTCACTCTACCTGTGGGGTTTCTTAACGGGTCTCCGCTCTGCCGTAGCGGACGACCCTTTTCCGCGGAGCCCCTCTTCACAGAGTAAAGAGGACCGCCATTGCCGTTTCGCGCCACCTCCGGAAGTCCGAAAACACCATAATTTTAGATTTGCTATAATTTATTGATAGTTGTTCCGCTTGACAATAGTCAGCAAGTGATCTCAAAAGCTTCCTCAAGCCAACGCAGGAAAAGGAGAGCAGGACTGCGTTGTCCGCATACAGAAGCACCGGGAGGGGCATACCTGCCAGTTTGGGAGGGTGGGCATTTTCTTTCTCCATATTTACTGCTAAAGAGTTGATGTAGAAATTAAATAGCATTGGCGCAAGGACACATCCTTGTTTAACCCCATAGTGCGTTTGGATTTCTTTAGTTAGATGGCCTGACCGGTCGCATCTTACCCTCACCCTGGTGTTTTCGTATAGACCACGGATAAGGCGTAATAAGCGCTTGTCTATGTTTGTAGCGCCAAGCTTTTCCCAGAGTCTGTCCCTTGGTATTAGATCAAAAGCCGATTTAAAATCCACAAAAGCTGCATATAAAGACCCCCCTTTTCTAGAGTATTTGTCTGCCAGGTGTTGAAGGATAAGGGCCTGGTCTATGGTTGAACGCTTTGCTCTAAAACCAGCTTGAGCTTCTGATAGAATATGCTCTCTTTCCATCCACTCCACTAATTTATTACATAAATGAGCAGCGTACAGTTTGCTAATAATACTTAATAGACTGATTGGTCTGTAGTTAGCTGGCTCAGTTCTGTTTCCTTTCTTGAATATTGGAATGATGATGGCTAAACCCCAGTCCTCGGGGATAATAGCCGCTTGGTTTATACTAGTGAACAAGGCGGCTAGCACAGGGGCCCACCATTCAACATTTGCCTTAAGAATTTCTGGTGGGATATTGTCAGCACCCGGGGCTTTCCCTGATTGAAGAGATTGAATAAGGCCAATGATTTCTTCTGTGGTTACAGGGGGCCATTCCTTGCCAAATTCACTTGAAGCAGGAAGCAGAGCTGGGACCAGTTGATTTGATGAATATAATGAGAGGAAATAGGCCTCCCATGCTCCAGCGGGTATAGAGTATTCGATTTCAATCGGGGAGTCTCTCCAGTTTTTTGCAATTATTTTCCAAAACATGGCAGAATCTTTTCTTTGGGAGGCCTCCACTAGGCACTGCCAATCCTCCCTTTGTGCCTGGAGCTTTTTCTTGTTAATCAAAGCTTTATAACTGCGTTTTAACTCAAACCAGTCTAATGGAAGTGAAGGCAAGTTCGCTGATCTATAGTTCCTGTACTTATCCAGCAGGAGGCGTTTCATAGCCATGCATTCTTGGTCAAACCAAGGTTTGGATTTATTAGAGTGTAGAGATTGCCGTGGCGTTTTTTTGTTGGTCAGATAAGGTTGTAGGGACAAAATCAGTTCCCGGAACATGTCTAATCTAGCCTCAGGAGTTGGGGAATTAACGAGGTTCTCCTTTCTAGCAAGAAAAGTATCTGAGTGAAGTCTTTCCGATATTTCATCACTCAATTTGCTGGACCATTTAATATGTGAGTATCTTAGCTCCATGTTTTCGAAACATGGGGGTACAAGTTTATCAGAGCAAAATAAATCTTTTCTTACATCCAGTATTAAACAGAGCGGTAGATGGTCGCTGTCAACCCTCTCCACCACTTTACATTCCCGTGCTCTGCTCAAAAGGTTAGATGCCACCAGGACGTAATCGATAGTGGAGGCTCCCATGTTGGATATAAATGTAAATTCCCCACTGGGTTCTCTGTCGACACGACCATTTAATACAGTCAGATCCAGATTGTTGGAAAAACGTAGAAGGCATAGGCCTGCGTAGTTGCAGCCCTTGTCTTTTGAGAGCCTTGGGGGAATAGAATGGGCTTCTTCAGAAATGGGAGGTACGTCATGGAAATGAGCATATAACGCTTCATCTGATTGGCCAATTCTGGCATTTAAATCCCCAGCCAGCAGCACTGCCGCTGCAGGAGTTTGATTCATTAGCTCATCAACATATGATTCTAGCCTATGCCAGATATTTTGGTAAGCTGCTTGCATCTTTGGGGAGGGGCATATATATTAATCAATAGAAGTGTGCAATATCTGCATTTCATTAATAATGCCATGGCCACACTGTTCAGAGGCTCCAGCTCGACGAAAGATGCTCTCAGCCTTGTGGATATTAGAATGCCTAGCCCACCCTTAACTCGTCCCCCTTTGTTGCTTGGTGAACCTGCGAGCGAAAATGAGGCAAAACCATTTACATCTAAATCCCCTGTTAGCCATGTCTCTTGCAAGAAGACTATATCATGATCTTGAATAAAATTGACAAATGATTGGTCAGTCGCCTTGTTGAGCCAACCAGCAATGTTCCATGATAAAAATTTAAGATTGGCTTTATCACAGTCGAGTCTTTGTCAATTATTAGCTAACGTACTTTTAGGGTTTGTCGCTTTATGTATCAGTCGCCTATCGTCTTTGTATGGCGGGCTATCCAGCCGCTCTATGATTTCAATAGGTGGATGCAAAGTGCTCACGTTTGTGAACACCGGATCTTTATTATGCATAAATTCCTTCTGTGGATATTCTGTTGCGGCCTGATTTTGGCCCAATTCTGTTTCATCTAGGTATCTCATTTTGTCCCATACGTCTGGTGGGGTCACCTTAGGGATATTTCTCCTTCGGGGGGGGGGGGGGTGATGGAGTGCTCTCCTTGAAGGGTGGCACATTCTCTCTTGGTGGAAAGTTAATCTCCGCTTTAATCTGATGGTTACGTGTTGTGGTCTTTTTTTGGTCTCCCTTAATAACCTCGTTGCCTGGAGCTCTCTTGGCCAGCTTATATCTTAGCTTGTCTAGTCTTCCCAAGATGTCAGTTTGTATTAATGGTGGGAACATCCAGAATTGGTCAATTAGGATATTTTCTTCCATAGTAAAGAGATCCTCACCTTTGCTCACAAGGCGTTGCGGATTCTGTTTGTCAGGCCAGAATTTTGAGAGTTGTTTCCCCTTTCTAAGATTTGCCTGCTTAGTTTTCAAAAGGGGGCTCAAAGGAGCCTTATTTTCAAAGAGCCTAAGTATTGTTATCCGTGCTTTTAAAAAGGCAAGTCTTGACCTAAAAATAAACTTGGCCAGGTTCTGATCCCTAAAAGTGGTCAGTGCTCTCACTGAGTGACCATCATAATGTAGATATTCCACCGAGGTGATATCATTAGAATTAACCATTCCTGGCAGTATGTCATTTAGGCTAGATACAAAGTTCATTATTCGCTGTTTCCCTGTAAGGAAGCCCTTAGGCTTCGGGAAGTTCGTGAATACCAATTTTTGGGGATTTAGGATCAAATTCCAATCTCTTTCCTGACTGGAGGCTTGCCAGGTCTGAAGGGGGGTATCATCTCTACTGAACGCTTCCTCTTCCTCGCTGTTCGATTTGCTAAGTGTTTTATTGCCTTCATAGGTAGAGGCCTCTACTTCCGCAGCATCAGGTTTGTTAAATAGTTGGTTATCCAGGGGCTGAATTGTTACTTCTGCCTTCTCACTTGCTACTGGAATCAGCCTTGGCGAGTCCTCCTTGGCCGGTTGCTGTGTAACTATCTTTGTTTCTCTCTTTTTTCCCTTCTTTTTGCTGCCCCGTGTGGTCGATTTATTTGGGGCCGAGGGAAGAAGTTTGAACAATTTCTGCCAATGTATGCTTCGATTACTGCGGGTATACTTGGCTTTCCTTGTTGTTTTGATATTTTTACTTTTCTTCACTTTTACCCTTGAGTTATGTCTTTGCAGATTCTTATTTATTACTGGTTTGTTCGTCCCCACTAGCTCAACTGTTTTATGTTCTTGGTGCATATCTTTTAATTTTATCTCTTTTAATTGAGGTGTGAAATTTTCTACTAACGTCAGCAGTAGCCCATTTGTTATTGTTAGATAATTTTTTATGTTGGCTAGATCAGTACTTATTGCTAGGGAAAAATCCAAAGGGCGGCCGTCACTCAATTCTGTTTGAGAGTATTTTGAAATAGATATCTGGTTTTGATGGGTTGGTGTAATTTCTTCCGTGGGCAGCTGTTCCTTAGTAATAGAGGTATTTCCCTCCTGAAGTTCCTCGGCTAAAGCTAGTTCTTGCGCTAGGCTGCATGGGGAGTTAATATTTCCAGTATCTTGATATATCTCTTTAGAATAAGACGTCCAATCAAGAACAGTAAGAGAGGGGGGTATTACTTCATCAAGAATTAACTCTTTTTGTGGACTCTTGCCCTTCTCCATCTTAGGAAAGTAATTTGTGATTTTGCTTTGTCTTTTACCAGGGCCCGGGGGGCTGATTGCCGAGTCAGGCAGTATACCCAACTCCTTATATGTTCTTCTAGTAAAAACCATGGTAAAAGTTGTCTTAATATAGAGAGAGGGCAGTTTACCCCGGGTGCGACTGCCTTAAATTGGGGGGCAAGTGGGGGTGTCAATCTATATTCCCACCTGCTCTCTGCAGCAGCTTCCTGATGTGCTCATCAACAACCTCAGTATATTTCTCTATTTTGAGTTCTCTGCTTTTAGATCTTAGCGATTGTCCTAAGCCTGTAGTTTTCACCTCAGTCATGCGACCAGCGCTGTTTCACAAATGCTGCAACCTAGTCAGAATATAATAATAAAACAAAACAATGCTGCCAAAGAGACAGCAGTAATAAAACGGCTAAAAACTACATTAAAATTAAAATTGCCTTATTTAGGCAATTTATGTGCAGCTGGAAAAGGATAATAGTGGAGTTTGGCTATAGCGCATGTACAGCTATGATAACCTTGTATTTCGGGCCCTAGCTTAGTCTTTAGAGGCCATCTCCCACCGCCCTATACTGAACGAAGGATATCCAAGAGCCCCAGAAGGGAAACTTTCTGTGGGCTGGTTCACTGATTCCTTCTAAGCAGTCTTTCAGAGGCCTACCACATAAGGCAGGGCGCAGAACGATAGCTAGCTGAAGCCGGTTTTCCAAACCTCCAGAGGGTCCTATCCGATACACTGTTATAGAGTTATTGTGTAGATTAAAATCTTCCTGTAAAAAAGTCAGGATGCCTTCACCAGGAGTCTCTGAGAGTATAAATGCTGGTCTCCTCAGAACAGTTTGTTAAAATGGAGAGTCTTTCCAGCTACTGTACTTCCTCTTCAGCTGCGAAGCAGGAATGCTGTCCCCAGCTAGTTCACGCAGCCCCCCAGCTGGGCGGGGGTCAGTTAACCCCTGAATCTCCAAGCTTTATCTTTCTCTGTGTTCAGCAGAGCTGGGTGTCTATGGGCCAGTCTCAAAGCAGGGCTCACAGTCGTGTCTCTCCTTACCCTCCTTCTCCAGGCACCGTTGGTCGGGTAAGCAGTTCACAGTTCTGTCTTTAGACCTCTTCTCTCTCTGCTCTCTGCTCTCAGTTCAGGCAGCAGCGTTCTCTCCTCTCTGGCAACCTTGACCGGGCGGCTGATAAGGAGGGAGGGAGCAGGCTGGGACAAGTTGAAGACAAGCTGGAACAAGCTGAAGCTCGCAGAGCCAACAGGAATTATAAAAGTGCTCAGAGTCTTTAAAATGTTTTCCGTTTGTTAGAAATTGGCATCCGGAGGGCAATTAAGGTAAGGTTTTAGAAGAATAAAAGTGAGCGCCGGAGAGCGTGACTTGCCTCGGCGCCATCTTGCCTCCTCCTCCTTAACTGTCAATAAAAGGCTTAATTCGGCACCGAAGCGGGGAGGCATAAACAGGAAGTCCGCCTTCCGTTTCTTGTAAATAGACTAAAGCAAAGAGGCTGTAAGCTAAAGACCTGGAAAGTCAATTGGGAAGGACTACAATCCTAACATCAAAATAAGTGATTTCCCCCCTTGGCTGCAGGAGAGGAGGGGGGAAAGGTTTGAACTATATTTTCCTGCAAAAAGAAGAGGCAAGGAAATAAAAATCCACCGCTTAAAACCTGGGAACGGGCTGCCAATGGACAATAAGACTGCCATTTTGTGAAATGCGCTGTTTGTGAATAGAGTACTTTTTGACAGCTAATTCTGCAAGAGAGATACATTGTTCCTGGTTGGCTTCTCCTGATCTTAAAGTAACTGAAAAGTAACTGAAATTGAAATGGTTGCTTATTTTGTGAAATGGGGGCTTAAAAAGAGTTACTCTTGAATGCAACAAGTCTTGACTGTTATTGTGTCTCCCTAGAGGAAGTTTGAAATTGTTACAACAATTGGGCCAGGGGAATTTTCTACTTCAAAACAAATTCTGGCCGTGGGATTGACCTTGGGTTTTATCTAAAGTGTTATGGCAGATGGAAAAGAAAAAATAGATTTGCTTCAAGAAAAAACAACGAGGTCTGGTAAATCTTGGCAGCGAAGAGCATCAGCATCTGGCCCTTCTGCACCATCAGTGGCTGTATCTGCACAATCTAAGTCAAAAGGAATGGCATCCGAAGATGTTTTAGCACTTGCATTAGGTAAAATAAATGAATCCTTGGAAAAGTTAAGTAAACAAGTAGCTGAAGCATCAACTAAAATCGATCAAAACACTACAAGCATTAATAATTTGGGACAGAAGGTGAACACTAATACAGAAACTATTGAGAAATTGCTACAGGAATCTACTTTGACCCGACAGACAGCTGAAGAAGCTAAGGAAAAAGCAGTTGCTGTAGAGGAGAAGATACCACCTATACATAGGCAACTCGAGGACCACAGGTCGATGCTGTCTATGATTGAATTGAAGGAGAAACAAACAAACTTGAGGATCAGGGCTGTGCCTGAACTTGAGAAAGATAACCCGTTTGATTTTCTTATGCAGGAATTTGCAGACTTTTGGAAACCAGATTTGGAGAAGGAAGAATTTAAGATAGTGAGTGCATTTAGGCTTGGAAGAGGGGGGAAGAAGAACAGGATGAGAGACTGTTTGATTACCCTCCGAACAAAAGAGGAGAGAGACAAAATCTTGAGTCTGCACTTTCAGAAGACCTTGGAAATACATCAGACAAGAGTGGAGATATTTAAAGACATTCTGAAACATCTTCTGGACCTTAGTAGTAGTAGTAGTAGTAATAATAATAGTAATAATAATAATAATAATAATAATAATAATAATAATAATAATAATAATAATAATTTATTTGTACCCCGCCCATCTGGCTGGGTTTCCCCAGCCACTCTGGGCGGCTTCCAACAAAGATGAAAAATACACAAAAATGTCACATATTAAAAACTTCCCTGAACAGGGCTGCCTTCAGATGTCTTCTGAATGTCAGGTAGTTGTTTATCGCTTTGACATCTGATGGGAGGGCGTTCCACAGGGCGGGCGCCACTACCGAGAAGGCCCTCTGCCTGGTTCCCTGTAACTTGGCCTCTCGCAGTGAGGGAACCGCCAGAAGGCCCTCGGAACTGGACCTCAGTGTCCGGGCAGAACGATGGGGGAGGAGACGCTCCTTCAGATATACTGGACCGAGGCCGTTTAGGGCTTTAAAGGTCAGCACCAACACTTTGAATTGTGCTTGGAAACGTACTGGGAGCCAATGTAGGTCTTTCAAGACCGGTGTTATATGGTCTCGGCGGCCGCTCCCAGTCACCAGTCTAGCTGCTGCATTCTGGATTAGTTGTAGTTTCCGGGTCACCTTCAAAGGTAGCCCCACGTAGAGCGCATTGCAGTAGTCCAAGCGGGAGATAACCAGAGCATGCACCACTCTGGCGAGACAGTCTGCAGGCAGATAGGGTCTCAGCCTACGTACCAGATGGAGCTGGTAAACAGCTGCCCTGGATACAGATTTGACCTGTGCCTCCATGGACAGCTGTGAGTCCAAAATGACTCCCAGGCTGCGCACCTGGTCCTTCAGGGGCACAGTTACCCCATTCAGGACCAGGGAATCCTCCACACCTGCCCGCCTCCTGTCCCCCAAAAACAGTACTTCTGTCTTGTCAGGATTCAACCTCAATCTGTTAGCCGCTGTCAGGGGTTCAGGGAGAGAGGCACAGATGAGGGAGGAGACTGAGAGCGAGGGGGAAGAATCCCGGAACGAGGAGGAGGAGGATGACAATGACTTGAGGGTTTCCATGAGTCTTTCAAGTGGATTCCCAAAAGGGGGCGCCCCTGGTCCTGCCAAGGGGAGCCACAGGGGGGACTCGTCAGGAGCAGGGGAGCAGCAGGGAAACCCCGAGTGGGAGTTGGAGATCGGGGCCGGCTTCCCCGCCGGAACGGAGTGAAGAGGGTGGAGTTCCCAGTGTGACAGACGAAGCAGAGCAGGAAGCAGAGAGGGGAAGGAGATCGGGGCAAGACGTCCTGCCGGAAGGGGCGGAGAGTAGCACAGAGAGTAGTGTAGCTGTCAAGAGGAAGGTCAGAGGTAGCGAACGCGCGCCAAGTTCAAATGTGGAGGCGCGCGGAAATGCGGAGAGCCCGGAGGAGGAGCCTGGTCCCAAAGCACGGAGGAGGGGGGAGCAGGCATCTGGGGACTCAGCGTCAGGGGAAAGCAGGAGGGAAGGAACCCAGGGGGGCAGAAAGACCCTGCGGAAAAGGAAGGACAGGAAGAGGTGGACCAGCAGAAGCCTCTTAAACTGGTGTGGAGGCGGGACTGATTCAGAGGGGACTTCAGCGGTCTAAGCGTAACAGACGTGGGGCTGCGCGCCTCGGCTGTGGAACAAACAATGTACTCCAATAAAGACTTTTGTAAATAAAGTGGACTTGGCGTTGGTCTCTTGTGAGCTGGGACCTGAGGCGGCCCTGACAGCCGCCATCCATCCTCCAACCGCCTCCAGACACTCACACAGGACCTTCACCGCCTTCACTGGTTCTGATTTAAAAGAGAGGTAGAGCTGGGTATCATCCGCATACTGATGAACACCCAGCCCAAACCTCCTGATTATCTCTCCCAGTGGCTGCATGTAAATGTTGAAAAGCATGGGGGAGAGGACAGAACCCTGAGGCACCCCACAAGTGAGAGCCCAGGGGTCTGAACACTCATCCCCCACCACCACTTTCTGAACACGGCCCAGGAGGAAGGAGCGGAACCACTGTATGACAGTGCCCCCAGCTCCCAGCCCCTCAAGACGGTCCAGAAGGATGTTATGGTCGATGGTATCAAACGCCACTGAGAGATCCAGCAGAACTAGGAAACAGCTCTCACCTTTGTCCCTAGCCTGCCGGAGATCATCAACCAGTGCGACCAAGGCAGTTTCAGTCCCATGATGAGGCCTGAATCCCGACTGGAAGGGATCCAAATGGTCCGCTTCTTCCAGGCGTGCCTGGAGTTGTTCAGCAACCACTCGCTCAATCATCTTGCCCAAGAATGGAAGATTTGAGACCGGGCGATAATTGGCCATCGTGGCCGCATCTAAAGATGGTTTTTTAAGAAGCGGTTTAATAACCGCCTCTTTCAGCGGGTCTGGGAAGGCTCCCTCACGGAGGGAAGCATTCACCACCCCACGAAGCCCATCGCCCAGTCCTTTCCGGCTAGGTTTTATAAGCCAGGATGGGCAAGGATCCAGGAGACAGGTGGTTGGCTTCACTCGTCCAAGCAGCCTGTCCACATCCTCGGAGGTAACAGATTGGAATTGATCCCACACAACTTGACTAGACAGGACTCTAGCACTCTCCCGCCCTGGCCCTGCTCCCACGGTGGAGTCTACTTCTTCCTGAATCTGAGCGATTTTATCTGCAAAAAACTTTGCAAAATCATTGCAGGAGATCATGTGGCCCGTACTGGGCCCCGATGTCGCAGGTGGTTCCGCTAAATTGTGAACCACCTGAAAAAGTCTCCTGCTGCTGTTTTCTGCAGATGCAATAGAGGCTATCGCCACTTGGTAGGCTCGACGTTGAGCTCTAACCTGTGTCCGGTCAGATTCGGAATGAGTTATCCGCCACCGGCGCTCTAGCCGTCTCAACGATTGTTTCTTTTTTTTTTTTTTAAGAAATATTTATTAAAGTTTCCAATTTTTATACAAACAAAAAGAAAAAAGCAAACATAAAAAATATTAAAAACACATAAATTCCACAACTTATTTTTCAATAACATATTTCCCTGACCTCCTCATACCTCCCCTTCTTGTATCCCCAGTTCAAATTATTTTTTCAGCAAATCCTTATCTCTAAGCATTTACAGCTTATATAAACACCTTATTTTCTCTCCAACATCTTAGATTATTATAACCTTAAATTTTTACTTATAAAAAAACACCATTTTATCATATTCCTTTATACCATTACAGCTAGAAACCACTTAATTTCAATCCAACATCATTCAACAATCCTTAATTTTACAATATTTCTGTAAATAGTTCTTAAATTTTTCCCAATCTTCTTCTGCCGACTCTTCTCCCTGGTCACGGATTCTGCCAGTCATTTCTGCCAATCCCATACAGTCAATCAACTTCATCTGCCATTCTTCCAAAGTGGGTAGATCTTGCATCTTCCAATACTTTGCAATAAGTATTCTTGCTGCTGTTGTAGCGTACATAAAGAAAGTTCTATCCTTTTTTGACACCAACTGGCCAGCCATGCCCAAGAGAAAAGCCTCTGGTTTCTTCAAGAAGGTATATTTAAATACCTTTTTCAATTCATTATAAATCATTTCCCAGAAAGCCTTAATCTTAGGACACGTCCACCAGAGGTGGAAAAATGTACCTTCATTTTCTTTACATTTCCAACATTTATTATCGGGCAAATGATAAATTTTTGCAAGCTTGACTGGCGTCATGTACCACCTGTATATCATTTTCATAATATTTTCTCTTAAGGCATTGCATGCCGTAAATTTCATCCCGGTGGTCCACAACTGTTCCCAATCAGCAAAAATAATATTATGTCCAACATCTTGTGCCCATTTAATCATAACAGATTTAACCGTCTCATCCTGAGTGTTCCATTTCAACAGCAAGTTGTACATTTTTGACAAAATCTTAGTTTTGGGTTCTAACAATTCTGTTTCCAATTTAGATTTTTCCACCTGGAAGCCAACTTTCTTGTCCGAATTATAAGCCTCCATTATCTGAAAACAATGAAGCCAGTCTTGAACTTTGTTTTTTAATTTCTCAAAACTCTGCAATTTCAGTCTGTCTCCTTCTTGTTCCAAAATTTCCCAATATTTCGGCCATTTGGTCTCCATATTGAGTTTTTTCTGGGCTTTTGCTTCCATTGGTGACAACCACCTTGGGGTTTTGTTTTCCAATAGATCCTTATATCTAATCCAAACATTAAACAATGCCTTCCCAACAATATGGTTTTTAAATGCTTTATGTGCTTTAACCTTGTCGTACCACAAATATGCATGCCATCCAAAAACATTGTTAAAACCTTCTAAATCCAAAATGTCTGTGTTCTCAAGAAGCAGCCAATCTTTCAGCCAGCAGAATGCTGCTGATTCATAATAGAGTTTAAAGTCTGGCAGGGCAAATCCACCCCTTTCCTTTGCATCAGTTAATATTTTAAATTTTATTCTGGGCTTCTTGCCCTGCCAGACAAATTTAGAGATATCTTTCTGCCACTTCTTGAAACAGTCCATCTTGTCCACAATTTGCAATGTCTGAAACAAAAACAGCATTCTAGGCAATACATTCATTTTTATAACTGCAATTTGACCCAACAAGGAAAGCTTCAAATTTGACCAAATTTCTAAATCTTTTTTCACTTCCGTCCAGCATTTTTCATAGTTATCTTTGAACAAATTCCCATTTTTAGCTGTCATGTTAATTCCCAGATATTTCACTTTCTTAACCACAGTCAAACCTGTTTCATTCTTGAACTTCTCTCTTTCTGTCAATGTTAAGTTTTTCTCCAAAACCTTAGTTTTTAACTTATTCAGTTTAAATCCTGCCACCTGACCAAACTCTTGAATTAATTCTAATACTCTTTTGGTACTAGATTCTGGCTCCTGTAACGTCAAAATTAGGTCATCTGCAAATGCTCTCAATTTATACTGTTTGGCTCTGACCTGTATACCTTTAACCAACCGGTCCCTTCTGATCATATTCAGCAGGACCTCCAGGACCGATATGAAAAGCAATGGGGAAATTGGGCATCCTTGTCGTGTCCCTTTTTCTATCTTAAATTGTTCCGTAACCACATTATTTACAATTAACTTAGCCTCTTGTTCAGAATATATTGCACCTATACATAGAATCATAGAATCATAGAATCATAGAATCATAGAATCATAGAATCATAGAATCATAGAGTTGGAAGAGACCACAAGGGCCATCGAGTCCAACCCCCTGCCAAGCAGGAAACACCATCAGAGCACTCCTGACATATGGTTGTCAAGCCTCTGCTTAAAGACCTCCAAAGACGGAGACTCCACCACACTCCTTGGCAGCAAATTCCACTGTCGAACAGCTCTTACTGTCAGGAAGTTCTTCCTAATGTTTAGGCGGAATCTTCTTTCTTGTAGTTTGGATCCATTGCTCCGTGTCCGCTTCTCTGGAGCAGCAGAAAACAACCTTTCTCCCTCCTCTATATGACATCCTTTTATATATTTGAACATGGCTATCATATCACTCCTTAACCTCCTCTTCTCCAGGCTAAACATGCCCAGCTCCCTTAGCCGTTCCTCATAAGGCATCGTTTCCAGGCCTTTGACCATTTTGGTTGCCCTCCTCTGGACACGTTCCAGTTTGTCAGTGTCCTTCTTGAACTGTGGTGCCGAGAACTGGACACAGTACTCCAGGTGAGGTCTGACCAGAGCAGAATACAGTGGCACTATTACTTCCCTTGATCTAGATGCTATACTCCTATTGATGCAGCCCAGAATTGCATTGGCTTTTTTAGCTGCCGCGTCACACTGTTGGCTCATGTCAAGTTTGTGGTCAACCAAGACTCCTAGATCCTTTTCACATGTACTGCTCTCAAGCCAGGTGTCCCCCATCTTGTATTTGTGCCTCTCATTTTTTTTGCCCAAGTGCAATACTTTACATTTCTCCCTGTTAAAGTTCATCTTGTTTGTTTTGGCCCAGTTCTCTAATCTGTCAAGGTCATTTTGAAGTGTGGAGTTCAGCCCTTTCTGTGTCCCCTGTTTGCATTTCACCATCTTCTCCTCTGAGTGACCCCACTGTTTCTTTGTTCTTCCTTTTGCTACGGACATACCCATAAAAGCCTGTTTTGTTGCTTTTAACCTCTCTAGCAAGCCTGAGTTCATTCTGTACTTTAGCTTTTCTGACTTTGTGTCTACATGTGCTGGCTATTTGTTTGAATTCCTCTTTGGTGGTTTCCCCCCTTTTCCATTTTTTGTAGAAGAAGAAGAAGAAGAGTTTGGATTTGATATCCCGCCTTTCACTCCCCTTCAGGAGTCTCAAAGCGGCTAACATTCTCCTTTCCCTTCCTCCCCCACAACAAACACTCTGTGAGGTGAAGTGTGATCCTGTCCTCTGGGGTGTTAGCCACCCCTCCCAGTTTGGTGTCATCTGCAAATTTGATCAGGATGCCCTTGAGTCCATCATCCAAGTCGTTGATAAAGATGTTGAATAAGACCGGGCCCAAGACAGAACCCTGTGGCACCCCACTAGTCACTCTTCTCCAGGATGAAGAGGAACCATTGATGAGCACCCTTTGGGTTCGGTCAGTCAGCCAGTTACAAATCCACTGAGTGGTAGCATAGTCAAGTCCACATTTTACCAGCTTCTTTACAAGAATATCATGGGGCACCTTGTCAAATGCCTTGCTGAAATCAAGGTAGGCTACATCCACTGCGTTCCCTTCATCTACCAGGCTTGTAATTCTGTCAAAAAACGAGATCAGGTTAGTCTGACATGACTTATTTTTCAGAAATCCATGCTGACTATTGGTGATCACAGCATTCCTTTCTAGGTGCTCACAGACTGTTTGCTTAATGATCTGCTCCAGAATCTTCCCTGGTATTGATGTCAGACTGACTGGGCGGTAATTATTTGGGTCCTCTCTTTTCCCCTTTTTGAAAATAGGTACAACATTTGCCCTCCTCCAGTCTGCCGGGACTTCACCTGTTCTCCAGGAATTCTCAAAGATGACTGCCAGTGGTTCTGAGATCACATCTGCCAGTTCTTTTAATACTCTTGGATGCAGTTCATCTGGCCCTAGAGACTTGAATACATCTAAACTAGCCAAGTATTCTTGTCCTATCTCCTTAGTTATTCTGGGCTGTGTTTCCTCTGCTGAATCATTTGCTCCAAATTCTTCAGGTCGGGCATTGTTTTCTTTATCGGAGAAGACTGAGGCAAAGAAGGCATTGAGGAGTTCAGCCCTTTCTGTGTCCCCTGTTTGCATTTCACCATCTTCTCCTCTGAGTGACCCCACTGTTTCTTTGTTCTTCCTTTTGTTACGAACATACCCATAAAAGCCTTTTTTGTTGCTTTTAACCTCTCTAGCAAGCCTGAGTTCATTCTGTGCTTTAGCTTTTCTGACTTTGTGTCTACACGTGCTGGCTATTTGTTTGAATTCCTCTTTGGTGGTTTCCCCCCTTTTCCATTTTTTGTACACATCCTTTTTTAGTCTTAACTCAGTTAAAAGTTCTTTAGATAGCCACCCTGGCTTCTTTAGGCACCTTCCATGTTTCCGTCTCATTGGTATTGCCTGAAGTTGTGCTTTTACTATCTCCCTCTTAACAAACTCCCAGCCATCATATACCATTTTCAAAACCTTGGCCTACCCCCATACCCTGTAAGTTCTTTTTCATAAAGCTCCAAGAAATATTGTCAAAGGCTTTCTCCGCATCCACAAATATCAGAACTGCTTTAGTGTTTATGTTCACCTCTAGCTTTTCCAAAATGTCAATTACATTCCTCAGATTATCGGATAGATGTCTTCCCGGTAGAAAGCCCGCTTGGTCCTTATGAATCTCTTCAATCAATACTTTTTTCAGTCTCTTAGCCAAAATATCAGAAAAAAAATTATAATCCACATTTAATAGGGATATGGGACGGTAGTTCTTAAGTTGAGTCTTTTCAGTCTCTGTTTTCGGTATAAGTGTAATATAGGCCTCTTTCCACGTTTCTGGTGCCCTTTTCCCTTCCAAAATTTCATTGCAGACTTCCTTCAAAGGTTGTATTAACCAGTCCTTCAAAGATCTGTAATATCTGGAAGTCAGCCCATCCGGTTCTGGAGATTTGCCCAATTGCATGTTTTGAATGGCCCCTTCTATCTCCTGGTCAGATATTTTACAATTCAACATTAGCTTGCTTTCTTGTGAGATTTTTTGTAATCCATTTGTTTTCAGAAAGCGGTCAATGTCCATTTCGTTCTGTGGCCCTTGTGCGTACAATTGTTTAAAGTACTTCTGGAAGCAATTTCTGATTTCATTTGGATTGTGTACCTCTTTTCCATCTACATCCAAGTTTGTGATGGTATTTAGTTTTTGTCTTTTTTTCAGTTGCCAAGCCAGTAGTTTCCCACATTTATTCGTTGATTCAAATGTCTTCTGTCTCATTTGTTTAATTTTCCATTCTATTTCCTGATTCATCAGTTCCATATACTGTACTTGGTAGAATTTTATTTCTCTCAAAATCTCCTGTGACTTTGGCTTTACTCTCAGTTTTTTCTCCCCTTCTTTTATTTTCTCCAATATTTTATCTTTTTTCTCATTTCGACTCCTCTTCTTCAATGCATTCTGTTGTATCTAGAATCCTCTCATCACGGCTTTACTTGCATCCCAGATTACTCTTTTTTCAACATTGGTAGCCATATTTATTTCAAAGTAATCTTTCAAAGTTTTTTGGGCCTTTTTGTAAACTTCTTCATCTCTAAAAAGGGTGTCATTCATCCTCCATCTAAAGGAGCCGGTTGTTATCTGGTTCATCTCCATCTTTACAGCATTATGGTCTGAGCAAGTTTTTGGGCAGATTTCCACTTTCTTTATCTTTGGTGCCATTCCTCTAGTAATCCAAATTTGGTCAATTCTAGTCCGTGTCATCTTGGCTTCAGAGAAAAAAGTTCCCTCTCTCCCCAGAGGGTTCTTGGTTCTCCAAATGTCAATCAAGTCCATATTGTCAGTTAGTTCAAAGAAAGTTTTTGGTAGTCTACCATCTTTGGTGACTACCTGTTTTTGTGCTTTATCCATGTTTGTAGATACTACTCCATTCATGTCACCCATCAAGATAATATTATAGTCCATATAGTCCATCAAAGTCTCATGCAACTTCTTAAAGAATTCAGATTTCCCCTCGTTCAGTGCATACACCCCTAGAATCAAAAATTTCTCTCCTTGCAGTTGAATTTCAATTGCCAAATATCTTCCTTGTTCATCTTTAAAAATAAATTTCGGTAGCAATTTTTCCTTTGCATATATCACCACTCCTCTCTTTTTAACTTTGTCAGATGAAATAAACTCTTGTCCCAATCTATTATTAATAAGTATTTTCCTGTGTAGCCTCATTACATGTGTTTCCTGTAAACAAATCAAGTCCAATTGTTCTTTTCTTAATATATGGAAAACACATTTTCTCTTTCGAGGGGAGTTAAGTCCATTACAATTCCAGCTTAAAAGTTGCAGAGCCATGGTGGGTTACTTAGTTTTCCCTCCAACTGCACCGAGTTGTTCTTCTTCTTCTGTCGGTGGTGTGTCTTTCCCTGGGCCAGGGAGTCCGAATGATAGGTTTGCTATGTCTAAAATTCCTTTTCCTGATGCAGTCAGGTCTTCTCCAGATTCCACTTCCTTCTGTAAGTCCTCCTTGTGGTCTTTCAAAAACTTGTCTTTATCATTCACTGTCCTTATTCTTATTTTCCTTCCTTTGTATTTAAAAGATAAGCCTTGGGGAAGTTCCCACCTGAAGAGTATTCTGTTTCTTCTCAATAGGACAACAAGATCTCTATAATAAGTCCTTACATCCAGAATGTGTTTAGGTCAGGGGTCTGCAACCTTTAAGACAAAAAGAGCCACTTGGACCCATTTTCGAAGAAAAAGAAAACTGGGAGCCGCAAAACCATTGCGACATTTAAAACAAATATATCTCCGGAGCCGCGATTTGACAGCGGGCGGGAAGGTGACGTCGGGACGGTGTGTGACTAACGCACGCACCGCCCCCATGCGACGTCACAGCCAGTACAGCGCCTGCCACAGTGGGGAGTGTCGGGGCGCACATTGCGCCTCCTCCCCTCGCTAGTATCCGCCCCGGAGCCACGGCAAAGGTGTAAAAGAGCCACATGCGGCTCTGGAGCCGTGGGTTGCAGACCCCTGGTTTAGGTATATCCTTGAAGATCTCCACAAATGAGTCTTCAATTTCCAGAGCTCTTTGGTAATGCAGATTCAAGATTTTGTCTCTTTCTTCTTTTGTTCTTAAGGTAATCAGACAGTCTCTTGCTTTGTTCTTTCCTTGTCTTCTACCAAGTCTAAATGCACTCACAATCTTGAATTCGTCTTTCCCCAGGTCCTGTTGCCAAAAATCTGTAAATTCCTTTGTAAGGAAGTCCACCAGATTGTCTTTCTCACTTTCAGGTATTGCTCTGATTCTTAAGTTTCTCTCCTTTGTTTGTAATTTAATCATAGACAGTGTCAGGTCGTGCTCCTCTAATTTCTTGTATACCGGTGGTATCTTCTCTTGAACGGCAGTTGCAATTTCCTTAGCTTCCTCTGCAATCTTTCGAGTCGAGGCCGATTCCTCTAATAGTTTTTCAATAGACTGTGTATTGGAGTTCACCTTCTTCCCCAATTCATTAATACTTGTAGTATTCAAGTCAATTTTTGCTGCGGCCTCAGCTACTTGTTTATTTGTCTCAGCTACTTGTTTATTTGTCTCTGCAACCTGTTTGGCTAATTTTTCCAAAGATGCATCAATTTTGCCAAGTGCCTGAGCCAGTAACTCTTCAGATGACATAGCTTTTGGTTTTACTTGCGAAGCAGCAGCTCCTACTATGCCTGCTGTTCCGGATGTTGAAGCCCTTCTCTGATGTGTAATGTCAGTCTTGTATTGTCTGCCGGATCTGGTAGTTTTTTCCTGTGCCGGCTCTATCTTCCCTTTCCCATCTGCCATAACAGGCCCAAGGTCAGTCTCACGCCTGGTAAATTTGTATTGAAAAGGAATTTTCCAGTAGTAACTTAGTGGCTTAGTTGTTGTTGCAACATGGTCTCCTCTAGGGGGACACACTTCCAACTTAACTTTGCAACTGCTAAAACAAATATGGTTCTTAGAAGCCCCCAATATCCATCAAAAGCCACAATTTCAGAGTCCTTAAAAGTTACTTTATAGTCAAAAGCAAGTTTAGAAACACTGTATCTTTCAGAGAGTATCAGTATTCTTTACCCTTAACGTGTTGACAGTTCTTCCCACTGATCGGCTTTCCCTATCATAAGCAGTCCGTTCCCAGATTTTCGAGGCAGCAGATGTATCTTTACTTCCCTCTTTTTTTTGCAGGCAGAAAAAAATACTCAGTTTTCTCCCCTCCACTCCTGCAAACAGGAGGGGAGTCGCTTTTTTTTTTTTTGGTGCTGGATTTTAATCCTTTAAAGAGCGTCTTTCAAAGTTACAGCTTTACAGTCTCTTTGCTTTGATCTATTTACAAGCCGGAAAAGGCAGACTTCCTGTTTGTACCTTTCCCGTTTCGGTGCCAAATTTGTTAAGATTTTTCTCAAATTAATTGCTTAATCCTACTCACGGGTAGTTGCTTTAAATTCCAATTGTCCAAGAAGAAATCAGCGCTCTCCGACTATGGCTTGCGGCTTCACTCCGCGAAGAAGGTAAACAACTCTCAGCTCCGCGCCACACCCCCCCGTTCCGTTCCAGAGCCTTTAAAAAGGCTCCTTCGCAGCGGGGGGGGGCGCAAATGGAGCCCGCCGAGTCTCCGGGTTCACAGGCTTCACCGCCTGCAATTTCTTCGGGTCCCCGCTTCGCCGCAGCAGCCAGACCCAGTCCCCGCGGAGCCGATTCCCTCCGGAGTTCAGAGGGAATCCGCCATTCGTCGCTGGCACTGACCGGAAGTCCTCATCTCAACGATTGTTTCATTCCCCTCAGATCCGTGGAAAACCACGGGGCTCTCCGGGCTCCATGCAATCGGAGAGGGCGCTTCGGAGCCAAACAGTCAATAGCCCTGGTTAACTCCACATTCCAGCGGGCCACCAGGGAATCGGCTGAAAGGCCATCAACATGGGATAAAGCATCCCCTACCACTCTCTGGAAACCATTTGGATCCATTAAGTGGCGGGGGCGGACCATCCGAATCGGTCCCACCTCCCTGCAGAGGGGATGGGTTGCAGAGAAGTCCAGTTGCACCAGGAAGTGATCTGACCATGGCACTTCTTTCGTTTCGCTTTTACTTAGTGTCAGATCACCAACATCCATAGAGGTAAACACCAGGTCCAAGGCATGTCCGCGGCTATGGGTTGGGCCAGACTTATTCAGGGACAGCACTATGGAGGCCATGCTTTCCACGAAGTCCCGAGCGGCCCCTTGTAAGGTCGTGTCGGCATGGATGTTAAAATCTCCTAGGACAACCAAGCTAGGTGTCTCCAGGAGAACATCCGCCACAACCTGAAGCAGCTCGGGCAGAGAATCCTTGGTGCAGCGGGGAGGTCGGTACACCAAAAGGAATCCTGTACTGCCCCTATTGCCCAACTTCCAGAACATGCACTCGGAAAACTGGGTCTTCCCAATAGGACGCCTGGTGCAAACTAATGACTTCCTAAAAATCACTGCAACCCCCCCTCCCTGCCCACATGACCTTGGTTGCTGTGCGTAAGAGAAACATGGTGGACAAGCAGCGGCAAGGACAGGCCCATCTGCTTCATCCAACCAAGTCTCTGTTACACATGCCAGGTCAAGTCCTCCATCCATGATCAAGTCATGGATGGCAGTGGTCTTATGAATCATTGACCTGGCATTGCACAGCAACACTTTCAGGTCATGTGGGTATCCCTTGCTGATTCTAGTATCCATCCGGTCAGGACCAGACCCGGAGGCAGGGATAGTCCTCAGACAACGACTAAACCTGCCTCCTCTGTAATGACATGGTCTGGTCTTAGCGTAACTCCTCCTCCTACCCGTGATCACTGAGATCGGTTGTCCCAGTGCATCCCCCCCTGTGGAACATGCCCCAGCCATTTTGTTGGCTGGGACCTACTTCCCAGCAGCCCTTAAGAACAAAATAACACCTTAAAAAAACAAAAACAAATAAAACAATACAAACAAAAAAACAATAAAAATTACAAAAACATAAAATCAAACAAATTCCCAGGCCCAATAAACATCCACCCCCCCCCACATACAAAAAATCCAAAAGAAAATTTTTAAAACATTTTAAAAGCACTCTGCACCCCTCCAGCAGTAACAGCAACTGTCCTAGTGAGGCCCGTCAGGCCCTGCCCTGGGCCAGGTGGTAAGTGGCAGGAAGGCGCAGGGCCCCCAGACACTCACACAGGAGAGTCCTCCTGGGCAGCAGAGCGCAGCAGTCCTTATGAGGCTTCAGGCCCCGCCCCGGGCCAGGTAGATGGTAAGCGGCAAGAGCAGGGCCCTCAGACACTCACACAGGAGAGTCCTCCTGGGCAGCAGAGCACAGCAGTTCCTGTGAGGCTTCAGGCCCCTCCCTGGGCCAGGTGGTAAGTGGCAGGAAGGAGCAGGGCCCTCAGACACTCACACAGGAGAGTCCTCCTGGGCAGCAGAGCGCAGCAGTCCTTATGAGGCTTCAGGCCCCGCCCCGGGCCAGGTAGATGGTAAGCAGCAAGAGCAGGGCCCTCAGACACTCTCACAGGAGAGTTCTCCTGGGCAGCGGAGCACAGCAGTCCCTGTGAGGCTTCAGGCCCCGCCCTGGCCAGGTAGGTGGTAAGCGGCAGGAGCAGGGCCCTCAGACACTCACACAGGAGAGTCCTCCTGGGCAGCAGAGCGCAGCAGTCCCTAATGAGGCTTCAGGCCCCGCCCCGGTCCAGGTGGTAAGTGGCAGGAAGGAGCAGGGCCCTCAGACACTCACACAGGAGAGTCCTCCTGGGCAGCAGAGCGCAGCAGTCCTTATGAGGCTTCAGGCCTGAACCCCCGCCCCGGGCCAGGTAGATGGTAAGCGGCAAGAGCAGGGCCCTCAGACACTCACACAGGAGAGTTCTCCTGGGCAGCGGAGCACAGCAGTCCCTGTGAGGCTTCAGGCCCCACCCCGGGGCAGGTAGATGGTAAGCGGCAAGAGCAGGGCCCTCAGACACTCACACAGGAGAGTCCTCCTGGGCAGCAGAGCACAGCAGTTCCTGTGAGGCTTCAGGCCCCTCCCTGGGCCAGGTGGTAAGTGGCAGGAAGGAGCAGGGCCCTCAGACACTCACACAGGAGAGTCCTCCTGGGCAGCAGAGCGCAGCAGTCCTTATGAGGCTTCAGGCCCCGCCCCGGGCCAGGTAGATGGTAAGCAGCAAGAGCAGGGCCCTCAGACACTCTCACAGGAGAGTTCTCCTGGGCAGCGGAGCACAGCAGTCCCTGTGAGGCTTCAGGCCCCGCCCTGGCCAGGTAGGTGGTAAGCGGCAGGAGCAGGGCCCTCAGACACTCACACAGGAGAGTCCTCCTGGGCAGCAGAGCGCAGCAGTCCCTAATGAGGCTTCAGGCCCCGCCCCGGTCCAGGTGGTAAGTGGCAGGAAGGAGCAGGGCCCTCAGACACTCACACAGGAGAGTCCTCCTGGGCAGCAGAGCGCAGCAGTCCTTATGAGGCTTCAGGCCTGAACCCCCGCCCCGGGCCAGGTAGATGGTAAGCGGCAAGAGCAGGGCCCTCAGACACTCACACAGGAGAGTTCTCCTGGGCAGCGGAGCACAGCAGTCCCTGTGAGGCTTCAGGCCCCTCCCTGGGCCAGATGGTAAGTGGCAGGAAGGAGCAGGGCCCTCAGACACTCACACAGGAGAGTCCTCCTGGGCAGCAGAGCGCAGCAGTCCTTATGAGGCTTCAGGCCCCACCCCGGGGCAGGTAGATGGTAAGCGGCAAGAGCAGGGCCCTCAGACACTCACACAGGAGAGTCCTCCTGGGTAGCAGAGCACAGCAGTCCCTGTGAGGCTTCAGGCCCCTCCCTGGGCCAGGTGGTAGGTCCAATTACGGAGATTTGGTCGCCCTGTTGAGAAGCAACAGAATTATTTTTAGGTGGGAATTTCCCCAAGGCCTATCTTTTAGCTTTAAAGGAAGAAAGATAAAAATAAGATCAGTGGATGACAAAGAAAGATTTTTGAAATATCACGGAGAAGATCTGCAGAAAGAATCTGGAGAAGAGCCAAGAGCACTAGAAAGAGGAATATTAGACATAGCAACACTATCTTTTGGATTGGACTGCCCAGAGAAAGTGATACCACCGACAGAACAAGAACAAACACTTGGCGCAGTTGGAGGAAAAGCAAAGTAACTACATCATGGCCCTGCAACTATTAAGTTGGAATACTAATGGTCTCAACTCCCCCCAAAAAAGGAAAATAATCTTTCATTTATTAAAAAAGGAACAATTGGACTTGATTTGCTTACAGGAAACACATGTGATAAGGCTACATAGAAAAGTATTGATCAACAAAAGACTGGGTCAAGAGTTTATCTCATCGGACAATGTAAAAAAAAGAGGAGTAGTGATTTATGCAAAGGAGAGCTTATCACCGAAATTTATTTTTAAAGATGACCAAGGAAGATTTGTGGCAATTGAAATTCAAATACAAGGAGAGAAATTTCTGACAGTAGGAGTTTATGCACCAAATGAGGGAAAATCAGAATTCTTTAAAAAGTTGCATGAGACCTTGATGGACTATTTGGATTACAATGTGATCTTGATGGGGGATATGAATGGAGTGGTATCTACAAATATGGACAAGGCACAAAGACAGGTAGTTACTAAGGACGGTAGACTACCGAAAACCTTTTTCGAGATGACTGACAATTTGGACTTAGTTGACATTTGGAGAATAAAGAACCCCTTGGGTAGAGAGGGAACTTTCTTTTCTGAAGCCAAAATGACATGGACAAGAATTGACCACATATGGGTAACTAGAGGAATGGCCCCAAAGATAAGAAAAGTGGAAATTAGCCCAAAAACCTGCTCCGACCATAATGCTGTGAAGATGGAGATGAAACTAACACCAATTGGCTCTTTCAGATGGAGGATGAACGACACCTTGTTTAGGGATGAAGAAGTGACTAAGAAGGCCCAAAAAACCTTGAGAGACTATTTCGAGATAAATATGAATACTACTTGTCAGGGGTTCAGGAGCAGAGGCGCAGGGGAGAGAGGAAATGGAGAGCAAAGGGGAAGAGTCTGAGGGCAGTGGAGGGCAGAATGACAGTGACCCGAGAGATTCCATGAGCCTCTCCAGTGAATCAGAAGATTCCCAGAAGGGGGCGCCGATGGCCAGGGCAAGGGGGGTCCCAGGGGGGACACACCAGAAGCAGGAGACCAGCGGAGACTCCCAGAGCAGTAGCTGGAAGTCAGGGCCAGCTTCCCCACCGGAGCGTAGTGGGGGGGAAGAGTCCCATAGGTCAGAGTCAGCGTCTCCTCCGGCAAGCAGGGAGGAGGAGTCAAGCCGAGCTAGCGTCATCAAAGAGGGGAGCAGCGACAGGAGCAGTATAACGGTCAGAAGGAAGGTGGCAGGCTGGGCGCGCGCGCCAAGTTCAAATGTACAGGCGCGCGGGACAGCAGGAAGCCCGGATTGGGAACCAGGTCCTAAAGCCCGCCGGAGGGAGGGGGAAGACTCGGGGGAGTCAGCCTCAGAAGAGTCTAGAAAGGGGAAAGCCCCGGCGGACAGGCGGACCCAGAGGAAGAGGGAGCAGAGAAAGAGGTGGAGCAAGGCTAGGGTCTTAAACTGGTGTCTGGGGGGAGGAGACTCAGACGGAGCTTCGACGGTCTAGGGTTTCAGACGTAGGGCTGCGCGCCACGGCTGTCAAACCAATAATGAACTTCAATAAAGACTTCTGTATATAAAGAGGAACTGGCGTTGGTCCTTTGTGAGCTGGGACCAGGGGCAGCTCTGACACTACTGTTGAAAAAAGAGTAATCTGGGATGCAAGTAAAGCGGTTATGAGAGGGTTTCTGATACAACAGAATGCAATAAAGAAGAGAACCCAAAATGAGAAGAAAGATAAAATTTTGGAGAAAATAAAGGAAAGTGAGAAGAAATTGAGAGCAAAACCAAAGTCGCAAGAGATTTTGAGAGAAATAAAGTTACATCAAGTACAATATATGAAAATGATGAATCAGGAAATAGAATGGAAAATTAAACAGATGAGACAAAAGACATTTGAGTCGGCTAATAAATGTGGCAAACTGTTGGCCTGGCAAATGAAAAAAGACAAAAACTCAACACTATTATAAATTTAGAAGTGGAAGGAAAGAATATACAGAACCCAGTCGAGATTAGAAATTGTTTCCAGAGGTACTTTAAACAATTATATACACAAGGGCCACAGAAAGAAATTGATATAGATCGATTCTTGAAAATAAATGGATTACAAAAAATCTCTCAAGAAAATAAATTAATGTTGAATTATAAAATAACTGAACAGGGGTAGAAGGTGCCATTCAGAATATGCAATTAGGTAAATCTCCAGGACCAGATGGACTGACTTCTAGATATTACAGATCTTTAAAAGAATGGTTAGTACAACCTTTAAAGGAAGTCTGTAATGAAATATTGGAAGGGAAAAGGGCACCAGAGTCGTGGAAGGAAGCGTATTTCACACTTATACCGAAAACAGAGACTGAAAAGACGCAGCTAAAGAACTACCGCCCCATATCACTGCTTAATGTGGATTATAAATTTTTTGCAGATACTTTGGCTAAAAGACTAAAAAAAGTACTAGTGGAAGAGATTCATAAAGATCAAGCAGGTTTTCTCCCGGGTAGACACTTGTCTGATAATATTTCCTGGAGTTTTATGAAGAAGAACCTACAGGGGATGGGGGTTGGTCAAGGTTTTGGAAATGGTATAAGTGCAATTTATTCTGAACAAAAGGCCAAATTAATTGTTAATAATGTGGTGACGGAGGAATTTAAGATAGAAAAAGGGACACAACAAGGCTGCCCAATTTCCCCATTGCTTTTTATATCGGTCCTGGAGGTCCTTTTAAATATGATTAGAAGGGACCAATTGGTTAAGGGTATACAGGTCGGAGCTAAACAGTACAAATTGAGAGCATTTGCAGATGACTTAGTATTGACACTACAGGAGCCAGAATCTAGTACTAAAAGAGCTTTGGAACTGATTCAAGAATTTGGTCAGGTTGCAGGATTTAAGCTGAATAAGTTAAAAACAAAGGTTTTAGAGAAAAATTTAACAGCGATTGAGAGAGGTTTCAGAAGGAGACAGGCTTAACAGTGGCTAAGAAAGTGAAATACCTGGGGATTAATATGACAGCTAAAAATGGGAATTTATTTAAAGATAACTATGAAAAATGCTGGGTTGAAGTGAAAAAAGATTTAGAAATTTGGTCAAATTTGAAGCTTTCATTACTAGGCCGTATTGCTGCGATAAAGATGAATGTATTGCCTAGAATGTTGTTTTTGTTTCAAACATTGCAAATTTTGGATAAAATGGATTGTGGCAGAGAGACATATCTAGATTTGTCTGGCAGGGCAAGAAGCCTAGAATAACATTTGAAATACTAACGGATGCAAAGGAAAGAGGTGGATTTGCCCTGCCAGACCTTAAACTTTATTATGAATCAGCAGCTTTCTGCTGGCTGAAAGAATGGCTGCTTCTTGAAAACACAGACATTTTGGATTTGGAAGGTTTCAACAATGTATTTGGGTGGCATGCATATTTGTGGTATTATAAGGTCAAAGCACATAAAGCATTTAAAAACCATATTGTCAGGAAAGCATTGTTTAATGTCTGGATAAGATATAAGTGTCGGAATCAAGCCTTATCAGAGGAATTGGCCACTCTCCAGGCACCCGGCTTGAGTTCCCTGTCGACCTCCCCGTCTGCGATTCCCGGCAAGATCAGGCGAGATCTCTATCGGCGATCCTCCTCTAACGTGAGAAGAACACACCACTCTTCCCCTCCTCCCTGCCATTCCCAGGGAGGGGAAAGAGACAGACAGAAATGTATTTACATGCCTTTATTTCTGTCCTTTTCAGCAGTACAGAGAAACGTGTCTGTACTCTCTAAACACCAACAGCAGAGAGAGAAAACTCCTCCCCTGTACTTCCAGTACAGGTCAGATGACACTCTGAGCTAACATCCGGTGCTCAGTACAGTGAATAGACTGTCCCTTTGTTCCCACGGTACAGTCCCAAGCATCAACATCCTGTTTGGCTTTCCAGCCATCTGGAGCTCGCTGCTGCATTGCTCCTTTTTCGTAACATACTCCCCCAAAAGAATCAATGCGTGTTGTTGCGAGCAAAGCTTGATCCAGAGAAGAAAACAAACAGCTGTTATACACATAACACTCCCCTGTTGTTTCAGTTCCACCCTTGGAACTCCCCGCCACTGGTTTCCCCAGTGTACCTTTCTGGTTGTCTGGCTTCCAAGGAATGAGTGCATCTGCATTACCTTGGCTAGCAACTCTCTGTTGTGTCTTTGTCTCTGACTTAGACACAGCTTCAACCTGTCCTTGGTTGTGTACAACAGCAACACATGCAACAGCTAAGTTAGCAAACTCTTTTGAGTACCTCTTTGGTGGTACACCCTTTGTAACTCTCTCAGACCTGCGTATGAGGTGCTGATCCTCTCTGCTCACTGGTTCAGCCTCTGGACTATGTTGAGAACCAGTACCAATGGTAAACAGTGGTTCATCCTTCATCTGTGAAGGTCTATCCATTATGTGAGATTTCCTCTCAATGACTGTGTCAACCGAGCTCTTTGAGCTATCACTGTCATCACTCTCAGTACCACTGTAATCAGTAAAATCATCATCATCATCCGAATCGTCCCCTGTGGGAAATGTGTGAACAATTACTCTCTCCTGTTCAGGAGCACTCTCTAGAAATTTTGTGAGAATCACCTGACCAGATTCAGACAAAATTACTCAGTAGAGACCCTTTTCATATCCCACAAAAATGCCTCTGGCATTCTTTACTCCACCTGGAGCTTCTATCTTCACATGAGACCCAAAAACCTTGAAATGGGCAACAGAAGGTTTTCTATGGAACAGCTTCTCAAAAGGAGAACTTCCCAACTCTTTTGAAACCTTTCTCAACCACGTGTAACAATAACACATTAGCGCCTCCGCCCAGAACTCATGTGGTAGATGTGAACTCAGCAATTGCGCATTCATTCCCTTTTGCAATTCTTTGTTCACCCGTACACAGACACCCCTGTTCCACGCTTCCGCTGAAACAGCAACCTTGTGCCTTATCCCTTTCTTCTGCAGGAACTCCTGAAAAGCCTGTAAAAGAAAAATTTGCTTCTCATCTGTGAAAAGACAATCAATGTTAGCATCATGCACATTTTTAACCTTGTCACAAAACTCTTTAAACATTTCTAAGGCTTCTTGTGGTTTCTCTAACACATAAATCCAGACAAAATTAGAGAAATGATCCACACACACAAGATAAAATCTTGCATTGCCTCTAGATGGTGCTAGAGGACCAATCACATCAGCATACACCCGCTGAAAAGCCCTGTCGACCCTTGTGTTCACCTTCCTGGCGTCCGTCTTGGTCACACCTGCAAGAGAGATCATGTTAGAATCAGAAGAATTACATTTCATGTAATCACTTTGATCAAAAGTCAACAAATACAGTCCATCTTTCTCTTTGGCAGAAAGATACAACTCTCCATCTTTGAAGATCTTGCAGCTTTCAGCATCATAGGACAGTTTCAGTCCTTTCTTTGCAATCTGCGAAATACTCAGCAGATTGAACTTCAACGCAGGAACCGAATACACATTGTCTATAGTCAAATTCAGACTCTCAAGATACACAGTCCCAAACCCGGTCGCTTCCAGCTCCTGACCGTTGGCCTGTTGCACAGTGAAGCTTTGCTTCTTAAAAGTCGAAAACAGACCTCTGTGTGGACTGAGGTGCTGTGTACACCCAGTGTCCAGAACAAATGAGTTCTCCACTTCTGGTGTGGCTTTTAGTGCCATCAAAGCCATCACAGGTCTCACCTGAGACTTGGTACAACATTTGCTTGATGCTTCAGGCGTTGCAGAGCACCCCTTGGCTCTGTTTTGCCGACGCGGCTTCTTACAGCTCCGCTGAAGATGCCCAGTCTGTCCACAATTGTAACAGCGGACAACGTTCAAAGCTACAGCATGCTCTCCAGTAGCAACATCAGTGGGGGAATTAGAACTCCGTTCCTCCCTCCTTCTGTCAGCAACATCCACTGTAGCTTGAACAGGAACAGCAACAGTTCCTTCACTCCCCCATCTGGGGTCAAAGCTCTCCTCAGCTTTCGATGAGCTCTTAGGAACTTGGCCAGCATCATCTTGGCTCACCCCTTCTGGGGTAGTTATCCATCCAGACCATGATGAATAACTGTCTCTAGTCAGGGGAGATGAGTAAGGCAAGTCTCCCCCCTTCTTGGCATCCATTTTGAACCCAAGCCTCAGCTCTCACTCTTGAGCCTGTAAAATCCAAAAGTCTTTGCTGGGTTGTTTACTGCCTACTCTGGCAGGCAAACTGCAAGCTGTTTCTCAGTCCTTGCACAGCAGCGAAGATAGCCAAAACAACTTTCTCTTCCCAGGCTCTCTCTGAGCCAGCCCCTTACTGACGGTCGTTGCTTAGCAACTGTGCATTCCAATCTTTGAACAGGAAATCTTATCAACCACAAGAATTCCTGGTATGCAGGCCGAGCTTCCAAGCTGCAGGCCTCCTCTATCAGAGCTGTTTTTTCCCCCAAACGCAGCTCCCGTGAACCAGAGAATGAATCAATCTGCGTTCACACTTTTAGCCTGAAATTCAGCATACCTTGGGGCTCCGTTGCTGGCATTCACCTTGTCTCGATGTCCAGCCGTCTGTTCAGCTTCTGGCTGCACGCAGACGTTATCTTCTTTCATTTGGTGCAGAGGATGACAAACGATCCATCTACCTCTCATGCTGATTCCCATGGATCAGTAACCATCGGCGTCTGCTACCAGTTGTCGGAATCAAGCCTTATCAGAGGAATTGGCCACTCTCCAGGCACCCGGCTTGAGTTCCTTGTCGACCTCCCCGTCTGCGACTCCCGGCAAGATCAGGCGAGATCTCTATCGGCGATCTTCCTCTAACATGAGAAGAACACACCACTCTTCCCCTCCTCCCTGCCATTCCCAGGGAGGGGAAAGAGACAGACAGAAATGTATTTACATGCCTTTATTTCTGTCCTTTTCAGCAGTACAGAGAAACGTGTCTGTACTCTCTAAACACCAACAGCAGAGAGAGAAAACTCCTCCCCTGTACTTCCAATACAGGTCAGATGACACTCTGAGCTAACATCCGGTGCTCAGTACAGTGAATAGACTGTCTCTTTGTTCCCACAGTACAGTCCCAAGCATCAACATCCTGTTTGGCTTTCCAGCCATCTGGAGCTCGCTGCTGCATTGCTCCTTTTTCATAACAATAAGGACCTACTTGAAAATAAAACCCCAAGGTGGTTGTCACCGATGGAAGCGAAGACTCAGAAAAAGCTCAATATGGAGGCCAAATGGCTGAAATATTGGGAAATTTTGGAACAAGAGGGAGAGAAATTGAAATTGCAGAGCTTTGAAAAACTAAAAAACAAAGTGCGAGATTGGCTTCATTATTATCAGATAATGGAGGCATACAATTTGGACAAGAAAATTGGCTTCCAGGTGGAAAAATCAAAATTGGAAACAGAACTGTTAGATCCCAAAACCAAAATTCTGTCAAAGATGTATAACTTGCTGTTGAAATGGAATACTCACGATGAAACGGTGAAATCTGCTATGATTACATGGGCACAAGATGTTGGACATAACATAATGATAGCTGACTGGGAACAGTTATGGACCACAGGTATGAAGTTCACGGCATGTAATGCCTTAAGAGAGAATATTATGAAAATCATATACAGGTGGTACATGACACCAGTCAAGCTTGCAAAAATCTATCATTTGCCCGATAATAAATGTTGGAAATGTAAAGAAACTGAAGGTACATTCTTTCACCTTTGGTGGACGTGCCGAAGGATTAAGGCTTTCTGGGAGATGATCTATAATGAAATAAAAAAGGTATTTAAATATACCTTTCTGAAGAAACCAGAGGCCTTTCTCCTGGGCATGGTTGGCCAATTGGTGTCAAAGAAGGATAGAACTTTCTTTATGTATGCTACAACAGCAGCAAGAATACTTATTGCAAAGTATTGGAAGACACAAGATCTACCCACCCTGGAAGAATGGCAGATGAAGGTGATGGAGTATATGGAACTGGCGGAAATGACCGGCAGAATCCGAGACCAGGGAGAAGAGTCGGTGGAAGAAGATTGGAAGAAATTTAAAGACTATTTACAGAAATATTGCAAAATTAATGAATGTTAGAATGATGTCGGAATGAAGTTAAGTGGTTTTTAGCAGCAATGTTATAAAGGAATATGTAAAAATGGATTGTTAACAGGTGATAATCTAAAGTTATAATATATTAAGATAAAGGATTAAGATAAAAACAAAGAGGGAAAGGATTTGCTGAATCAACTAATTGAACTGGAATACAAAAAAGGGAGGTGTGAGGAGGTCAGGGAAACAAGCAAAAGAAAGACAAGATATGGAAAGATTGATTTGTTTTTAACTGTTTTTATTTTTTTGTACTTTGTATTTTCCTTTTTCTTTTTTCTTTTTCTTATTTTTGTAACATTTTGAAACTTTAATAAATATCTTTAAAAATAAATAAATAGAGGTAACAGGTGCAACTGGTGCTCCAAGGCAAAGTCTCTGCTGAAAACAATTCACACTCGCTCCAGAATTGATTAACGCCTGCAGTTCCATCAGGTGGCCATTAGGGAGCTCCAGCACCACCTTGACTGCTATGCCCACCTTGGGGGGACACGGTCAGGGCCCTTCTACTGGTTGCCTGCCTGACTGCTGCCCCTGTTTACCGGCAGCAAGGCATTTTCATTTCCCTGCTCCTTAGGATTCCCTCCTTCTGTTAGGATATTTCCGTTCCACCTTAAAAGGGAGCAGGCTGTGAGTCACAGAGTCTGCGTATTTCCTGTTGCACAGGATGTTTATGTTTTTCAGTTGCTTTCGTTTCTCCTCTTCGTGCCTGAACGCTGTAGCAGGCGGTCATGTCTTTTCTTTGTTCTGACCAACGTTGAATAAACTGTAAATATGCTCTCCTGCTGTGCATCTTTTGCTGCGTGAAGTCTGCTGAAAGAGTGTGCACCAGCCTAAGAATGTGGCAAGCTATTTCTGAGGCTTCGTGTCGCTAATTGCTGATACTGCGTGACTGCGTGACTACGGGAGATCGATGGATCGTCCGGCAGCCGGCTTGGGGGCTCAGATGGACTTTATCTCCCTGGCAGTATCCCAACAACAGGTTTCGGGCCCAGATTCACGGCACTTACAGGAGAGTAAGGCTGCGAAAGACTGCTGAGGTATGTGCAAAAGCAAAAGCACATGAGGCTTTTCTGTGGGCCACGGCAAGAGTCTCTGAACTCCGGCTGGCTAATAGGTCTGGGAGCGCCGCCAGAGAATTCGTGATTAATGAGCTGCTGAGATAAGAGGTCTTTGAAGGCATAAAGGGCTCACGGCTCAAGTGAATAGCTGAGATGGATCTTTTACAATCCTCAGAAGCTGCTCCGTGTCCACTAAAGCTAAATGGCCACAACTATCAGACCTGGGCAAGGTACTGTGAGGGCCAGATGAGAAAGCTTGGAGTGTGGGATACCATTTCTGAGAATCCCCCAGCCCCTGTGACAGATGAGTGGAAGGCACAGGATTTGAGAGCCATGGGGATAATTTTGCTCTCAGTAGCTCCTGAAGAGTTAATCACCCTGGCTGGCAAGGCCAGTGCCTGTGAGATGTGGGACGGGCTTAAAGCCTGTCATCTCCGACAAGAGGCTGGGTCTGTGTTGCTTTATTTCAGAAAACTGCACAGGAAGCGTTTGGAGCCAGGGGAAGACCTTAGAGCCCACGTTTTACATTTGCAGCATCTCAGACAGGAATTGGCTCAGAGAGGTTTCAATATGCCTGAGTCACTGTTTGCAATTCTCATCCTGGACTCCCTGGATGAAAGCTACCATGCCGTGGCAAGTCAGCTGGCGACCCTCCCAGCGCAAGACCTCACTGCTACAAGGGTCTTGGCGACTTTGCAAAACGAATATGATAGGAGAAATGCAGCTGAGTCGGCTTGTGCACTTCAGGGGGAGCAATGTGGGACAGCATTCCAGCCTCCAGGGGGAGCCAAAGCGTTGGCAGCTGTGAAGTGCTGGAACTGTGGGAACCAAGGTCATACTCAGAAGTTTTGTCCAAAGACTGGAAATAAACAAAGGAAAAAGCCTGCAGATGGCCCGAAGCAGAAGGGGGATGGAAAGCCCAAGCCAGGGAAAAACAAGGCTTTGTTTGCTGGCACTGCTTCACCAAAGGCTAAAGGCAAGTTTGGTGGCCAGGAGCAGGGGGGCAAGCAGCAAAAGCCCACGCCGGTGGAAAAGAAGGTTTTGCTTGCCAGAAAAGCTGCTCCAAAGGCCAACGCCAGGTTTATTGTGGACTCTGGCGCCAGCTACCATTTGTCGAAGGATAAGCACCTGTTTATCTCCTTCACACCTCAAGATGGTGAGATCCACCTGGCTGATGGAAGGACGTTGCAAATTGCAGGAAAAGGGACTGTGAAACTTGCAAGTCTGCACACTACCATCAGAGATGTACTTTTTGTTCCAGGTGCTGCGGACAATTTGCTCAGTGTCCCACAGCTGATTGTGCGTGGTTTTGAGGTTTCCTTCAAGAGGAGCGTCTGTGTCATCAGGAAAGGCAAAGAGGACATTTTGCATGCAAAGTTTATGGATGGCTTATTCTGTATAACTTATGATGACAGTGCTGTTGCTGTGTCTAATGCTGATTCTTGTTGTGTTGCACAAACTAACAAAGTTCTTCATGCAGGATGCATTCACAATGCACATCGAAGATTTTGTCACCTCTCTTGGCAAGCACTGGCCAAGATGCCTGGGTTGGTTGAAGGTTTGAACATCAAACCCTGCAAATTTCACATGAAGTGTGTATCTTGTGCAGAGAACAAGGTGAAGGTTGCGCCAAAAGGCAAGGAGTCTAGCAGGCAGGCTTCCAAACCCTACCAGCTAGTGCATGCAGACCTGGTTGCTCCTCTTGCGCCCTCTTTGGGAGGAGCAAGGTACTTCATGGTTCTAATTGATTCTTTTTCCAGGTACATTTATGTATTTATGCTCGAGCAGAAATCGCAAGCGTTTCCTAGGTTCAAAGCATTCTGTGCTTGGTTGGAGAATGCTCACGGTAAACGTATCGGCTGTCTGTTTACTGATCGAGGCAGGGAGTTCACTTCTCAGCAGTTTGAAGCTTTCCTGACTGAGAAGGGAATCCAGCATGACTTGTCAACGCCTAGATTGCCATGGATGAATGGGCTTGCGGAGCGAGCAAATCAAACATTGCTGCAAGGACTAAAAACATTGTTGCATGATGCCAACCTCCCTGAGAAGTTTTGGGGGGAAGCTCTGTCGACGTTTGTTTATTCTTTTAACAGGAGACTGTCATCACCTATTGGTTGTACTCCCTACGAGAAGATGTTTGGTAAGAAACCGAACGTCAAGCACATGAGAATCTTTGGTTCTGACATGTGGGTACACACCCCACAAAGCAACAAGCTTGGGAAGCGTGGGGCACATGGTTTGTTCATGGGGTAGGAAAAAGGTGCATACAGGGTATGGATGGCTGACTCTAAATCCATTAAGTTCACAAGGAGTGTTGAGTACAATCCTAAGTGGGGGGGAAATGTGGGAATTTTCCAGAGTTACCCAGAGGAAGATGTAGGTGATGTGAAGAAAGCAGATCATGCTGAGGAAGCTGAGGAAGCTGAGGAAACTGAGGATGATGATGATGATCAGAGTTCGGATTCCAGTTCAGTGGGCGGCGCTGCTGCTGGTGTCAGTGACAGTGATGACAAAGCAGACTACAAGAGCGCAAAGGCCTCAGTCAGACCATCTGATGCATCTGACAATGAACTGGAAGAACCACTGTTCACCATTGGTCACTTTTCTCCTAAGAAGGAGGAGATGAGTCCAGAAGACTTGCATCTTGTACGCAGGTCTGAGAGAGCCACGAAGGGCAGGCCTCCAAAGAGATTTGCTGATGAGTTTGCTAAGACGGCAACTGCTGTTCTTAGTAGCTCAGAGAAGGTGTGGGAACCTTCAAGCTTCAAAGAGGTTCAGGAGTTAACCTCTAAAGATGCTGAGCCTTGGCTAAATGCCATGAAGGCTGAAGTTGATTCCTTGAACAGGAACCAAACTTGGGAACTGGTACCGGTAGTCCCAGGTATGAGACTGGTTGGCAGCAAATGGGTCTTCAAGGCCAAGACAGACCAGAATGGCAAGGTTGTCAGACACAAAGCCAGATTGGTTGCCAGAGGTTTTTCACAGGTACCAGGACAGGATTACCACGAGACCTACTCACCCACCGTCAAATATGAGAGCATTCGGCTGATGCTCAAGATCGCTGCGGAGGAGAAACTGCATGTTTCCCATCATGATATTAATACAGCTTTTTTGTATGGGATTTTGGGGGAGGAGCTGTATATGCTTCCACCTGATGGAATGCAGATACAGAAGGGAATGGTCTGTAAACTGCGGAAATCCTTATATGGTCTCAAGCAGAGTGCCAGGTGTTGGAACACAAAACTCACTGAGACGTTGCTTTCTCTAGGTTTTCACCAGGGCAAAGCTGATCCATGTGTGTTTGTCAAGGAGGAGGGGCAAAACAAACTGTATTGTTTATGTTTTGTTGATGATCTTCTGATGTTTTGGAAGAATCAGGCTTTTTACCAAAGCACCCTAGCTCAACTGAAGGAGCACTTTGACATGAAGGATCTTGGTGAGGTATCCAACTATATTTCTCTGCAGGTGGAGAGGGACCAAGCAGGTAATTTTCTGGTACACCAAACACAGAAAATTGCTGATGTATTAACCAGGTTGAATTTGGTTGATGCAAACCCAGCAGACACACCGATGGTGACAGGTTACCAGGTAGATAGTACTGCTGAAGCATTTTTTGACACTACGCTGTACAGATGTATTCTAGGCAAGTTGAATTTCATTGCTAGATGCTCAAGACCTGACATTGCTGTAAGCACTAACCTGCTTAGCAGACATGCTAACAATCCTACTGTTCAGGATTGGAAAGCTCTGAAGCGCATAGCCCGCTATTTGAAAGGGACTTTGCACTACAGGCTGAGGTTCACCAGTCAGAAGACTGGAGGTCTTGAAATCTTTGCAGATGCAAGTTTTGGAAGTGACACCACGGATGGTACAAGCACTTCTGGAGTATGCTACATGTACAACCACTGCCTGTTTGACTGGTTGTGCAAGAAGCAGACGACAGTGAGCCTAAGTTCCTGTGAAGCAGAACTCAATGCTCTGTCATTTTCACTCATGGATTGTGAATGGTTGATGCAACTGTTTAAGGACATCGGGGTTTCTGTGAAATGTCCTATACAAGTGTATCAAGACAATAGATCTTGTTTGGCTTTGCTGAACTCGGAGAGTTGCAAGCAAAGAACCAAGTACTTGCAGATTAAGCTACATCGTGCAAGAGAGTGTATTCAGAAAGGACTCATTCAGGTGTCCTACATGCCAGGAAATGAAATTCCTGCTGATCTGTTGTCTAAGGTTGTTAACAGAGAACAACTTAAGGTTTACGTACAAAGGTTGCAATTGGGTTGAACCACAGGTACTACAGGTTACACGGAAAGGGGGAGGATGTTAGGATATTTCCGTTCCACCTTAAAAGGGAGCAGGCTGTGAGTCACAGAGTCTGCGTATTTCCTGTTGCACAGGATGTTTATGTTTTCAGTTGCTTTCGTTTCTCTCTTCGTGCCTGAACGCTGAAACAGGCGGTCATGTCTTTTCTTTGTTTTGACCAACGTTGAATAAACTGTAAATATGCTCTCCTGCTGTGCATCTTTTGCTGTGTGAAGTCTGCTGAAAGAGTGTGCACCAGCCTAAGAATGTGGCAAGCTATTTCTGAGGCTTCGTGTCGCTAATTGCTGATACTGTGTGACTGCGAATCTACGGGAGGTTGATGGATCGTCTGGCAGCCGGCTTGGGGGCTCAGATGGACGTTATCTCCCTGGCAGTATCCCAACACTATCCCCCTTAATTTTCATATTAACATTGGAAGTTTTATGTAAACAAATTAGGGAAGAAAAAGAAATAAAAGGGATTATGCTGGGAAATAGAAGTTACAAAACGAGGGCATTTGCTGACGATTTAATTATAACTACGGAGCAACCAAAACAGAGTTTAAGAAAGGCGTTGGGAATAATATATGGCTACAGTAAAGTTGCGGGGTTCAAAATGAATTTAAACAAGACAAAACTAATATTTAAAAATATGTCGCCAGATGAAAAAGCAGAATTAGAACAAATAATACACATTGAAATCTACCCCAAAATCAAGTATTTAGGATTATGGATAACACCAAAGAATATTAACTTATATGAAGATAATTATACCAATTGTTGGAAAGATATCCAAAGACAGTTGGAGATATGGACAAGGTTAAATTTATCATTCCTGGGCCGTATTTCGGTAATTAAAATGATAGTTTTACCGAAGCTACTCTTTCTATTCGAAACGATTCCAATTACAGGAAAGACCAGCAGTATCAACAAGTGGCAAAAAGAAATTTCTAAATTTTTGTGGAAGGGTAAAAGACCAAGAGTAAAGCATAAGATATTAATAGATACTGTAGAAAGAGGTGGCTACGGGTTACCGGATTTGAAGCTATATTACGAAGCCTCATGTCTTCTCTGGATGAAAGATTGGTATTTATTTAAAAAAATTGGGATATTTTAGATCTAGAAGGTCATGACACCCATTTTGGGTGGCATAGCTATCTTCATTATGGGAAAATAAAGACTCATAGGAGTTTTTCAAATCATATAATAAGAAATGCTATATATAAGGTAAGGGGAAAATACAAAAGATATTTGGAACAGAAAACCCCAAGATGGAACTCTCCACTAGAAGCAATCACTGTTAAAAAAAGCAGCAACATCAAAGAGAACTGGATAACGTATAACACAATATTAAGGGGGGAGGAGGAGGGTCAACAAATATTGATAAGTTATGAGAAAATAAAAGATCACTTTTCTAGTTGGCTAGATTACTTCCAGGTGAATGAAGTGTTCAGACAGGATAAGCAGATAGGTTTTGAAAAGGAGTCTTCAAGATTTGAAAGAGAACTACTGAATAGTAAATCCAAAATAATCACAAAAATGTATAGACTTCTTTTAGACTACAAAGTAATGGATGAAGAGGTTAAGGCTTCTAAGGCTTCGTGTTGCTAATTGCTGATACTGCGTGTCTACGGGAGATCGATGGATCGTCCGGCAGCCGGCTTGGGGGCTCAGATGGACGTTATCTCCCTGGCAGTATCCCAACACCTTCCTCATCCTTAGCTGCTGCCTCCACCATTCCTTGCCAGCCTTTGCGCTGCAGACAAGCCTTGGCAAAATGGCCCAGGTGTTGGCAGAGGAAGCACTTCTTGGCTGACTTCCAATCCCTTCCCTCCTTCTTCTTTGGGACGTCAGCGTTTGAAATCTCCCGCAAACGGGCCACATCGATTTCCATTGGCTCTGCTTGCGGCAGCCTGTGGGAAGTCCCCACTGGCATTTCAGGAATGCGGTTGCCATAGAAACGCTCCCCTCTGGCCTCCTGCCTTTCCTGTGTGCACGCCTTTGTCAAACCCCAATGGCTAACGCTGCCTTGGTCAGCTCATCCATCGATCGTGGCCGAGGACCCCTGGAGAGCTCATCTTTCACATCGGAACCTAAGCCTGCCTTAAAAAGCACTTGCATGGGTTCGGACGACAAATCCCAGCCCAACTTGTGCACCAGCATTGCGAAGTGCGACCAATAGCTGCAGACAGTCAGGGACCCTTGCTTAAGTGTCAGTAGTTCCTGCTGAGTTACTTCCCCTTGAATTTCGCTGGAAAACATTGCGTCCATCGCCTGATAAAATTTTGCTAAGTCCTGAAGGGCATTGTTCCCCACTGCTATCAGGGGACTCACCCATTCCCTGGCCGTGCCTTCCAAGTGCCCAACCACAAACACCACCCTCTCTTCATCACTTTCAAATTCCCTTTTTTGCAAGTGCAGGGCGTATTTAATCTCAGTCTTAAATGCCAGGTATTCTTCCCTCCAAACTTGCTCACCAGCGATGGCACTTTGCTCCCAACTGGAGTGGTTCTGACCTGCTGGTCCTGCACTCTGCACTCCTCAAGCCTCGCTGCGAGCTCAGCGATGCGTGCCTCCAGCTCCACGTTCCTCTGTACCAGGGCTGCTACGTTCCATGCCTCCTCTTCCCCAGTGCCTCCTCCTGCAGCTCCCTTTTTGGGGTGACTCATCGTGTCTCTGCTGCTACACGCGAGCAACCCCAAAGACTCCAGGATTGCTGTCAGATGGACTCCGACGTGTCTTTTACAGGTTTTATTTTGGTGCAAAACTATAAAACACAGCATGTGCCTTGATTTCTTCAGCCAACACAAACTGATATGCAATGTACAGATGACTCAGGTATTCAGTCTCTCTCATGACCTTTTGGTATTCCAAGTTCCTGGTATTTGGTATTCCAATCGTTCCTAGAAAGGACAACCAGAAATATAAGCTATAATTAACAGCTACGATGAAATAGCATAATTAGATTAGAAACCATGGCCAACACATTTATTTAAACAGAAGTTCTATTTTAACAAAACCTACAAATTACTGGATTCCAAGAGTATATTTCTGCAATGTATATTGAGTACATAAGAATTTCAGAGGAAAACAAGAAAAGTGAAGCACATTCACGAAAACCATTACAAACAGTAAGAAAGAAGTGATGCAGTTTGCAAACTAGTTCACATCAAGGAAAGGTCTACCATAGCATCTCCTTTCCAGGCCTTCACATGAAATTGCATCCCGAAATGAATCTGATTCATTGCCCTGCTCTCTGCACAAGGCTACACACACAACTGCATCCATGGACTATTTATGGTAATTAAAAGTATATGAATGTAAACAATAGGTATTTGTGAGAACACACTGGAAGTCTTCATGGAATCATAGAATTGTAGAGTTGGAAGGGATCCTGAGAATCATCTAGTCCAATCCCCTGCAATGCAGGAATATGCAGCTGTGCCATATTAAGATCAAACCTGCGACCTTGGTGTTTTCAACACCATGCTTTAACCAACTGAGCTACATTATGAAGATTTATTGCTTTTCCGTCCAGCTTACGCTTCCGTCTGTCCCGGGAGAAAGCAATTAAGCAGATGCACAGCGGATTCCGTGTGAGAAAGAAAGTAAACCAAGTCCAGACAGCTTCTCTATCCTAGAAGCATTTTATTAAGCAAAACAGCATATTTACAGGCCATCAGTATTCAGCTGCATTTTCTCTGACTCTGTGATGGCCTGGGATTCCGATTCTGAGAGTGAACCGGAGGAATCCCAGCTGGCACAGGAGTCCCCGCCTCCAGGGCCGGCTGAACTGGGGCAAGGCCTAGATTCTGAGGAGCCTGCACCTGTGCCAGATCCTCAGGAGCAGGCACCAGGTGAAACCATTCTGGCCCCAGAGTTGCTTGAGGACTCAGTGTCTACAGGTGAGCCTCCCCCGGGGCCCAGTAACCCTTCGGCCTCTCCTGAACTGCAGAGGCTTAGGGCAGAGAGGCGAAGGGAACTGGTTTCTCCCAGGAGGAGTGCTCGCCTTAAGGCCAGGAGAGGCAGGGCTCCTGGGGGCCGGGACCGCCCCTGGCCTTAGAGAAGATAAAGGTCAGTCAGCCCGGTCCCAGGTTGCGGGAGCAACGTCGTTGTGGAGTACCTGCTCTTACCCGGACCTAGACCTGCACTTCCAGTGTTCCTGTTCCTCACCCGGCTTCCTGCTTTTGACCTTCCAGCGTTCCTGTTCCCGCCCGGCTCCCTGTTTCGGACCTTCCAGTGTTCCTGTTTCCTGCCCGGCTTCCTGCTTCTGATCTTCGAGTGTTCCTGACCCCGCCCGGCTCCCTGTTTCGGACCTCGCGTCTCATCTTGTGAACTTCTACCAGGCTAGTGACTCAGGACTGAACTTTGGCTACAGTAATATTACCTTCCCCCCGGGACCAGCACAGTTTGCTCCCGCCACACCCGCACTCCCTCTTTGTTGGGGTGCGTTCGGGAAGAGCCAGAGGCCATGGCCGACCAAGCGGCTACACTGTTGGCAATAGCCCAGGAGAACCAGGCCTTGACTCACACCGTGCAGCAGTTCAGCAACGCGGTTACGGCACTTCAGCAGCGGTTGGACGCCCTACCGGCTCCTGGGGCCGACGCCCCGGCTCCTGGCAAGTACCCAGTGGCCTTGCCTGAGAAATTTGATGGGGCCCCAGCCAGCTTTCCCATGTTCCTTGCCCAGGCCAAGCTGTATATTCAGGGGCGAGCCCGGAACTTCCCTGACGACCGCACCAAGGTGCACTTTTTGATTAGTTTGTTAAAGGACCAGGCGGCCAAGTGGGCGTTGCCGCTGCTCAGGCAAGACTCCCCCTTGCTGGCAGACTATATGGGGTTTTGCAATCTTTTGGAGGCCGCGTTCGGCAACCCCCAGAAGGGGAGTCAAGCCAACCGGGTGATTCGGCGGTTGAAACAGGGCAAGTCCACGGTGGCCGCATACACCACGGAATTCCGGATGCTGGCACAGGACTTGACCTGGAATGACTCTGCTCTTCGGGACCAGTATCTCGAGGGGCTTTCAGACGAGATACTGGACCAGCTGGCCACAATGGAACGCCCCACCACGCTAGACACCCTCATTCAACGGAGTCTACAGATAGACGATCGGCTAGAGGACCGTCGTCAGGCTCGGGGCCGCCGGCACTTCCAGTTCTCGGCACCAGTTTCTACCAGCAGCTCCACGGGCACAGCCGAGTCATCGGAGGAGCCTATGCAGCTTGGGGCAGTGCGGCCACGCCTCTCCCCCGCGGAGAAGACGCGGCGTCGGGAGGGGAATCTATGTCTCTATTGTGGCGGAAGCGGACACTACGCCCGGTCCTGTCCTGAGAAGCGCCAGCCACAGGGGAAACCGCCAACCCCAGTAGCTGATGGCCCTGGCTACCTGGGGTCCCAAACAGCACAGAATGGGGCCGCACCAGTTGAATTGCAACACCTTATGGTTCCGGTAGGTCTATACCCTCCAGGTGGGCCCTGGATTCTTACCCATGCTCTGGTGGATTCGGGGGCAACCCGCTCCTATATGGACGCTGCTTTTGCTGCCCATCATCGGGTGCCACTTCAGAACAAGCCAGAACAGGTACAGGTGGAGGCAATCGACGGACGGCTCCTGCATTCGGGTGCCGTTACTCAGGAGACCCAGCCCTTGGTCCTGTGCCTCCAGCAGCACCGGGAGATGCGAACTTTGGACATTGCCTCCATGCCCCAGTTCCCTCTGGTGCTCGGGATGGACTGGCTGGAGGCTCACAATGTGCAGATTGACTGGGTCAAATGGACTGTGCACTTCCCAGACCCAAGTTCTCCTGCTCAGACCGAGAAGATGCTAGCAGCTGCGCCCACTGAGGAGGCTGCTGCAACGCTCCCCGCTAAGTACCGGGACTATCACGACGTGTTCAAGGAACAGGGGGCAGACCAGCTGCTGCCGCATCGGCCTTTTGACTGCGGCATAGACCTCCAGCCCGGAGCGCCCCTACCGGTGAGTCGCTTATACTCTCTAACAGAGCCAGAGCGGAAGGCTTTGCAGGACTTCTTGCGCAAGAACCTGGAGCGTGGGTTCATTAGGCCTTCTACCTCGCCCACCGCTGCACCAGTGCTCTTTGTTAAGAAGAAATGTGGGGAGCTCCGCCTTTGCCATGATTACCGGGCCCTGAACAAAATTACCATCCCAGACCGGTACCCCTTGCCCCTTATTTCGGAGTTGCTGGAGCGGGTGCAAGGGGTGCAGGTGTTCACCAAGCTAGACCTCCGGGGGGCCTACAATTTGATTCGGATCCAAGCCGGGGATGAGTGGAAGACAGCATTCGGGACCCGGTACGGGCAGTTCGAATACCTGGTTATGCCCTTCGGTTTGTGCAACGCGCCTGCTGTGTTCCAACGGTACATCAACCACGTGTTCCAGGACTTGCTAGACAAGTACGTGGTGGTGTACTTGGATGACATTCTGGTTTACTCCCGTGACCCAGCTCGCCACGAGGGTCATGTTCGGACCGTGCTGCAGCGCTTGCGCGAGCACCGTCTGTATGCAAAGCTCAGCAAGTGCGAGTTCCATCAGCGGTCAGTGGACTTCCTGGGTCACCGACTCTCACCAGGTGGGGTGCAAATGGATCCTGGGAAGGTGGCAGCGGTTCGAGAATGGGCGGCACCTCGGAACCGCAAGGACCTACAGCGTTTCCTGGGGTTCGCCAACTATTACCGGACCTTCATTGCGGATTATGCTCATCGCACCACCCCGTTGACCCGGCTACTGCGCCCCAAGACGCCGTTTTCCTGGGACAAGGAGGCAGAGGAGGCATTTCAGGGGTTGAAGGCCTGTTTCCAGAGAGCGCCAATCTTGCAACATCCGGATCCCTCTCGACCCTTTGTGGTAGAGACTGACGCCTCCAGTACGGCTCTCGGTGCCATCTTGTCTCAGCAGTACAGACCGGAAACGCCACTCTTACCCTGCGCCTTCTATTCCTGCCAGCTCCTTCCAGCGGAGCGTAACTATACCGTGTGGGAGCGGGAACTACTGGCCATCAAGGTGGCCTTTGAGATTTGGCGCCACCATCTTGAGGGGGCACGACACCCGGTGGAGGTGAGAACCGACCACCGGAACCTGGAGTACCTCCAGACCACCCGCAAGCTGAACCAAAGGCAGATCCGGTGGGCGTTGTTCTTTTCCCGGTTCCAGTTCCGGATCCGCTACATCCCTAGCTCCCAAAACCAGAAGGCGGATGCCCTGTCCCGGAAACCTGAAGACAACACAGACACGGTACAGCAAGCAGTACCCACCACGATCCTACCACCAGCTGCATTCCT
This sequence comes from Podarcis muralis, assembly GCF_964188315.1. NCBI lineage: Eukaryota > Metazoa > Chordata > Lepidosauria > Squamata > Lacertidae > Podarcis > Podarcis muralis. Next base: position 19,918,325 of record NC_135674.1, read on the forward strand.
GGCCACCCAGGAGGCTGAGCCACTGCAGGCTCGGGTGCGGGAACAGCAGCGGGTTGACGCTTGGGCCCAGGATCGACTCCGGGAACTGGCCGAAGGGTCATGCCCTCAGTATCCAGGGCTGGTCTTGCATCAGGGTCTTCTGCTGCACCACGGTCGGCTATACATCCCACCAGGGCCACTGCGGGCTGAGGTTCTCCGGATGACCCATGATGCCCCAGCTGCGGGACACTATGGGCGGTATCGGACCACCCATCTGGTAAGCCATGAGTTTTGGTGGCCCCGCCTGAATGCTGACGTGGCTCGCTACGTCACTGGTTGTGATGTCTGCCGATGGGCCAAGGGCCTTACCGGGCGCCCCCCCCCCCGGCCTTCTTCAGCCGTGTCCGGTTCCACCACGTCCTTGGCACACGGTTTCTCTGGACTTTGTAGTGGAGCTACCCCCGTCTCGTGGCTGCACCTGCCTTCTAGCTTTCTCCGACCATTTCACGAAGATGGTGCACTGTGTCCCCTGCCCATCCGTACCCTCAGCTAAGGAAACCGCTCAGCTGTACCTTCAGCATGTCTTCCGCCTGCATGGCCTACCTGAGCGTGTGGTGTCCAACCGGGGCGTTCAGTTCACGTCCCGGTTTTGGCGAGCTTTGCACCAGGCCCTCGGAACAGAGGTCTGTCTCTCATCAGCCTACCACCCACAGACTGATGGCCAGATGGAACGGGCGAACGCGGTGCTGGAGCAGTACCTCCGGTGTTACTGCAGCTACCAGCAGGATGACTGGGTTGACCACCTAGCATTGGCGGAGTTCGCTTACAACAACGCGGTGAATGCGTCCACCCAGCAGACCCCGTTCCTGGCCAGTTACGGTTTTCATCCACGGCTGTTTCCGGATGTGCTGCCGGCATCTGCGGTCCCTGCGGTGACAAAGTGGCTTCAAGAGCTCCAGTCCCAGCAACAGTTATTGATGGAGCAGCTGCGCCAGGCCAAGGAGGCGTACAAGGTCCAGGCCGACCGCCACCGCCAGGTGGGGCCGGAACTCCACGTCGGTGACCTGGTATGGCTCTCCACTCGCCACCTCCACCCTTCTCGACCTTCGCGGAAGCTGGACGCCCATTTCACCGGCCCGTTCCCTATCGTGAACCAGATCTCGCCTGTGGCAATACGTCTCCGGTTGCCCGCAACCCTGAAGGTTCACCCGGTATTCCACAGGTCCCTTCTGAGTCCGGTGGCCCCACCCGACGAGTTCCACCCGAACCGTCCCCGACCGCAGCCAGTTTTGGTTCAGGGAGAGCCTGAGTACGAGGTGGAATGCATTCTGGACTCCCGATACCGCAGGGGAAAGCTGCAGTATCTCATAGACTGGAAGGGGTATGGACCGGAGGACCGTTCCTGGGAACCAGCGGCCAACGTCCACGCGCCTGCCTGCCTCCGAGAGTTCCATGCGGCGTACTCCAGCAAGCCTGGGATTCCGATTCTGAGAGTGAACCGGAGGAATCCCAGCTGGCACAGGAGTCCCCGCCTCCAGGGCCGGCTGAACTGGGGCAAGGCCTAGATTCTGAGGAGCCTGCACCTGTGCCAGATCCTCAGGAGCAGGCACCAGGTGAAACCATTCTGGCCCCAGAGGTGCTTGAGGACTCAGTGTCTACAGGTGAGCCTCCCCCGGGGGGAGGTAACCCTTCGGCCTCTCCTGAACTGCACAGGCTTAGGGCAGAGAGGCGAAGGGAACTGGTTTCTCCCAGGAGGAGTGCTTGCCTTAAGGCCAGGAGAGGCGGGGCTCCTGGGGGCCCGGACTGCCCCTGGCCTTAGAGAAGATAAAGGTCAGTCAGCCCAGTCCCAGGTTGCGGGAGCAACGTCGTTGTGGAGTACCTGCTCTTACCCGCACCTAGACCTGCACTTCCAGTGTTCCTGTTCCTCGCCCGGCTTCCTGCTTCTGACCTTCCAGCGTTCCTGTTCCCGCCCAGCTCCCTGTTTCGGACCTTCCAGTGTTCCTGTTTCCTGCCCGGCTTCCTGCTTCTGATCTTCGAGTGTTCCTGACCCCGCCCGGCTCCCTGTTTCAGACCTCGCGTCTCATCTTGTGAACTTCTACCAGGCTAGTGACTCAGTACTGAACTTTGGCTACAGTAATATTACCTTCCCCCCGGGACCAGCACAGACTCCTTCCTTCCTCAGAGCAGCGACCGACTGAAAAACGAAAGCACTTTCACAGCACAAACAACAAAGAGCTGTGACACAACATCCTGGCTTACTTCCCTTGTAAGCCCTTCCCCTCAGACTCGAGACACAGAAAGGTTAACCCTTTAACCACCACACTCTACACCCCCTCTTGTCTCGCGCCTGAGGGGGACTTTAGACCTATGGTCATCCCAAACCCAGACCTTCGCAAAACTCTCCATGCCTTTGGAAGGTGAGTGGTTTTGTGAACCCATCAGCGAGGTTCCTGGCGGAGGTACAGTACTTCAATGTAACTAACCCCTCCTGAACACTCTGACACACATTCTGAAAGCGGATGTCTAGGTGTTTGGTCCTGGCCTTGAAGTGACCCGTCTCAGCCAACCGAAGGCACGGTTGGTTGTCTTCATGGACAACTATCGGCAGACAATTCACTCCGCAGAGTTCCTGGACCAAACAAGCATAGAACTCTAACTCTCTGCACACTTCAGAAAGAGCACTGAACTCAGCCTCAGTGGACGAGAGCGCTATAAGGCTCTGCTTCTTGGACCTCCACCCAACTACTGAGTTCCCAAACTTCACCACTAGGCCAGACACGGACTTGCGATCCTGAAGATTAGCCCAGTCCAAGTCCACAAAACAAGTCAGTTTGACTTCACCTTGAGCTGGTAACCTAAGACAAAAGTTTTTGGTTTCCTGCAGATACCTCAGAACTCTCTTGATGCCATTCCAGGCATGCACACTAGGATTTGAAGCCTCCCTGCTGAGCAGATTGACAGCAAACGCTATATCTGGTCTGCTCCACTGGGACAAATACAGCAAACTTCCTAGAGCTGACTGAAAGACTTCAGCATTTTCGAACACAGTGCGTTCTACTTGCTGACTGTCCTTTACAAAACTAGTCTCCATAGGACTTCTTACTCCCGCACAATCACTCATCCTGAACTTCTGCAGCAGTTGCTCAATTTTGCCTTTCTGACTGAGCAAGAAACTTCCATCTTGTGCTCTGACGATACCTACTCCTAGATAAGTTTTGACAGCACCAAGCTGCTTGAGCTTGAACCGTTTACCTAGCTCTCTAGCAAACCTTTCTGCCTGTTTACCTGTCTCTGAGAAATACAGCAAATCATCAACGTAGGCTTGAACCATTTCCTGTGTTGCACCTGCTCCTTTCAGATAAAGACAACTATCCGCAACACTTCTTCTGAAACCTAGTTCTTCCAAGGCTTCATTCAGGCACATGTTCCAGTTTCTGGCAGATTGACGTAACCCATAGATGGATTTGTGCAATCTCCAAACAATGCATTGCCTCATGTTCTCAAACCCTGGAGGAGGAAGCATGTACAGCTCCTCCTGGAGATCTGAGTTCAGGTAGGCAACATCCACATCAAAGTGGTTTACCCGCCAACCTCTCTGTGCCGCGAGGGCTAGCAGCATCCTCAGCGTCTCGCATCGCGAGGTGGGCGAATATATCTCCGTGAAGTGAATTCCCTTCCTCTGAGTGAATCCACGAGCCACTAATCTAGCTTTATACTGTGGTTCTCCAGCGTCAGTGGGTTTAAGGCGGTAAACCCATCTGCAACTCACAGCCTGCTTGCCCGGTGGCAACTCTGTGAGCGAGAACACACCTAGATCTTCCATGGATCTCATCTCTTTGTGCATTGCCTCATGCCACTTACTTGCTTCCTCCTGAGGCAAACTCTGAATATCCTCAAAGGATTCAGGTTCACACCTGGCTACACCTACCCAGACACCTGTAGCTTCAAAACGATCTGGAGGCCTCCTTGACCTCGCTGATCTCCTCAGTGTGAACCCTGGCGTCCCTTCTGATTCACTGGGTCCAGCTAAATCATCTCCAACTTCAGTGTCTTCCCCCTCTGACCTGCTGCGCCTTTTGGGCCTTACAGCTGGTCCAGCAGGTGAAGAAGGTTCACTCTTTGGCTCAGACTTAACAGTTGCTGGAGGAGGTGTTCTAGGTTCCCCCCTCTGAGGGATCCTGAGCTGTCCCTGCCTTGGACTCTGTCCCTGTGGTGGACTCTGTTGCTCCGGACTCCTGTCCTCAGCAACAAGTTCCTCTTCCTCCTCACCGTCTGAGTCATAGAACTGATGCGAAAGCATGTCAGGATTAGCATGAAGACGTGTCCATCCAGCTTGTTCACAGAACTCAGCACTATTGCTGATCACCAACCGTGACTAGTTCCCACTTGGGTACGCGAACCGCCAGGCCTTTGAGCCAGGCTCATACCCTACAAAGATCATTCTCTTGCATCTTGGCTCACCTTTCTTGCGTAGAGCCTTTGGGATAAGAACTCAGGCCTCACAACCAAACACTCGAAGGTAGTGTACCTTGGGCTTCTTACCATGCAACAAGAAATAGGGTGTGTTCCCTACACTTGAGTTATACACTCTGTTCTGCGTAAACACCACATATCTCCAAGCTTCAGACCAATACTTTTGGGGTAGCCCTGCATCCCATAGAATTGCCAACACCGCCTGTTGAATGGTCCGATTCTTCCTCTCTGCGATTCCATTCTGCTGCGGACTGTAGGGGGCGGTCAAGCGGTGGCTAATCCCCTTCTCCCTAAAGAAATCCTGTAAAGCAGAACCAGTGAACTCTTAACCTCTGTCACTCTGAAAGCTCTTAACTTTGGTGGAGAAGGTCACCTCAACTGCAGTGATCCAATCCCTGATCAACCCAGCCACCTCCCCTTTAGTACGCATAGCAAACGTCCACACCGACCTAGAAAAATCATCAATCAAGAGCAGAGAGAATTTTGACCCACCCAATGACTCAACTGACATGGGGCCACACAAATCTGCATGAATTAACTCAAAGGGCTGAGTGGTCTTTCTCTCTGACTTAGGATAAGAGCATGTCACAACCTTGGACTGTTTACAAGCATGACAATCCAAGAATTTGTCACAAGCTTTGAAATTGCAACCCTGTGTCAGTTCAGGTGCCTTTTTGACAAAACTCCAATTCAGATCTCCTGTGCCAGACGTGTGCACAACCATCATGGGGCGCTACATTCACACATTGCCCCTTTGCATCTTCGGTGTCATCCTCTGTAGAAATCGGCATCTCTATAAGAAACAAACCCCCCTTGGCTTGCACTGTGTAGACCTCTTCACCATTCCTGGAAAAAACACATTGGCTACCTGCAAAAAACACACAGAAACCATCAGCGATCAGATCAGACACACTTAATAAACAATTAGCTAAGCCTGGCACCGCATAGGCTTGAATCTCACGCTTAAGAAAGGAACAGTAAAAAGTCCCGAACTCTGTGAGTCTCTTTCGGCTACCATCAGCAAGCGTGACATATTTGTCAGTTTTTACTGTCCTGCAATTTCGCAAAAGACCTGCAGAGGACACAAGAGCGTTTGTCGCTCCACTGTCAATGACAACAGTCAGGGTTGCTGGTTGTTGACATTCCTGAAGAACTGCCATGGCAACACTCCCCTTGCTGCCTTCCTCATTGGGGCCTCTGCAGATGTCCTGTGCGGTTGTCATGGCAACAGACTCCCCCCAGCTGGGGGACATGCCCACAGCCTTCACAGCTTCCGTAGATGCAATTCTCGCAGTTGCCTTGGAGACTGGACCTCTCCTGGCGTTCTCACGCAGCGCCGACTCTCTTATCAGTGGTTGCTCCAGATGGCCGACCTTGGGGCCTCTAGCTGCATTCAGCTTCCCATGGCTAGACTCCGGCGCAAGACGAAAACAACACTTGGCAGCTTTTGGAGAAAGATGCTTCTCAGAGCTTTTACTACTCACTGCCCCCCCCACTGCTCACAGGGCTTCCAGGACCTTTGCCTGCACCCCCTCTGATGGGTACGGGGCTCCCGACTCTTAGCCTCTCTCCTGGCTCCTCACACAGACGTGTTGCAGCATCTAGGCAGCTCTCAGGAGCAGCAACAGCAATAGTAACAGGAACAGCAACAGCAACAGTCCCTTCACCCCCCTTTGGAGGCTTAAAGCTCCTCTCAGCTTTCGATGAGCTCTCAAAGCTCTGGCCAGCGCCATCTTGGCTCCCTGCCCCCTCTGGTGTCGCAGCAGCCATTCCCAGGCCCTTGCTTCCCACTCCAGCTCCACAAGCTCTCCGGAGGGATTCCCAAGCGACCCTTGGCTCTTTGGCACCCTGTAGGACTGGCAAAAGACAAGCCTCCACGCTTTCAGCCAGAATTCTTAGCACACGTTGCTCTAGCTCAGCTTGAACTGCTGCCTTCTTTGTCTGTGCGTGCACAGCAACAGGCTGTGGGGGTTGCACCAAATGCCACAGCTGCTCCCCCACTAGCAGGTATTCCATGGCAAAAGACCATTCCAGCCAGTTTTGGCTACTCAGTCTCTCAGAGGACAGAGCCATCTTTTCCCCTTCCCTTTCGTGGCTAGAGTACTCACTCATTCTTGCCAACCAGGCATCCGGAAAGACTTGGCTCCGTCTTCAGTCAGAGACCTCACCTGCCTTTGAAGCCTCTGGCAGTAGATCAAACTGACCTGTAGGCTTTCAACTTCTTTCTCACACTCTTGGCGTGGTTCCATAACCTGAAGATTTATTGCTTTTCCATCCAGCTTACGCTTCCGTCTGTCCCGGGAGAAAGCAATTAAGCAGATGCACAGCGGATTCCGTGTGAGAAAGAAAGTAAACCAAGTCCAGACAGCTTCTCTATCCTAGAAGCATTTTATTAAGCAAAACAGCATATTTACAGGCCATCAGTATTCAGCTGCATTTTCTCTGACTCCTTCCTTCCTCAGAGCAGCGACCGACTCAAAAACGAAAACACTTTCACATCACAAACAACAAAGAGCTGTGACACAACTTCCTGGCTTACTTCCCTTGTAAGCCCTTCCCCTCAGACTCGAGACACAGAAAGGTTAACCCTTTAACCACCACACTCTACACATTACAGTGTGGGCACCAAACATATTCTGAAGCCATCTGCATATCTTCACATAGCTATAGACTTAAAGAGGAGTGCTGCCTCCATCAACAGTTTAAAACCTTGCATGTTCAGGTGAACACCTTAACACACCTGTGGTGAAAGTCTCACGCTCAGTCTTCTCAGCAGGCTAATTCAGCATAACTTCACTTCAAGCTTTGAATCAAAACAAAAAGAAGCTTCAAGCTGCAATCCTAAGCACAGCTAAAAGAAAGCCTCAGTGGGATTTACTTCTAAGTAAACATGTCTTAGTTTGCAATGTAAAACATTTTTTTCAGTTTAAATGGGAAATACCTCTTTCAGTTTCTGCAAGGTGGGTTTGATTTCTTCCTCCAAAATCTGTGAACAAAGTACAGAATGAATTTAATTTTGAATTTCCCAAATGCTCCCATCATACTTTCAGCGGATGGGACATCTGCAATGGACTTTGAAAAAAATTAAATTAAAAATGGAAGGGTAAATAAAACCAAGTTGGTCATTAAGGTAAGGAAAGAGACAGACAGGACCAGAGTCAAAGCTCATGTCATTCCTCTTAATCTACTTTGAGGAACTTTAGGTGTCATCCTTATCTGAATCTGAATCTGAATCAAGTTTATTAAATTTGTGAGGTCCATGCCTTTACACAAAATACCATAAAACCTTATTAAAAGATAAACAATAAAATTATAAAAGTAAGCTAAAATTCATGCCATGCTGTCCCAGCAAGGAAACTACCCAAAAAACCCCACCATTCAGGAAAGAAGATACAGCAACAGGTTAGGAGAACAATGGGAGGGACCTCACCGTTTCATCCAGGAACCATACCCTAGTTTTCATAGCCTTCACCACAAAGACCGCTACCACGTGAGAAATCCGTGGATCAGCGTCCACCAGTAAAAACTTTACTTGGTCCTCAGAGTTGACTATTGATTTGGGAATAGTTTGTAACATCGCATCCCTGAAGGCCGAATAGATGGGACAATACAACATGTAATGTGTGAGATCCTCTTTGGTTCTCATATGACAAGGACATATACGCTGCTCTACTGGGATTTTTGCATATCTGCCTGACAGATAGGCCGTAGGAATGGTTTGAAAACGGGCCATGGTGAAGGCTCTCCGAAGGGTGGGATTGGTGATATTCGCCAAGTAATTGGCGCAGGTTTTGACTGTTTTCAGTCGGGGAAACCAGTGGGAGGACCCTGGGTTCTGTATTTTTGTGATATCTAACAGAGCGTCTCTCTCCAGGATCCATTCCCGAACTTTGTCCGGGCTCAACAATTTGAGGATATTAAACTCCGGTAGGGTGTATCTAACCAGGATCTCAGATAGGTTTTGACGCCAAGTGGTGTTCTTTTGAAGAGATACAAAGGCTTGTTTGGCCAATAAGGTGTTTGAAGTATTTGCAAGGTTGATGTAAAATCGTAGGAATCTTAAGTGGGCCCTGGCAGACACAGAGGGTAATCCAACCTCCACCCTCAAGAAAGCTGCTGGGGTTCCTTGAGGAAGGCCTAGAATCCTCTTGAGATAATAATTTTGCAAAATTTCAAGCCGTTCCAACAGCCTCTGGTTCCACCCCCAGAGTTCTATCCCATATAACATCTGGGGAATAGCTTTCCCAACAAAAGCTCTTAATGCCGGGATCACCAATTGTCCTCCCCGGGTATGGAAGAAACTAAGCAGGACACCAATTGTTCTTCGTGTTAGGATGGTTACAGCCTTAAAGTGGGCTAGCCAACTAGATGTAGCCTGGAATGTAACACCCAGATATTTTAAAAAAGGGCACTGTTCAATCACATGTTCGTCTAAAGACCATCTAAAGGTGTGGCGAGCTCTAGTGAACACCACAATTTTTGTTTTGTCATAGTTTATCTTTAGTGAGTTATGGGAACAGTAGGCTGCGATCCCCTCCAGCATGCTGTGTAAGCCTCTTTGGGTGAGTGCCATTAAAGCCATGTCATCGGCATATAGCAATATATTCAGACGTCTACCTTCAAGGGCTGGAGCCGATGACTTGTACTTTGCCATGTACTGAACAATGTCATTTATATAAAAGTTAAAAAGAAATGGGGCTAGCAGGCATCCCTGTTTGACCCCTTTCCCCAATGGCAGTGGGTCCGTAAAAGTTCCCGATGGCCCAGTTCTGATTTTGGCTGTAATATCTGTGTGTAACTCTCTGAGAATTTTTAAAAGTCGTCTATCAATGTCCGTTTCATATAATTTTTTCCATAGTCTATCTCTACAGATTGAGTCAAAGGCAGATGTCAAGTCAACGAAGGCCACAAAGAGTCTGCTCTTATACGCTTTTGCATATTTAGCTACCAGGGTCTGTAGTACCATACAGTGCCCTATCGTATTGTGGCCCTTTCTAAATCCTGCCTGTTCCTGGTTGAACAGGTTAGAATGGTCAGCCCAATCTACCAGCTTGTTTAATAAGTACCGGGTATAAAGTTTGTATGCGATGTCCAGAAGGCTTACAGGGCGGTAGTTTGCTGGATCTTGAATATCTCCCTTCTTGTAGATAGGGGCTACCACACTTAGTTTCCAGTTTGCTGGGATTTTACATGTGTTGTTTATTGCCGTAAAAAGTTTGGCCAAAAAGATGGCCCACCATTGGGCACTTGATTTAAAAACCTCAGGGGGGATCATATCCTCACCAGGAGCTTTGCCATTTTTTAAAGTTTTAATTAGCTGTAGGCACTCTGATTCCGTAACAGGATCCCAACTGGCTAGATGATCATTCTTCAATGGGAGGGACGGACTCGAATTAGCAGTATTTGAGGGTGTGTATAGCTTGAAAAAGTGTTGATACCACACATCGGATGGAATACTGCTGTTTACAATTTTTCCTTTGGATGAGACTCCCTGTGCTACTATTGCCCAAAATTTTCTATCGTCTCGCGATTTAATCGCCTTATCAAGTGCCTCCCATTGTTCCTTCCTATAAAGGGATTTCTTGAGTTTTAAGGTGTTTTTATAGTAAGAGCGCCATCTGTGGAAATTTACCATAGATGACAGAGTCCTCTCCTGTTTTACCTTGTTTTGTTGTTTCCTAAGCAGGGATCTTAGCTTCCGGCAGTCTTTGTCAAACCAGACCCCCGATTTGTTATGTTTTGATTTGTTTGTTTGTTACATCCTTATCTAAAAAGCAAACTTCCCAAGATAAATAAAAATCTATTATAAAAATCTAGTACCATGCTGTCAGGGGTTCAGGGACAGAGGCACAGGTGAGGGAGGAGGCGGAGAGCGAGGGGGAAGAATCCCAGGGCAGCGAGGAAGAGGATGACGATGACTTGAGGGATTCCATGAGTCTTTCAAGTGAATCGGAGGATTCCCAGAAGGGGGCGCCTGTGGTCAGGCCAAGGGGAGTCACAGGGGGGACTCGTCAGGAGCAGGGGACCAGCGGGGGAACCCAAAGTGGGAGCTGGGAGTCGGGACCGGCTTCTCCGCCAGAGCGCAGTGAAGGGGGTGGAGATTCCAGAGTGACAGGGGAAGCAGGTCCCAAAGCAGAGAGGGAGGGGAGATCGGAGCAAGACATCCTCCCGGAAGGGGAGGGGAGTAGTGCAGGGAGTAGTGTAACTGTCAAGAGGAAGGTTAGAGGTTGCGAACGCGCGCCAAGTTCAAATGTGGAGGCACGTGGAAGAACAGGGAGCCCGGAGGAGGAGCCAGGTCCCAAAGCACGCAGGAGGGGGGAAGAGCTGTCTGGGGATTCCGCGTCAGGGGAATCCAGGAGGGGCGAAACCCCAGGGGGCAGGAAAAGGAACGAAAGGAAGAGGTGGAGCAGCACAAGCCTCTTAAAGTGGTGCAGAGGCGGGACTGACTCAGAGGGGACTTCAGCGGTCTAAGCGTAACAGACGTGGGGCTGCGCGCCTCGGCTGTGGAGCGTTCAATGGACTTCCTAACGTTTTTTTAAAAAAAATATTGTTCTCCAACAGCTCATGGTGGTTCTGGGAAGGGAAAACTGGCCTTTCTTTCTTTTTTTTAACTTAGAATTTTCTCCAGCCTGAATGTAGCCATGGCTTCCACCAGTTTTGCCAGGTGCTGAGGAACATGGCAAAGCTCTCCTTCACCCCACTGCTTTGCCTGGGGGAGGGCCCTGCTGTAGCAGGGTGTTGTAAACTACTTTTTGTAACACACCTCTACTCTGGAGAAACAAAGGACATCCTTGAGCATTGTTTTAAAGCACAACCAAGACACAACTTTACTTCCAAAAGGTTCTTGGGACAAATGTGCTCTTTCCACAAACTCCTTAAGGCAAGGAGGAGGAGGACGTGGCGGGCGATGAGTGCCACCCTCCTCGTGGGCCCATATCTGCTGCCCCTTCCAGTCGGACTCCTTGGCCCTTACGGGGGTAAGCCCAGCCCTGATCCTTCCCTATGAAGCTTCCCATGCAGGAACTGTAGTTGCAATTCAAGAAATCCTGCCCAGTGCCAAAAACATCTTTCAATTCCCGACTTTTGCTGTTATGTCATATTTACACTGGGGATAAGTGGACACCGACACGTTGATCTACCCTAACCACATGGTAATTATTGTTTTGCAAACTTTATTTTTCTTTGTTTTTATAGTTTTGTAACCTAAATATTTGTATTTTTCAGATGGCTTCTTCAAGTAGACAAAAATGTGTAAACAAGCCTGATGCCTTTTGTTATGTATGTGGCTGCTACGTACTTTCTCATCAAAGACGCAATATAACAGCGTTTGTGAGGCGTGCCTATAAAAGCTATTTTGAAATTCCCCTGGGCGACCAAGGCAAGAAATGGGCTCCGCATATTGTTTGTCACAATTGTGAGGAAATGCTTAGAGACTGGACAAAAGGAAAATGGAAGAGTATGCCTTTTGGAGTTCCCATGGTTTGGCGAGAACCCAAGGAACACACAAGTGACTGCTATTTTTGTTTCTCTTCATCAGGTCTTTGCTGTTTTCTCCGCAGGTTAGGTCATCTCTCAATTCCATTCCCAGAAATCGAAACACTGAGACCTGTTCCACACACTTTCCCTCAATAATAAGTGGCTGGATATTCAATTTACATTTCCTAAAATCCACAATAATCTCTTTTGTTTTCTTTACGTTAAGGAGTAAGTTGTTTTTGTCAGTTTAAATTCAGCTCCTTTCCTCCAAGCTGATACGGCTCATCTTGGCTTGAGCCCAGCAGAGTATACCCAGAGTCCGCAACGAAAGGATGAAGCAGGTATGCTGCTACATTGCTATGCTTTATTTCTAAGCTATGCTGAGAGCATACAAATATACATCTTGTCTCTGTGAGAAGCAGAGAGCAACTCCGACAAAGAAACGACAGAACAAAGGAAACAGGAAACCAGGAAACGTCACATCCCGTCTCCCTTTCCTGTGGGAATCCAACAGTAACTGGACTGTGGAATGAAAACATAGTCATGTGACTAAAGCAGGCAGCTTTACCTGCAGCAATTGCATGTTGATTGCCCTCTTAAAAGACAAAGTCCAGCAACTGGAGGAACGTGTAGCTACGCTCCAAAGAATTAGAGAGCTGGAACTCTTCTTGGAAGCAACAGAGCACACCGTCTCCACCAAGGAAGAGGCAGGGGACTCCCCTGAGAAGGAGGCTAGTTCACCAACACTGGAGCCAGATATATGGAGAAACGTGACTCAAAGAAGTAGGAGGCCCAGGGTTCGCTCTGATTGTTTAGAAATACGCAATCGCTTTGAGGTCCTTTCCCCTAGCATGGAAGACGAAGAGCAGACTCCATTTGAGGATCTCTCCCTCATTACAGTCGATCAGGTATATGAAGACGAGCAGCAAAGGCAGTCCTCAGGGAATGTCCAGGCGACCTTGGAACGGACAGCTCACAGAAGAACCCCGACCAGACCTAAGAGGAGGCGTGTAGTGGTGATAGGGGATTCCCTACTGAGGGGAACAGAAGCAGTGATCTGTGGGCCTGACAAGATGTCTCGGGAAGTGTGCTGTCTCCCCGGGGCTAAGATCCAAGATGTAACTGAACGACTGCAAGGAATCATAAAACCCACTGACAAATACCCCTTCCTCTTGGTTCATGTGGGAACCAATGACACTGCAAGCAATAGCCTCCAGAAGATCAAAAGAGATTACGAGGCTCTGGGCAGGAAATTGAAGCAATTAAATGCACAAATTGTCATCTCATCTGTCCTCCCAGTTGAACGACATGGCCCAGGGAGAGAGGGAAAAATAGTGGAAGTGAACAACTGGCTTCGCAAATGGTGTAAACAGGAACGGTTTGGATTCTTAGATCACGGAATGCAGTTTCTTGAAGATGGACTTCTGGCAAGCGATGGGCTGCACCTCACAACGGTTGGGAGGAATGTTTTTGCAAAAAATCTCAGAAACCTCATCAGGAGGGCTTTAAACTGACTAATGTGGGGGAGGGAGACAGTGCTCCTGAAGGTAGGAGTCTATCAATTGATGAAGATGATCATCCAAATGTCATAGACCGAATGGAGCAAAGAGCATGCAGACCTAATGGTGGGAGGAAAAAATCCTTAAATAAGAGACACGGGGGAATGATTAATGGACTTCAATGTCTGTACACTAATGCGCAAAGCATGGGGAATAAACAAGATGAGCTTGAGCTCTTGGTACAGCAAACTAAATATGACATAATAGGAATCACTGAAACCTGGTGGGATAAATCCCACGATTGGAATGTAATAATGGAGGGATACAATCTATTTCAAAGAAACAGACCAGACAAGAAAGGAGGAGGAGTGGCGTTATATGTCAGGGATGTGTATACCTGTGAAGAGATCCAAGATTTAGAACCTCAAAGCCAAAGTGAGAGCATTTGGGTCAAAATTAAGGGAGAGAAGAATAACAGTGACCTCATTGTGGGAGTTTACTATAGATCCCCAAGCCAAACGGAGGACATAGATGATGCCTTCCTGGAACAGATGGCCAAGCATGCAAAAGGAAGGGAGATAGTAGTAATGGGGGACTTCAATTACCCGGATATTTGCTGGATGTCAAACTCAGCCAAGAGCATAAGGTCAAACAGATTCCTCACTGCCCTTGCAGACAACTTCATTGTCCAGAAAGTGGGAGAAGCAACAAGAGGAACAGCCATTTTAGATCTGGTCCTAACCAATGTTGATGACCTGGTTAGTGGGGTAGAAGTGGAAGGATCATTAGGCGCGAGTGCTCATGCTCTTCTGAAGTTTACTATACAGCGGAAAGGAGCAGCCAAGCATACTAGGACTCAATTTCTCGACTTTAAGAAAGCCGACTTCATAAAGCTTAGGGAAGTGCTGGGTGAGATCCCATGGACAGTAATACTAAAAGGAAAGGGAGTTCAAGATGGCTGGGAGTTTGTTAAGAGGGAGATAGTAAAAGCACAACTTCAGGCAATACCAATGAGACGGAAACATGGAAGGTGCCTAAAGAAGCCAGGGTGGCTATCTAAAGAACTTTTAACTGAGTTAAGATTAAAAAAGGATGTGTACAAAAAATGGAAAAGGGGGGAAACCACCAAAGAGGAATTCAAACAAATAGCCAGCACGTGTAGACACAAAGTCAGAAAAGCTAAAGCACAAAATGAACTCAGGCTTGCTAGAGAGGTTAAAAGCAACAAAAAAGGCTTTTATGGGTATGTTCGTAGCAAAAGGAAGAACAAAGAAACCGTGGGGTCACTCAGAGGAGAAGATGGTGAAATGCAAACAGGGGACACAGAAAGGGCTGAACTCCTCAATGCTTTCTTTGCCTCAGTCTTCTCCGATAAAGAAAACAATGCCCAACCTGAAGAATTTGGAGCAAATGATTCAGCAGAGGAAACACAGCCCAGAATAACTAAGGAGATAGTACAAGAATACTTGGCTAGTCTAGATGTATTCAAGTCTCCAGGGCCAGATGAACTGCATCCAAGAGTATTAAAAGAACTGGCAGATGTGATTTCAGAACCACTGGCAGTCATCTTTGAGAATTCCTGGAGAACAGGCGAAGTCCCGGCAGACTGGAGGAGGGCAAATGTTGTCCCTATTTTCAAAAAGGGGAAAAGAGAGGACCCAAATAATTACCGCCCAGTCAGTCTGACATCAATACCAGGGAAGATACTGGAGCAGATCATTAAGCAAACAGTCTGTGAGCACCTAGAAAGGAATGCTGTGATCACCAATAGTCAGCATGGATTTCTGAAAAATAAGTCATGTCAGACTAACCTGATCTCGTTTTTTGACAGAATTACAAGCCTGGTAGATGAAGGGAATGCAGTGGATGTAGTCTACCTTGATTTCAGCAAGGCATTTGACAAGGTGCCCCATGATATTATTGTAAAGAAGCTGGTAAAATGCGGTCTTGACTATGCTACCACTCAGTGGATTTGTAACTGGCTGACTGACCGAACCCAAAGGGTGCTCATCAATGGTTCCTCTTCATCCTGGAGAAGAGTGACTAGTGGGGTGCCACAGGGTTCTGTCTTGGGCCCGGTCTTATTCAACATCTTTATCAACGACTTGGATGATGGACTCAAGGGCATCCTGATCAAATTTGCAGATGACACCAAACTGGGAGGGGTGGCTAACACCCCAGAGGACAGGATCACACTTCAAAACGACCTTGACAGATTAGAGAACTGGGCCAAAACAAACAAGATGAATTTTAACAGGGAGAAATGTAAAGTATTGCACTTGGGCAAAAAAAATGAGAGGCACAAATACAAGATGGGGGACACCTGGCTTGAGAGCAGTACATGTGAAAAGGATCTAGGAGTCTTGGTTGACCACAAACTTGACATGAGCCAACAGTGTGACGCGGCAGCTAAAAAAGCCAATGCAATTCTGGGCCTCATCAATAGGAGTATAGCATCTAGATCAAGGGAAGTAATAGTGCCACTGTATTCTGCTCTGGTCAGACCTCACCTGGAGTACTGTGTCCAGTTCTGGGCACCACAGTTCAAGAAGGACATTGACAAACTGGAACGTGTCCAGAGGAGGGCAACCAAAATGGTCAAAGGCCTGGAAACGATGCCTTATGAGGAACGGCTAAGGGAGCTGGGCATGTTTAGCCTGGAGAAGCGGAGGTTGAGGGGTGATATGATAGCCATGTTCAAATATATAAAAGGATGTCACATAGAGGAGGGAGAAAGGCTGTTTTCTGCTGCTCCAGAGAAGCGGACACGGAGCAATGGATCCAAACTACAAGAAAGAAGATTCCACCTAAACATTAGGAAGAACTTCCTGACAGTAAGAGCTGTTCGACAGTGGAATTTGCTGCCAAGGAGTGTGGTGGAGTCTCCTTCTTTGGAGGTCTTTAAGCAGAGGCTTGACAACCATATGTCAGGAGTGCTCTGATGGTGTTTCCTGCTTGGCAGGGGGTTGGACTCGATGGCCCTTGTGGTCTCTTCCAACTCTATGATTCTATGATTCTATGATTCTATGATTCTACCAGCAGCTGCTCAGTGAGGGAAACAGAAACCAACATCCTCCCCCTTTCTGTAAACATCACTGGGCAGTGTGTTAGTACAATATCAGTACAAACCCAATTTCTGTACATAGGTACAGTGTTGATCCCTTGGAACAACCTTGGACAATAAATCAGCAGGAATTTCATTACCTGGCATATAGGACACCATTACGAGTCCTTTCCGAACACATTCCCTAGCATGTTGCAGCTTCAAATGCAAGTTCTTCGTGCTTTGCTTACAACCTTCAGAATTCAGCAAAGCCAAACATGCTTTGTTGTCCTGATAAACCTGGACTGGACATTTGACAGGAATTCTCATGTCTTTGCACAACTGTAACAACCATTCACAATCCACAAGTGAATAAGACAGTGCATTCAGTTCAGCTTCACATGTACTTAAGCTAACTGTTGTTTGCTTCTTGCATGACCAATCAAATAGACCCTGATTGTACATGTAGCAAACTCCAGACATATTACCTGGTTTGGTTTTATAGCTTGTCTACTAGACACCTTACCTTTCGCAGCCATTTTGACCTTGTTTGCTGCGCATGCCTTACACTTCATGTGGTACCTGCAGGGTTTAATAGTCATACCTTCAACCAAGGCAGGCATTTTGGAAACTGCCTCAAAGTGTAAATTGTCAGTATATGGAAACATCGCAGCTGCAAACAGCCAGATTGTTGACATCACATGATGCGCCTATCTGTGGGAAAGAAGAATTTCCCAGGAAGTTCACAGGCTGGAAAAGTCTCTGTGAAGAGTGTAATTTGAAATCTTCCGTGTGCACATGTACAGGAAGTTTGTCAGACTTGCTAGAAGAACTGAACTGAAAGGACGTGTTTTTCTCTAGTGCTGTAATGTCAGAAATAAAAGAATGTAAAAGACGTTTCTGACTAGTCTCCTTTTCCCTGCTAGGGAAGAAGCAGGAGGAGGGGGTTGTGCATTTTACCCACGCTTGGGAAAATGTCGCCTATCAAATTCTCCCTGGTCTGTCTGGATGTCAGCCAGAGGAGGTTACCGGTATGCAAGCTCCGAGGACAGTGAGAGGGGCCAGCCTCTGTGGAGACCAAATTTCCGGTGAAAAGCATGAATACATCCTGCATGCAAAACCTTGTTAGTACCTGCAATACAAGTATCATACTGCACAACATCATCATAATACAAAACAAACAAACGATCAACATATTCAGCATGCAATACATAATCGTTTTTCTTTGTGATGATGCACTTCCTTTTCTTGAAGGAAACGTCAATGTCCTGTTCAGTCAGCTGCGAGACGCTCAGTAGGTTGTGTGCAGCATCTGGAACGTAGAGAACGTTGCGAATCGATACATCCAAGCTGTTAAGAACAACAGTTCCGTAGCCTTGACTGGAGATCGTGTGGTCATCTGCCTGGTGAATCACACCTTCCTGCGGTGTAAAAGACACGAACAGTCGCTTGTCCCTGCAAATGTGCCTGGTAGCACCCGAAGCGACGATGAAGAAAGATCTAGACGTCTTCTGGAGCTTTGGAACCTTTGGAGTGAAGCGTGAGACCATTGCCTTATGCTGTGCTGTCCTGGACACCGGACCTTTGCCTTTGCCTTTTCCACACGTTGAGCTTTCGCTGCGCTGCTCTGCTGTCTTGGCCTTGGGATATTTGCATTCCCTTTTCATGTGGCCTAGACATCCACACGAGTAGCATTTCACTGCCTTCAAAGCTTTGGCGCCATCTAGTGGTTCCACTGCATTCTGGGATGACGTCTGTGAAGACTCCCCCTTAGTGATGCAGCTAGCACTACGGCGATCAACTTCATTCAATACCACGGCAGTAACGTGTGCTACCGTGAGCTGAGCAGTTGGCAATACAGCAAGCTGACTGGCAATCGCTTCCCAACTTGAACCCAAAGAATGCAATATCATGAAGGAATACACAGCCTCTGGAAAGGTGATTCCTCTCTGTTACAGCTCATGTCTGAGATTCTGCATCTCCATCAAATGAGCACGCACATCTGCACCTTCAACAAGTGCCATATCATGCAACTTGGCATAGTGGAACAAAGAAGCACCAGCCTCTGTTCTCAAATGTGAGTCTTTCAAACTGTCCCACATTTCTCTGGCTGAGGCCTTATCACGTAGAAGACATAGCTCTTCCGGGGATACAATCAACGTAAGAGTTCCCCTTGCTTTTGAATCCTTAGCTCTCCATTCATCTGTTACCGGAGCTGGGGGGTTGTCTGTTATGACATTAAAAAGACCCTCCTTTCGTAGCAGAGCCTCTGCATACTGTGCCCACTCTGCGTAATTCCCTTTGGTGAGCTTTGGAATCCCAAAAGCATCTCAAAGGCCCTCCATTAGTCTGGCATTAGCCTTCTCTGAAATGTCTGTGTCTTTAAAGCAAGCTGCGTATGTTTACAGCTGCTTCCAAAAGCACTTTCACTTTCTCCCGAGCTTCTGGTTGCCACAGCCTGTTAGTGCTTTGGCTTAAAAGTTCAAAGGCTCAAAGTCCACCCGTTAAAGCCATTAATTGGGAACTGGCAGGCTTCCCGGGGCAAGAGCACATACCTCTCATCAATCTTCTTGACACGCAGAGCAGATAGCGTTCCTCCGCCGTCCGTCATGCCGACTCCGACTTCTGGGCCCGATAACCAAAAATGTTAGTTTATTCAGCTCCGGCCCTCAAGCTGATACGGCTCATCTTGCAGAGTAAAATCCCAGTGTCCGCAAACGAAAGGATGAAGCAGGTATGGTGCTACATTGCTAAACTTTATTTCTAAGCTATACCGAGAACACACAAATGTACATCTTGCCTCTGTGAGAGCAGAGAGCAACTCCCTCAAAGAAACGACAGAACAAAGAAACAGGAAACCAGTGAACGTCACATCCAGTCTCCCTTTCCCATGGGAACCCAGCAGTAACTGAACTGTGGAATGAAAACATAGTCCCATGACTTGCAGCTGCTGCTCAGTGAGGGAAACAGAAACTAACAGTACTTCCCCCTCTTCCGATAGCTCTGAATATCCCCCTGAAGAGATAAAAGGCCCACGGTACTTTCAAAATTTCCAATGTATTTGTAAGAACATCACCTGTCTTAGGGAAAAAAGGAGAGGAAGAAATGTCTCAATGCAAGCCCTTTTATCTGGAATTGCTATTCTTAACTCCATCATTCATTACCCAGTGTTGTTGCACTGTATTCCTGTGTTTCTCCATGCCTGAATTGTGGCATTTTATTTTTCATTTTGGCAACAAAACCCAACTGCCATGTCATCCTGCCCAGTGTGGACTGGTAAAGTGTGGTTGGGGTCTTCTGGGGCTTCTGTACCTTGAACTAATGATTTCTTGTTTGCATGTTCTACCCCAGCTGCTGCTCCCTGTTTGTATGGGATAATTATCGCGGAAGATTATTGTACTTCGAGGAGATAGTGATCTGGCATGGTCAGCTCTTCCGTCTCTGGTTATCCCTTCCTGACTCTGGTTACTGTGTTTTATTGCTTTCAATAACCTTTGTGAAAAGGCCCTTGATGTGTTGATGAAACTGGTCAGCAAAGCCTTTGATGTAGAGTAGCTCTGGTTGAGCCTGTGTTAGTCCAACAGGACACAGGTCTATAAAATATCTAGTATCCAGGATAATATGTCTCCAACTGCTAGTGTCTCCAGCACTCCAAACTTGAATATCATGTTCCAATCTCATTTGTCAGGGTCTGTTCCATACATGCCGGGTGGAGAGTGAAGTGTCAATTACTGTTTTCCTTTGTGAGCTGTTGAGGGGCGGGGTGTGTGAGTGTGGCGATAATGAAAAGAAACACATTAATGCAGCTCTGTGTGCATGGAGAACAGAAACCAAGTATTTAAGGGGCACTTCATCAAATAATCCCCCTAGTTGTGCCAAATGAGAAGAACTGGGGCAGCTGCAAGGATAAAACTACCTTCTCCTTTTTTTCTTCCCCCCCCCCCCCCGAGCCCAGACACACTCCATGTTCCTAAGAGGCACAGATAGGTAAAAAGCAAAGCCAAATAATACACATTCCTTGGGTGAAAAAAAGGGTGTGCACTTAAAAAGAAAAAGAAAAAAAAGGGACCAAAATAATGACAGCATTTGTTTTAAAAGCTCCCCTGCCTATAATTGGGGGGGGGGGTGTCCTAGCCAATTTTCATTCTTTGATTAGAAAGAAAGAGGGGAAAGTGACTCCCTGGTTTGTCATCACAATGAAAAGGCCCCCCTTTGGGGAGTCCTGAGGATTAAGACATTTTCCAGAAGGTCAGTGAGGCAGTCAAGATACCTGCAGCAAATACAGCAATGGTCTGCCAAGTGGGGGTGCCAAAGTAGGACAGGAGACCTTCCCATACTCCCTGGGCTTGAATCCAGGACAGGACATGATTCTGGATATATTCCATGCTCCGGCTGATGATCGTCCTTATGAGCTCTGGTAATTTAGTGCAAATTGCCTTGAGGACTAGCTTGCAAGCGAAGTAAAAAAGAGCCACCACACAGCCCCAGTTGACAGTATCATCCGAGAACATCTCTGCAGCCACTGGGGGGAAAACTTCCTTTGGAGGATACATCTGAACTTGCTCTATCATTCTCTGCAGCTCCATGTTCCTATCCATGTTGGTCTCCAATTTGGCACAGGCAATGGCTCAGCTGCTTGGTTTTCGGGTCACAAGCCTGGGACTCTGAGACCCTGAGCTCTGTCATTGCTGCGTCAATACGTTCCGAGTCTCCACAGCACTGCACTTGGTCCCTGATAAAACCCTTGAGAAGAACAGTTCCCGTCTGAAGAATCTGATCTGATCTGATCTGCGGCCCTGGGCAGGTTCACCCCATTTCCGTGGTGGGGCCTCCAGTGGCTGCTGCTCCTCTTTCCCAGGGTCCACCACCGCCATCTCTTCTCCTCCTCCTCCTCCATTGCCACCACGGAGCAGCCTGCACGCCTCACAGCTGGGCAATGTTCCTCCGGCCTCATGAGGAGCCTCTTCAATAGGGCTGGGGAGTGTGGGCCCCTGGTCTATGTGAAAGGCTTGCCAACATATTCAAAGGAAAGCTTTGTGAGATCATGAGGGAGTCCGGTGCGCTTCCACTGCCACTCAGCTTGCCGGACTTGTAGCAGAGTAAAAACACAGCATGTGCTCTGTGTGCAGGCATGCAGAAAAGAGAGCCTGTACTTGGCTTCTTCACTAATCTAATGAAGCTTTATTTGTACAGCAGCAATAAATCAGAATCTCCAAGAGACGGCATGATGCCTCCCTTCTCGGTCAAAACTGAAACCAGTCTGAACACAAAGAACAGATTCCCGGATGAAGGAACTGTTAGGATTTTTATCTCACCAGCTGCGCAGAGCAGCACAATGGTTGTTGACATCATGTGAGTGTCTGGGAGCGTGAGACAGGAAGTCTCTGCTCATTCTCAGTACTGTAAGAAGTTGCTTTTGCTTCTGTGTGAAGTGTGCTCTTCCGCACTGCTGCTCAGAGAGCAGACACGCTGGATGGAAGCTCCGTGTATAGACAATGTAACTAAAGTAGTTTAGAGCTACGCATTGTCTCTTTCTTCTGCAATGGGATGCCAGAAGATGAGTGTGCTCCTCTCAGGAAGGAGGGGTCGCTTATTTCCGGTCTCGCTGGACTGAGGAAGATTTACAGCCAGAGGGTGACCACCGGAGAGACGCCTTGGTGTCTTGGGAAGGTGGCGGCCTTCCCAGGCGTTTTTCCAACAAATGGTAGCAGAGGATGGTTGCCACAGAGGTCGATGGTTGCGACGATTCGACGGATGGTTCCGTTCCATCGGATCTCTGCTGTTGATTTGAGATGAAGCACAACGTGTTCTTGGTTCGGGGGAGTATTGGACCAGCTATGGAGAGCTGCATTCCTGCCGGACATGGACGGAGGCTTTTGGCTGCTTGCTGCTTGGAACTGTGAGTAACCAGTTTGATTTATTGGGGCTGATAAACCTCAAAGAAGCAGGTCTTAATTGTCCAAAGACTGCTTGAAGATTTACAGCTTGCTACCTAGAAGGAGCTGAAGAGCTGTTAATTGGAGCCAAGATGGATTCCAAACAGGGAGTTGGGTTGTTGTTATGCCCTCCCCTCACAGATGGCAATTACACCAGCTGGGTCCTGAAAATGAAGGCCATGCTTGAGCATCAGTGAATATTTCATGTTATTCAAAACGCCATTCCTGCAGTGCCTGGGAGGCTCTGGAATGATTGTCATACGCAAGCAAAAGCTGCAATAATTCTGTGTGTATCAGATGAGCAACTGATCCACATTCAGGATGAGTCCCATGTGCGTGATATGTGGGAAGCATTACGTCGCATACATATGCGAGAGGCAGCCGGTACGGCTTTGCTACATTTCCAGCAGCTCAAGAATTTGAGGCTGGAGGAAGGAGCAGATGAGCAACTGATCCACATTCAGGATGAGTCCCATGTGCGTGATATGTGGGAAGCATTACGTCGCATACATATGCGAGAGGCAGCCGGTACGGCTTTGCTACATTTCCAGCAGCTCAAGAATTTGAGGCTGGAGGAAGGAGCAGATCTCCAACAGCACCTCACGCGGATGAAATTTCTGCATAATCAACTAGTGCAGAGGAATTTTCCACTGGCGGAGCCTGTGTTTTGTTTCATGTTGATCAAGAGTCTGGATCAGAGATTTAAGACTGTTGCATCACAGCTTGGCACGTTGCCTGCCAAGAGTCACCAGAGTTTTTCAGCGTGTGTATGCTGATGTGATTGGGCCTCTACCACTCTCTAGAGGCAAAGCCAAGTACTATCTAATAATGGTTGATTTTTTTTCTCAGTATGTCTGGGTGTACATGTTGCAGAAACTGCAACAAACCTTAACAAATTTCAGAGAATTTTGTGATAAGGTGAAATTTGTTCATGATGCTAATATTGAAAGTCTTTTCACAGATGAAAAGCAGGTTTTTGTTTCACAGGATTTTAAAGATTTCCTAGGTAAACAGGAGATTGAGCACAAAGTTGCTGTCTCTGAAGCTTCATGGAACAAGAGTGTATGTGTCAAGGTGAACACAGAGTTGCAACAAGGCATGAAAGCACAACTGCTGAGTGAGGGTTTGCCCCAAAAGTTTTGGGCTGAATCGCTGAATGCTTTTTCTTACACATGGGTGAGAAAGGTTTCAGCAGGTATGGAAAGTTCTCCTTTTGAGAGACTGTTCCTGAGTAAACCTTCTGTCAAGCACTTAAAGGTTTTTGGGTCACACATAAGGGTAGAAACACCACAAGGCGTGAAAGGTGCACAGGGCATTTTTGTGGGTTATGAGAAAGGTCTATACAGAGTTGTATTGCCTAAGTATGACACAGTGATTCTTACTAGGAGTGTAGAATGCACTGCACGACAGGAGAGAGAGGTTTTCCCATCAGTGTCAATACAGATGTAGATTATGATAATGAGAGTGACACTGAAAGCACCACTGAGAGTTCTAGTACAAATGACACAGTCATTGAGAGAGGTACATGAGCAATGTCCAGGCCATCATCTGAGGCTGAACTGGAATTGCCAGAGCCACTATTTACTGTTGGATGTGGTTCTCCTAAAAGTCCCAAGGAAGAACTAGCCAGCAATAATAATAATAATAAAAAATTTTATTTATATCCCGCCCTCCCCAGCCGAAGCCGGGCTCAGGGCGGCTAACAACAATAAAGCAGTACAGCAGTACAACACAACACAACACAACACTCTAAAATCATTCATTATAAAATTAATTCAAATCAAGCCACTGGCAACCATTGGGCCAGAGTTCTGCGAAGATTGCCGAGGGAGGGAGTCAGGCTGTGCCCTGGCCAAAGGCCTGGTGTAACAGCTCTGTCTTGCAGGCCCTGCGGAAAGATGTCAAGTCCCGCAGGGCCCTAGTCTCTTGTGACAGAGTGTTCCACCAGATCGGAGCCACAGCCCAAAAAGCCCTGGCTCTAGTTGAGGCCAGCCTGACCTCTCTGTGGCCTGGGACCTTCAAGATGTTTTTATTTGAAGACCGTAAGTTTCTCTGTGGGACATACCGGGAGAGGCGGTCCCGTAGGTACGAGGGTCCTAGGCCATATAGGGCTTTAAAGGTTAAAACCAGCACCTTAAACCTGATCCTGTCCTCCACCGGGAGCCAGTGCAGCTGGTATAGCACCGGGTGAATGTGATCTCGCAGCGAAGACCCCGTAAGGAGTCTCGCTGCAGCATTCTGCACCCGCTGGAGTTTCTGGGTCAGTCTCAAGGGCAGCCCCACGTAGAGCGAGTTACGATAATCCAGTCTGGAGGTGACCGTCGCATGGATCACAGTGGCTAGGTCAGGACAAGAGAGGTAAGGAGCCAACTGCTTAGCTTGGCGGAGATGGAAAAATGCCGCCTTTGCTATAGCTGCAATCTGCGCCTCCATGGAAAGGGAGGTGTCGAAGATTACACCCAAACTCTTAACGGACGGTGCTGGCACTAATTGCGCCCCCGCAAGAGATGGGAGTTGCCCCCCCAATCCCATATCGTCCCGTCCCAGCCATAGGACCTCTGTCTTCAAAGGATTTAGCTTCAACCGGCTCCCACGTAACCATCCAGCCACAGCTTCCAAACATCTGGTCAGTGTGTCTGGGGCCGAGTCAGGATGGCCATCTATCAACAGATAGAGTTGGGTGTCATCAGCATACTGATGGCAACCCAGCCCAAAACTCCGGACAAGCTGGGCGAGGGGGAGCATAAAGATGTTAAAAAGCATCGGGGAGAGTATCGCACCCTGAGGTACTCCACACACCAAGGAGTGGCGCGATGACAATTCCCCCCCCCCAAGCGCCACCCTCTGTCCCCGACCAGAGAGAAATGAGCGCAGCCATTGAAGGACTGTGCCCTGGATCTCCACGTCGGCAAGGCGGTGGTCCAGGAGTTCGTGATCGACCATGTCGAAAGCTGCTGACAGATCTAGAAGAATCAGCAGCCCCGACCCACCTCGATCCAGTTGTCTACGAAGATCATCTGTTAGGGCAACCAGCGGACTTCCTGTTTAGAACCTTCTCGCTTCGGTGCCAAATTAAGATGTTTAGTAATCCAATTTTTCGTTCTACTCACGGGTAGTTGTTTAACATCCAATTGTCCACAGGAAAAAGTCAGCGCTCTCCGGCAACAGCAATGCGGCTTCACTCCGTGAAAAGAGCAGTCAATTCGAAGCACCGCGCCGCTCACCCCACGTCGCTCCGGATCCCCGAAACCGGGTTTCCCCGCGAGTAGGGGAGGCGCAAAAGGTGCCAGCCGAATCCCACGTCCACAGGCTTCTCCCGCCTGTGGTTTTTAGTGGGTCTCCGCCTCGCCGTGGCGGTCCAGACCCTAGTTTCCATGAAGCGGATTCCTCCCGATCAGAAGAAATCCGCCATTGCCGGAGGCGCTAACCTGGAAGTCCTCTCCGCTCAGTCTCAGTACTGTAAGAAGTTACTTTTGCTTCTGTGTGAAGTGTGCTCTTCCGCACTGCTGCTCAGAGAGAGCAGACACGCTGGATTGAAGCTCCCTGTATAGACAATGTAAATAAAGTAGTTTAGAGCTACGGATTGTCTCTTTCTTCTTCGTGATCGACCATGTCGAAGGCTGCTGACAGATCTAGAAGAATCAGCAGCCCCGACCCGCCTCGATCCAGCTGCCTACGAAGATCATCTGTTAGGGCAACCAGAGCCGTCTCGGTCCCATGACCAGCGCGGAAGCCGGACTGGAATGGATCCAGAGCTGATGTTTCATCCAGAAACCCACCTAGCTGTTCAGCAACCGCTCTCTCAAGCACCTTACCCAGGAACGGAAGATTCGAAACCGGGCGGTAATTGGATAGATCTAATAATAATAATAATAATAATAATAAATTTTATTTATATCCCGCCCTCCCCAGCCGAAGCCGGGCTCAGGGCGGCTAACAACACTAAAACAGTACAACATTATAAATACATTCTAAAAATTAATTAAAATACAAATTGATGGCAACCATAGACTAAAGCTTTGTAGAGATTGCCAAAGGAGGGAGTCAGGCTGCGCCCTGACCAAAGGCCTGGTGGAACAGCTCTGTCTTACAGGCCCTGCGAAAAGATGTCAAGTCCTGCAGGGCCCTTGTCTCTTGCGACAGGGCATTCCACCAGGTTGGAGCCGCAGTCGAAAAAGCTCTGGCTCTAGTTGAGGCCAGCCTAACCTCTCTGTGGCCTGGGACCTTCAAGATGTTTTTATTTGAAGACCGTAAGTTCCTCTGTGGGGCATACCAGGAGAGGCGGTCCCGTAGGTACGAGGGTCCTAGGCCGTATAGGGCTTTAAAGGTTAAAACCAGCACCTTAAACCTGATCCTGTACTCCACCGGGAGCCAGTGCAGCTGGTATAGCACCGGATGAATGTGATCTCGCAGCGAAGACCCCGTAAGGAGTCTCGCTGCGGCATTCTGCACCCGCTGGAGTTTCTGGGTCAGTCTCAAGGGCAGCCCCACGTAGAGCGAGTTACAATAATCCAGTCTGGAGGTGACCGTCGCGTGGATCACAGTGGCTAGGTCAGGGCGAGAGAGGTAAGGAGCCAACTGCTTAGCTTGGCGGAGATGAAAAAATGCCGCCTTTGTTATAGCTGCAATCTGCGCCTCCATGGAGAGGGAGGTATCGAAGATTACACCCAAACTCTTAACGGACGGTGCTGGCACTAATTGCACCCCCGCAAGAGAAGGGAGTTGCCCCCTCAATCTCATATCGTCCCGTCCCAGCCAGAGGACCTCTGTCTTCGAAGGATTTAACTTCAACCGGCTCCCACGTAACCATCCAGCCACAGCTTCCAAGCATCTGATCAGTGTGTCTGGGGCCGAGTCAGGATGGCCATCCATCAACAGATAGAGTTGGGTGTCATCAGCATACTGATGGCAGCCCAGCCCAAAACTCCGGACAAGCTGGGCAAGGGGGCGCATAAAGATGTTAAAAAGCATCGGGGAGAGAATCGCACCCTGAGGCACTCCACACACCAAGGAGTGGCGGGATGACAATTCCCCCCCAAGCGCCACCCTCTGTCCCCGACCAGAGAGAAACGAGCGCAGCCATTGAAGGGCTGTGCCCTGGATCCCCACGTCGGCAAGGCGGTGGTCCAGGAGTTCGTGATCGACCATGTCGAAGGCTGCTGACAGGTCTAGAAGAATCAGCAGCCCCGACCCGCCTCGGTCCAGCTGCCTACGGAGATCATCTGTTAAGGCGACCAGAGCCGTCTCGGTCCCATGACCAGCGCGGAAGCCGGACTGGAATGGATCCAGAGCCGATGTTTCATCCAGAAACCTACCAAGCTGTTCCGCAACCGCTCTCTCAATCACCTTACCCAGGAATGGAAGATTCGAAACCGGGCGGTAATTGGATAGATCTAAGGGATCTAATGATGTTTTCTTTAAAAGCGGGCGCACCACTGCCTCCTTCAGTTCCCCTGGGAATGTCCCGGTGCCAAGGGACAAATTGATGATATCCCCCAGGGGGGCCCGCACCTCGTCTGGACACGCTCTAATCAGCCAGGACGGGCACGGGTCGAGAGGACAAGTGGTGGGCTTTCCAGCTCGGAGGAGTCTGTCCACATCGGCTGGGGATATCCGGTCAAAGTGGTCCAATACTGGACCCGAGGACAGTCGAGGGGCCTCCAGTTCCTTTATTGTATCCAAATTGGCAGGGAGGTCATGGCGGAGCAACAAGACCTTCTCCGCAAAAAAGCTCGCAAATGCCTCACAGCTGTGTGTCAAATTGTTATTTAAATTTGGCTGTCCCTCAAGGGACGTTAAAGACCTAATTATACGCAGATCTGAGAGAGTCACAAAGGGAATTCCACCCAAGAGGTACTCTCAGGAGTTTGCTAACACAGCTGTTGCATGTATAGCTGTGGCTGGCAGCTCACACAAGGTTTCAGACACTAAGGTCTTAAGTAAGGTACAAGGTTTGTCCATGGTAGAGACAAAGCCACACCTGAAGGTTGCAAGAGGCAACAAAGTTTTCTCACACCAAGGTAGAGCAGAAGCTCCAGTCCCATGGAAGACAGGTAACTAGAGGTTTGAACTGGTCAATCCAGTTGCAGGTAGTTCCAAAGGTGGAACTGGTACAACAGGGGTTTGCTATGTGTATAACAACTGTTTGTTTATGTCTCTTGATGCTGCACTTGCTTTCGCTGCTAATGTTACCTAAAAATAGGGAAGTGATGTTAGGATTTTTATCTCACCAGCTGTGCAGAGCAGCACAATGGTTGTTGACATCATGTGAGTGTCTGGGAGCCTGAGACAGGAAGTCTCTGCTCAGTCTCTTTTTTAAAAAAAAAATGATATTTATTGAGAATTTAAAATTATAGAAAAAAAAAGAAAAGGGAAAAGAGAAAAAAGAAATTAAACAATACAAGTCAATAAAAAAAAAGAGTACAAAACACACAATACATCAGAACCAAAAACAAAAGCACAAAAAAAGAATTAAAAACAAATCCAATATTCCCATATCTTTGTCTTTCATTAACTTGTTTCATCAACCTCCTCACACCTCCCTTTTTTGTATTCTAATTATTAATTATCTCAGCAAATCCTTTCCATCTTTCACTATATTCTGTCCTTTAGTTATCTTAATTTATTTTAACCTTATCTTACCATAAAAAGCCCTAAAACTTAAAACTTATTTCTACATAACTCCTTATAGCATTTCTACTAAAGCCAAATAGTTTCCTTCCAGCATTCTTCTAGCACTCATTATTTTTACAATATTTCTCTAAATAAATTTTTAAACTATCTTCCAATCTTCATCCACCGTCTCTTCTTCCTGGTCTCGGGTTCTGTCAGTCCTTTCTGTCTATTCCATCTAGTCCATCAACCTGGTGATCTTCTGTCCGAGGCTCTTAACTCTTTTCCATGTCCCTTCTGCAGATCTTCTTCATATTTATACCTGCACTTTACTTTGTCTTCTGCTGATTTTGTTCTTAATTTCCTTCCTTTGTCACTGAGGAGTAGATCTCGGGGAAACTCCAACCTAACAGTGTCTTTATCCCTTCTCGACCGGTCAGCCCATTCTCCATGGTCAGCACTAAAATCCAAAAGATATTTCAAAGCATGTTTCAATGTCCCTCCAAAGTTAAAGGCCCCCACAACTCCAGTCTCCCCCTGGCCCAAAGCCAGATCCCAGAAGCCAGAACCACCCTGCATAGGGGGATCTATCCAACTTCCCATCTCCAGTCCAAACGGGACTCCATCTCTCCAAGTCTGGCTCACTCCAGATTCGGTCATCAGAAACAACAGCTTATGTTCCTGCAAGGCCGCGGCTCTCTCCACTTGTATTACTTGAGGTTCGACAACAACCTCCTCCTTTGTCTTCTCCGCAGCTTGCCCTGTCAAAGCAGATTCCTGGATCGGTTCCTGAGAAGGTTCTATATAGGTGTTCACTGTTTGTCCAAAATTATCAGTTGCAGTAGTCATCAAATCCATCTTCTCATGAAGCTGTTCCAATAGGGCACTTGTTTTGCAAAAAGCAATCACTAAGGCTTCTTCTGTCCACATTCTTGTTCAAGGTCAATGTCTAGTTCTCACGATCTTTAATCTCTACAGCTGTAGAGTTCCCCAGGTCCACTCCAACAACAGTTTCAAAGGCTCCCTCTAGGGGAAACAATTTCTATTTGTATCCGTCCTTTTAAAAGCAGATCCAGCAACAAAATTACTTTCATTTTTCAAATATTTTGTTCCTTTTAAGTGCAAAAGGAAACATTGGAATCAATATGTTTCTCTTATTTAACTATCTGTCAACGTACGTTTTATTCACAGTCAATGAACTTTCCCAAAACGTCTGTCTTTTTGGCAGCCCGTTCCCAGGTTCAAGATGGTAGAAATTTATCTTTCTTTACTCTCTCTCCTGCAGGCTTAAACAATCTAAAATTTCCCCCCTCTTCTCCTGCTTCCAAGGGGGGTTTAGTAGTTTTAGCCGATGAAGATTTAATCCTTTACAAAAAAAAACTTTCCAGACTTTAGCTTGCAATGTTTTTGCTTCAATCTATTTACAAAAGCGGAAGGCGGACTTCCTGTTTAGAACCTTCCCGCTTCGGTGCCAAATTAAGATGTTTAGTAATCCAATTTTTCGTTCTACTCACGGGTAGTTGTTTAACGTCCAATTGTCCACAGGAAAAAGTCAGCGCTCTCCGGCAACAGCAATGCGGCTTCACTCCGTGAAAAGAGCAGTCAATTCGAAGCACCGCGCCGCTCACCCCACGTCGCTCCGGATCCCCGAAACTGGGTTTCCCCGCGAGTAGGGGAGGCGCAAAAGGTGCCAGCCGAATCCCACGTCCACAGGCTTCTCCCGCCTGTGGTTTTTAGTGGGTCTCCGCCTCGCCGTGGCGGTCCAGACCCTAGTTTCCACGAAGCAAACACCTTCTGCTATCTGGAGAGCAGAATAAACTCTTTCTTTGAACCAACCTCGGTGTCATTTGACTTCCTTCCTCCTGTCCCGGAGCAATGCAGACCCAATCGGTGAACTCCAATAAGGCTACATTTCTTGGTGCGTTGGCCGGGAATCTGCGTTCTCCGAGGACAAGGGATGAAGGACCGAGGCGTCACTGCAAAGCGAACAGCTTGGTTCGGCATTGGTGGCTCCAAGTGCGCACCCTGCCATTTCTAGGGGGAGCCCCCACGCCATCCCTGAGTGGAGGCGCTGCAGCGACGGAAGAAAGACAGACAGCGGCCGCACGGGACGAGTACCCAGGGGAAAGGTATTTTGTGGGAGCCAGGGGTCTGATCAGCCTTGCCCAGCAGGAGCAGTAGAGTGCCGCTTGGTTCGACCAGTAGAGAGCAGTAGAGTGCCACTGGTTTTCCGGTAGAAGAGCAGTAGAGTGCCCCCGGATTTGGGAAGTTTGTGGGTAAAGGGGATTGGGGAGGTGCATGGGGTTTGTACGTATGTGTATTTATTTGTGTATGGGGACACTCCAGTGAATGTTTTGAGTGGATGAGATGTCAGGGGTTCAGAGCCACTGACAAAGCAAAGTGTGGTCCTTGAAGTGCGGTTCCTAGCGACACCTAGTGGCGTCTGGGCCACTAACAGGATGCGGAGAAAGGTGACTGAGTGAGAAACAACGCTAGGTGGACGGAGTGTCCTAGGGGTTAAGAAAAAATAAATAAATAAACCAACCCCCTTGCAGTGGTTTTTTTTTGGGACAATTGGAAATGTCAAGCTACAGTTGAAAACCCTTGTAAGCTCCTTTCTGTATTCTGGTGGTGACCAGCATAGGTGCGTCCAGTTGGCTTGTATTGTATTGCCAACACGTGGGGTCCGGGAAAAAAAGATATGTGTTCTGCCGATGCACAGAGGCGCCAGGAATAGAACCCTGCATGAAGGGGTTCCCGACTCTGCCACATTCACTGTGGTGCATGTTAGGGGGTTGGGAAACAGACCTTAAAACACCTAGAATCTTGCAGAGTACAAGTATAAAAAAGGATTATTTGGTCTTTAACATTAAAAGTGACATGAGTTGCTCATGAGGTCAAATTTTATATTTTCATGATAAAGGTGGGAAGGTTTCAATTACTAATACAATCATGTACTGGTTTCAGAATTTGAATGTCATCAATTCACTGTGCTTTGAGCTACCTGGTATCTTAATATTTTTGTTAATAAGTTTGTTTCTTATTGACTCTGTTGCATAGGTACCCTGGGTGATTTAGAAACCACTTGTTAAATGTTGATCAAAAGTAAAAATGTACAAATGTATGGAAAAAAGTAGTGTTGTCAAAAGGGATGGGGTTTTAAATCCCATGTTCATACAGATGAGAAGAGAAGTGAGAATGTTGGAACAGGAGAAAAGTTGGGTAATGGGTTGTAAAAACGGTTGAGTGTTTATGCTGATTAGTATTCATGAAATTAATATATTTAGATGCTATTATTGAGAGAGAGTTTACTAAATATAGTAAAAGCTGAATTGCATAAAGGCTGTGTGTGACCAGCGACACACTTAGTCAAAGTCTTACATGTGCTGTTAAAATGCACTCAGATTCTTGGTTGAGGTTTTCATGAGTAAAAACAGGTTTTAAAGAATTCTGAATTAAGAATTAAGAATATAATATATTATAGAACAGCCCTCTTTTTGGCTGGCTGGACAGCTAACCATCCATAAATTAACAGCAAGAGTAGGGACCTGGAATGTTGTTTGTGTTCTTTTTAGTATGTCCCTCCCATGAAAAATACTCCTTGAATATCTATTAATTGAAAATTGATTTTTTAAAAAATATATTTATTTATTTTTCCAATAGAAGAATAAAACATCACTTCAATACAAAACACCAAAATCCATTGCCAGTATACATCAAAGAAAAAGAAAGATAAAAAGAAAAAAAGAAAGAGAAAAAAGAGAAAATTTAAAAAACAAAAACTCCAGTTTTTAAGTTTGTGTTTACAAAACTTTCTTTCCTGACTTCCTCACACCTCCCTTTTTTGTGTTCCTCTTTATCTAATCAGATACAGCAAATCCTTATCCTCCTTCAGAAACTCATTTCAAAATTATTATAATCACTTCTATTATGTCTCTGATCTTTCCTTCTTATACTTAAACACCTTTAACATATTGTTTACTTTTAACATAATATAACCTTGTTCTTTTACCCTTTTTCAATTTACGATTTTGCATACTTTTTTAACACTGTATCCCTAATGCCATATTATTTTCATACCAACATCATTTTAACATTCATACACCTTGCAGTATTTCTGCAGATAGTTTTTAAATTTCTTCCAATCCTCTTCCATCACTTCTTCTCCCAGGTCTCGGATTCTGCCAGTCATTTCTGCTAGTTCCATGTAGTTTATTACTTGCATCTGCCATTCTTCCAAGGTGGGCAAATCTTGTGTCTTCCAGTACTTTGCGATGAGTATTCTTGCTGCTGTTGTCGCATACATAAAAAACGTTCTATCTTTCTTTAACACCAATTGGCCGACTATGCCCAAGAGAAAGGCCTCTGGTTTCTTAGGGAAGGTATATTTGAATACCTTTTTCAGCTCATTATATATCATCTCCCAGAAAGTATTAATTGAAAATTGAGATGGCTCTTTTGGTTTCTGAGTGTACATGCCAGGAGAGGTCTTAGGCAAAATAACTTTTATTTCCCTGTTCACATTAGGCTGTGGAAAGTGTTCAATGCTTTGAAATCTTCCTGTTCTGAGACACACATATACTCAGGGTAAGAAGAGCCTACTTCCAAAACAAACATCTTATATGAGAAAGGGAGATATTGAAGCTCTTTGTGTTGATTTAACCTCCAAAGTTGTCAAATGCATTAGTGACAGCAGAATCAAGATGTTGATAGACAAATACCTCAATGCTTATTGATACAATTACCCAGTAGGTGATGTCAGCATCGCCCCTGAGCCAGTGCCACCAACTGGACTCATCCACTTCAGCCCCGACTGGGCTAGGCGAGCTGGGTAGCACTTCCAGAGACCACCTTCTGCACAGGAACAGGTCAAAGTGCTGTGGACTCACAGCTTAGAGTTGTGAGCACCGAATTCACTCCCACAAGAAGACAGTCGTCGCACAGCAGAGTATAGCAGAGTATAGCAGAGCATAAACGACTCGGAGAGCAGCTCTGTAGAACATCTTCTTTTATTCTTTCTACAACTATAATACACAACTATGTACAGAGCTAAATGAGGTCTAAACGAAAATGCTGAACTGCACTGAGTGTCTGCAGCTGCTCTTAGCAGCAACCTTATCTATACACACGATCTCTCTCTAACACTCAGTCTCTCTCTCTCCAACACTTTGATGTGAGGCTGGAGCGGAATAAGTAGAGAGCAGAAACCGCCCCTCCTCTCTGGAGAATCAGCAGAGAACATCAGCAGATTTTTGGATATGGGAGGGGTGAAATCTCCTCATCCTCCCCCATTTCATCCGACCATTCAAGAATCTAAACATAACTGCAATTTACACACACACTCCAAAAGTTGTTCTCTGCTTACAACCTTTGTTAACATATCTGCAAGTATCTCTCTCCCCCTTATCTAAGACACTTTAACAATACCATTAAACAGTCATTACAACCACTCTGTGTCCATTAGGAAGGAGTTAAAACATTAACCTCAATCTGTAACTCACACAAAATACACATTGTGATTACACAAATGAATAAGCAGCTTCTAGAAAAAATCTTCATACACGTTTCTCAGATACAAATTTACATCGCTAATTAGGCAGATTTGAACAAACCACTTTCAGTACTCAAACACACGCTTGCTCCTTCAATCCTGATCCTTTTAACGTATTACACATGAACCACTTAAGGTCAGGTAAGGAAAGCGTTTTGTGCTATTACTCTCAGCACACTTCATGCCTGGTTTAAAAAACCGCACCAGACTTGCTTGTGACCGCAGCCTCAGCAAACTCTTCAGAAAACCTTTTTGGTGGTACACCCTTGGTTGTTCTCTCGGATCTGCGCAAAACTCTCTGATCCTCTTGTTCTGGTGTTTCCTCCTCTTTGGGAGAGTGGGGAGCTAAAGTATACGAATCTGCTAAGTCTGAATCTGCGTCAGACTCACTTGAGGCTTTTGGGCTCTGATAATCTGTGCCACCACCCGAATCTACATCGGCATCAGGATTATCGTCAGCTACAACAGCACTTGCCTCCCTCTTAACTGTCTTTGCCCCTTTTGCACCATCATCACAAATGGGATGGCACTGAAAAACGCCAATTCTGTCCCATTTTGGATTGTCATCAATACTCCTGGTCAGCCTTATGGTTTTCGTGTCTGTGATCAGGACACGATAAGACCCTTTCTCATATCCTAGGAAAACACCATGTTCTCCACGCTTGCTCAGTTTGTCACCCTGCGAGGTGTGCACCCAAACCTCTGACCCAAAAATTTTAAAGTGCTTTACACATGGCTTTCTTTTGTGAAGCATCTCATATGGGTTGCAATTTACAGCGGACTGGTACCTCCTGTTATACACGTGACAGAAAAACGAAAGAGCTTCAGCCCAAAAGGGATTGGGCAGCCCCGAATCATG
The DNA here is from genome assembly GCF_964188315.1 of Podarcis muralis. NCBI lineage: Eukaryota > Metazoa > Chordata > Lepidosauria > Squamata > Lacertidae > Podarcis > Podarcis muralis. The sequence goes on from NC_135674.1 coordinate 19,953,753, forward strand.
TAACAGTGTTCTGATACCTTGCTGCAGGGTCTGGCTTACTCTCTCACATAAAAAAAATCCTTCCAGTAGCACCTTAAAGACCAACTAAGTTAGTTCTTGGTATGAGCTTTCGTGTGCATGCACACTTCTTCAGATACACTGAAACAGAAGTTGCCAGATCCTTCTATATAGTGAGAAGGTGGGGAGGGGTATTACTCAGAAGGGTGGTGGGAATGGGTGATAGGCAGATAGCTGTGATGAGCCTGTTGATGACTCTTAACGACTGCAATAGGTCTTACAGGGAAAAGCAAGGGGTGAGAAGGTGAAAAATGGCTTTGTCATGTATAATGAGATAAGAATCCAATGTCTTTGTTCAGACCAGGTCTCTCCATGGTTTTAAGTTTGGTAATGAGTTGCAATTCAGCAGCTTCTCTTTCCAGTCTATTTCTGAAATTCCTTTGTAGTAAAACAGCTACTTTGAGATCTTGTATAGAATGTCCTGGGAGATTGAAGTGTTCTCCTACTGGTTTCTCTGTCTTGTGATTCTTGATGTCAGATTTATGTCCGTTTATTCTTTGGCGTAAGGTTTGGCCTGTTTGTCCAATATAGAGAGCTGAAGGACACTGTTGGCATTTGATGGCATACACAATGTTAGACAATGAGCAATTAAATAGTCCCGAGATGGTATGTGTGATGTTGTTGGGGCCAGTAATGGTGTTGTCCGGGTGTATGTGGCAGCAAAGTTGGCATCTGGGTTTATTGCAGGCTCTGGTGCCAGTGTCCGTGTTAAGTCTGGTTGTAGTATTATTGTGGGTTAGGAGTTGTTTAAGATTGGGTGGCTGTCTGTAGGCAATGAAAGGTCTTCTTTATAGCATTTCTTATTATATGATTTGAAAAACTCCTATGCGTCTTTATTTTCCCATAATTAAGATAGTCATGCCACCCAAAACGGGTGTCATGACCTTCTAGATCTAAAATATCCCAATTTTTTTTAATAAATACCAATCTTTCAACCAGAGAAGACATGAGGCTTCGTAATATAGCTTCAAATCCGGTAACCCGTAGCCACCTCTTTCTACAGTATCTATTAATATCTTATGCTTTACTCTTGGTCTTTTACCCTTCCACAAAAATTTAGAAATTTCTTTTTGCCACTTGTTGATACTGCTGGTCTTTCCTGTAATTGGAATCGTTTGGAATAGAAAGAGTAGCTTCGGTAAAACTATCATTTTCATTACCGAAATACGGTCCAGGAATGATAAATTTAACCTTGTCCATGTCTCCAACTGTCTTTGGATATCTTTCCAACAATTGGTATAATTATCTTCATATAAGTTAATATTCTTTGGTGTTATCCATAATCCTAAATACATGATTTTGGGGTAGATTTCAATGTGTATTATTTGTTCTAATTCTGCTTTTTCATCTGGCGACATATTTTTAAATATTAGTTTTGTCTTGTTTAAATTCATTTTGAACCCCGCAACTTTACCGTAGCCATATATTATTTCCAACGCCTTTCTTAAACTCTGTTTTGGTTGCTCCGTAGTTATAATTAAATCAGCAAATGCCCTCGTTTTGTAACTTCTATTTCCCAGCATAATCCCTTTTATTTCTTTTTCTTCCCTAATTTGTTTACATAAAACTTCCAATGTTAATATGAAAATTAAGGGGGATAGTGGGCAACCTTGTCTGACCCCTTTACTGATTTCACACTCCTGTGATAAATTTCCATTGATTATGATTTTAGCTTTTTGTTTTGATTATATTGCTGCAATCCCTTTTATATACTGTATACCAAAATCCATATGGTGTAATAGACCTTTCATAAATTTCCAGGATACCCTGTCGAAAGCTTTTTCTGCATCTATAGCCATTAAGACTGCCTTCTTTTCTATTCTTAAGTCTAAATACGCTAATAAGTTTATAATGTTTCTAGTGTTGCTATAAATGTGCCTCCCGGGCAAAAAGCCAGCTTGGTCATTGTGTATCATCATCTGGAAGACTTTTTTTGATCTTTTGGCTAAAATATTTGCATATAATTTATAATCGTTATTTAGAAGTGCGATAGGCCTATAGTTGTTAATAAGTAGATTGTCCGTTCCCTGTTTTGGAATTAATGCAATAAGGCTGTCTTTCCAAGAATCCGGCATGGTTCCATCTTTTAAGATGTTGTTCATGATACTTCTTAATGGGTCAGACAGTAAGTCCTCAATTTTTTTTATAATATATTGCCGGTAGGCCGTCTGGCCCTGGTGGCTTTCCTATCTTTGCTTCCTTAATTGCTCTTTGAATTTCGTACGATGTAATAGGGGCATTCAACAGGTTTTTTTTGTTCTTTAGTAAGTTTCGGAAGACAGTTCTGTTCTAAATGTTCTTTAACTTCTTCTGTTGTTTCATTTCCTTCCTTATAGAGTTCTCTAAAGAATTTGAGAAATCGTTTCTCTATTTCTTTAAGGTTGTTTATTATTTTGCCTTCGCACTTAACTCTATTTATAAGCCTTTCTGCCTCTCTCTTCTTTAATTGCCATGCTAATAACCAGGCTCAGGTTCTGTTTCAGGCTGTGTCTCTGTTTCAGGCTCCGGCGCTGTATCAAACACTGTTGCAGACTCAGGCTCAGGCTCAGGCTCAGGCTTCTGCTCTTTATTAGGCTTTGTCAGGGTCTGGTTCTGAATGAAGATCTGGTTCTGACTCTGATTCAGGGTCTCATGATGGCTCTTCCTCTGCCTCTGACCCAGCTATGTTTCAGGGTCTGGCTCTCTTTCAGGCTCTGGTTCTGAATT